>NW_020653424.1:1232814-1264288 GCF_003589595.1 Hyposmocoma kahamanoa
TCTGCTTAATATTATTAATGATGTCCCATGTTGCTTTTGATTTATTTGTAGATTTATATATATAATTATTGTTTTGTAATTTTTGTGTCAGTTTAATTATATGGTTGTACATTTTAGAGTATAATTTAAATATTTGTTTGTCAGAGCAAGTTTTGTCAATTTATATCTCCATAGTAAAGATCTCTTGCGTTGACTACATTTTATAATTCCCTTAGAGAGCTATTTTGCTCGCACTTCTGTCCTAATTTTAACTCTCACTACCGGGAAACATAAATCATAAAGTAGTTTGAACATACTGTAGAATGTAGAAAAGGCCTGTTGTCCGCTGTTAGCGCTGTATACATCCTCAAACGAGAGTTGAAGTAAATATTTCCTAAATTTCTCGATGTGCTCTTGACAATAATTCTTTTTCATACAGAATCAGTATTTATAATTGCAAGTCTGCTTAACTGGGCATGTTATTATTTGCGCTTTATGATCCGAAAGAGCAAATGCAATTACATCAGTTTTTCCGCCGCGTACATTATGAATAATGTTATCCAAACAAGTGCCACTGGGTCTTGTGGGCTCTTTATTTGATAGTTTAAGATTATAGCTCTTAGTTAGTTGGATAAATGCGATTGAAAAGTTAGTTTTCCTTAAAATATTTATGTTGAAATCGCCGCAAACTATAATCTAATTTTTGTGTTTGGTTTGTAGGAGGTTTAAAACATCTTCAAAATTGTTAAAAAAAGTTGTAAGCACATTGTAGCATCCTTAGTTTTCGGCACTCGATATATATATAGAATTACTATTTTATGTTCGTTTTCTTTAATGCAACAGCATTCAAAAACATTCGGTTTAAACAGTTTCACTAATTTTAAACATAAATTTAATTTCACGAACGCAAATCGCATTGTTTACTTTACGGCGCCCTCTAGCGACTGTTTTTAGTACCATTAAAGCTTCTTGTGAAACAGTTCATCCAGGCAAGCACTGCCATTTCACATATTCCTGACGCTAAGCAGTAATATGAGCATGTGATTTTAGTGCTAGTGAAATTACAGGCACATGGGACTTATGAACTTACGTCTCAGGGTGACGGACGCAGTGGCAGTGCTCCTCAGAAGTAGTCTGCAATTACTATGGACAGGCGTGCCGGTTAACCACCAGGCGTACGACTCATTCATACCATCACTTGGTGTCGTGGAAAAAATAATTAACATCGTACATCATCAGACTTTTATCATCGAATTTTGAATATAGAAAATCAACAGCGTTTTACGTCTACCATTATCGAGAATTTTACTTCATAACAATAAACTTGTAAAGTTAATTACAGGTTTCACGTCCATTACGAACTTGAATAGAATTAATGAAATTCCTTATTTTAATCAATTTACACACCTTTCCTACTAATTGTAAAACGTATAAAATGAACAATATTTCACAGCGTCCGCCATAAATCAGGAACCTCTCGTCTGTCATCATGGGTACAATGAACCGTTTAACGTTCCTTTATTACCTGAAAATGATTTTTCGAGTCATAAATTAATTTAACGAATCCAAATGGTGACAATGGCACTGCTCGATGACTTTGCAGATTGTCGTAAAACAGAATGTTAACTTGCTTACCTACTTTTACGATTTCTTGGTCATTCTCAAAGTACTACTACTACTACTACTAGTGACGGGCGCAGTGGCAGTGCTCTTCAGATCTTTGCGATATAAAGCTATGAGTGGCACTGCAACTGTTATTAGACATACGAGTCACCTAACACCAGGGTGCACGACTTGCTGGCTCCGTCACTTGCTATCATTTAATATATAATACATATCAATAACTTCCGTAAAAGAAAATTCGAGCTCCGAGGACCATTATTGACCATAGTGGAGCGTTTATATAGCTTTTTAATAGGAATAATGAAGTACCATTCACAAATCTAAATAATCTTCAATAGGCAAGCATTGTTACACTTGAAATCGTCACATTGGTTAAAAAATCTTTATATCTTTACTACACTTGAGATCGTTACATTGTTAAAATTATACTCATTCATGAAGCAGATTCCCCTGAGTAGAATAAACGAGAAACATTTCTATACATTTAACATTTACTATACTGCCCTGATAAGCCCAAAAGCGCTGTCTGAATGGGAGTAAGTTTTGAGAAAATCGTCTTTTTGTAAATTGCAATTTATGTAATTGTTATAATTATTAATACAAAGATCGAACACTCAGAAAAAACACTCAGAAAAAATTCCTTCGATCCGGTCGGATCGACGTCTTCTTGCATACCGTGCCAGACGCTATACCAACTAAGCCACGGAACGAACCAACGGACCTTACGAATTTTTCTATGTGCTTGCGTCGTGTCTTTGTACTTGGTCTTTCAACGACTTTTTAGTCGTAGCGCCATCTATGAGAAATCTTTGACAGATTTATCACCCAGTTAGTACCATTACAGCTACCAGTCCTGGCGAGAGATGTCGCTATTCACTGTAATAATTAAATTTTTATTTAATACAGTGAATTGATATTCAATAAAAATTTAATTAATTATGTAATTGTATTTAAAAATAACTCCTAGTGGTTTTTTTAAATGTTTTAAGTTAGATAGCGCTATTTCTATTCTACCATTAGATGCGAAATTTTTATAGCTATTGAATGGTATAAAAAAATCTAAAAGGGTGTATCTCAGAGATAGCGCCTTTCGGCTTGACAGGGCAGTATATTTATTTCAAATATCATAGATCGAGACAATCTTTAAGACACAGTACGCGGAAGCTTTACGGAAACATCAGTGTAAAGTTTTTGTTTTACTATACTTTTAAACCTTGCAAATTGCACATTTTTTTATAATATCAAGTGACGGGACGAACAAGCCGTGTGCCTGACGGTCAGCTACACGCCTGTCCATAACAGTTGCAGTGCCACTCAGAGCTTCAAATCGCAAAGATCTGAGGGGCACTGCCACTGCTCCCGTCACCCTGAGATATAACTTGACAAGTCTCATGTGCTAGTAATTTCACCAGCACCCTTACCCTTAAAAACCGGAACACAGTAACGCTGACATTGTTGCTTGGCGGCAGAAACAGGAAAGGTGGTAGTACTTACCTGGACTACTAACTTACTACTTACTTAACGTACTATTTACTGGACTTACTAACTCTTTCACAAAGAGCTCTACTGCTTACAAAAATTCGTCGACTATGTAAACTCGACCTGTAGCTTAGTTAGTAAAAAAATGGGGACGAATCCCTTGGTCGCAGTTTCGAGTCGTTTTTTTCGTGTTAGATCTTTGTATTTAGTAATTATAACTTATGTTATGTTACGAAAATTTTGCATATTTACCATAGTCCATAAAGCAAACTTACTGCTTCAATATAAAATAATTTAAATTAGTGAATGTAGAATGCGATGATGATGGGTGCAATTAATTCGTTCAAATATTATCTGTTAATTTGCGACCGACGATTTCGGCGGTCGGCTCGTTGGGTGATGGTTAATGTTAATTTTGTAGTTCACTATGCGAATTGTCGCATCTATACAGTTGTCACTTAACAAAAATTACGGTTTTGAATTTAGTCACTTTTATGTTGAAGACTTAGAAGAACAAACCAATATAATATACATAAGCAGCTTGTATTACGTTCTCCACAATATGCTGTCAGAGAATTCTGAATTATTTTTTTATAAGAAAATAAGTGCGCCTTTGAAATACGCCTGTTTCAAATTCACTCTCGCCTAGAAAAGGCCCAAGTTATAGGGTTCAGGAAATATGTCTGCAGGCAGAGAATTTGGTCAAATTGCTCGCCGAATCAAACAACCTTGACAAATAGATTGTGGTGATAAGATGGAGGGAAAGAGTTTCCGCGGTTGATCACCTAGACCATAGGTTCCAAACTTTTTGGCTCACCGCCCACTTAGGCAAGATAAAAAATTTTCAACGCCCACTATCACTAAAAAAAATAATAGTAAACATGTATTTATTATTATAGTATAAAAATAATGGGACTTACTCGCGTATTTTAGTTGAAAGCGGTCCGACTAGTTTTAATCATAATCGATGGTCTTCATCAGGGGTTGAGTGCAACGTTCGCGATCGCGTCACGTCTAACACTGCGCGCTGCGGCTTTCAGCGCGCGCGCCGATGACGCAGTCCGCACTGGGAAACTCTGGGGGCGGATACGTTGCGTCAGCGCGTCCTGGAACTCTTTTTTGCTACGGCTGTCCGTAGAAATGTTGTCGGGAACAGTCGAGCACACAGAGCTTACCACGTCGCTACCACTAGCATCTGCAGCTGCATACTGAGCGCCATGAAGATACGGCTTCCAGGTCGGTGGCAAACTCCATCCTCCGTCTCTATTAAAACTTGGTCACAAAATACTTCTCCCCCACTAAAACCTTAGCTTTGTCAAAACGAATGTAGTGACCATTACCGGAGCCAGAAAGTGGTCTGCCACCGCAGATCCATTCTTGGTTCTTCATGGATCGGATATACTCAGCTAGCCTAGTAGCCACGTTCCGTCTCATTTCGTCTATGTAACACTTGCCGCAGTTACAGGAAACCATATAGACACCGGGGACCCCCAGAGGGTCTCTGTCCTATGGAGAGCGAAGCAATTGTCGTTTAACTGCCTCCGTGGCCGAACGGTTACCATGCCGGACTGCCACGCAGAGGTCCCAGGTTCGATTCCCGGGCCGGGAGAAATGTTTGTATGGCTTACATTTATTTCTCTCGTGAGTTTTGGTGTAATTTGTGGTTGTCTATGTGTGTGTTCATGGCACCCGCGACACAGGGTTTCCCTAGTGCGGGGCTATGTTGAGCGTGTGCGTTATAAAAAAAAAATTGTGTTGATGCTGTACCTTCAGCGTAACAAATTTCCAATCACATCCGCCACCCCCCCTCTCCTTCTTTCTCTTGTTCTCCTTGTTTCTACTTAGCACATAGGATATTGTTACTTACAAATATGGACTTATTGGTCTGAGTATGAATTAATTTGAATTTGATTTTGAAAAAACCATGCTTAATGCTGTGTTAATTTATTATTTCGTGTTCCTTACTAAATTTCACATCTAATCGCATTGACGTTTGTACTCCCACTACCTAATACCCTTCCAAACTGTCACCCATAACTTCACCTCACTAGCAATCCCATAATACAATTTAAGCTTTATTGGTCGATCAATAAATCATTAGTCCGACAAGGTCAGGAGGTAATCACGTTTTATAGCACACATGGCGATTTATGGCGCCCATACAGCGCGATCAATGGACTCCTTAATTTGGCCGCGTTATTTGGCACCTTTTGCCTTGAATATTGATGAAATTGGTGGATGAATAGAATTGGGGAAGGTGATGAGTAATAGTGTTCTTGTGATTTATATTATTAAGGTTCATTTGTGCTCGCAATTGCTGTAGGTATTCGCCGTATCATTATGACGGAAGTCTTTTGGAGTCGAGGGTGCGACGTAACGATTGTTTTTTTTAACGCATACATCTTTATAATCATAATCATAACAAAACTGGAGAAGTTATTTCACAAAAAATCTCAATAAATACATGTAATAATGTTATTTTTCATTGTCATTTTTGTAATTTCTAAGTGTAAAAATCAAAGAACTTTGAAGGTTTCTCCAAAACCACACAAAAATGGCACATGGGTATTTCGAAACATAGTGCGTGATTTCACAGATGTCAGCACAGGAATGAAATTCCCAGCCCACGACTGTGTTTCCGAGCACATGCAACCCGTGTATCTTTATGACACTGAATAGGCATATTCTGGGCGAGCTCGTTCCATTATAGACCCTTTATTTTTCTCCGGGTTATGTAGTGGTCAAGAACTAGTCCGTTTACTTTAAAAAAAAGATTTAGTGATTTAGTTAAGTGCTTCCAATTTCTACTGTTTGTTTATTATATTGAAGATAATATTATGTCATTGGTTAATCATAGTGATGCAATGGACGTTCCGTAACGGAAACAGATTTAAAACTGATCCTGACCTGATCAAGAAAGTTCCATTACACAAGTTATGGAAGCAGAAACGGGGACAAATGTGAAAAAGCGTGCGGAATTTCCGCAGTTGCGGAAGCAGAAGCAGAGGACTGTTGCAGCACTAGTTAATCAGAGTACCTTCACGTGATAATAAATGCTGGTGATTGGTCCGTTCGAAGTTTCTACTATATTTATTCGTAATTATCATCTATGTATAATGGGGTTTCTTGTAGAAACAACCAGACAAGAAACCACTACATTGGTTTATTTTAGCTACATTCACAATTTAATTACATACCTACGGCATTTTGCTTTGGGGAAATGCCGACGGCATTAATAGAATCTTTGTTTTGCAGACGTAGGCAATTTACAAACTGTGCCCCAGAATGTCTCTCAGAGATAAGTCTAAAGATATTAACATGTTCAGACTGGCGTACATTCATGAAAATGTTATTTATTTTAGGAAGCAATATTTTCATAAAATGTAGTAATAATA
Organism: Hyposmocoma kahamanoa; assembly: GCF_003589595.1. Lineage (NCBI taxonomy): Eukaryota > Metazoa > Arthropoda > Insecta > Lepidoptera > Cosmopterigidae > Hyposmocoma > Hyposmocoma kahamanoa. The sequence goes on from NW_020653424.1 coordinate 1,239,291, forward strand.
GATTCTCGTATCAATGTTATGATACGGCAAACAAAAGTAAATAGGCTGTTCTTTCGACTTCATAAAGTCTGAAAATTATTTTAGGGGCTTTTCGTATAAACACATACTCACGCTCTTCCACGTTAGATCTATAATATATTTCTTTCATTAATAACCCACCGGCTTCTCACGAAACACGCCCAAATTATAATATATATAAATATAATAATATAATATAATAATAATATATATAAATTTGTTTTACTCGAGAATGGTTCAGTAGCAGAACTCCTTGTGAAAGAGTTCGTCAAGGGAAGTGCCATCTTACCTATTTCTGCCGCCAAATAGTAGTATTGTGCTGACAAAATTTCTGGCACATGGAACTTATCAACTTACGTCTCAGATGACAGGCGTAGTGGCAGTGCCGCTCAGATGTACTGTAACTGTTGCGGATAGGCGTGCCGCTTACGGTATCATAAAAAAACAAATGATAGTAAAAAAACAGATGAGTAAATTATATTGTAGTAATACACTCTTGTTTGACTTTCATAGTAACCTCTAAATGTAAATAAACACATTTCTCAATTCAGACGTACGTCAAGTTGAAATCAATAATACAATCTATGTGCACCATGTGTTATGGAGAGGCTGGAATGGTTAACACGTTCATTAAATGACCGGCACGATGCACCTAACTTTGTGATACTCGTCCACGCCGCATGAGGCAAACGCTACATATTTAGCCATATAACATGACCGGAGTGGCCCTGACGAACTGCTGTTGCCACTTGGTTTTTAGGATTTTTGATGGCATACATACTTTTCTAGACTAAGAGGAAAAACCATATATATTTCGAATAATAAAATAATTTGATTTCAGATTAGATTTAAAAGTATGAAAGATGTACCATGATGATTTGATCAAAACTCCTTTTCACTTCTTCTTTTTCACACTTTTGGGAGATTTCTTTTTCGGGTGGCAATACTGATAAACAGTCAAGTTCATTTCTGCGGGTGCGCTGGAGATTTCCCTGTATTTTATGTACAAAACGGTAAGTTTTCCGTTACAACCTATTTTTATATAAAAAAATGTGTTGCAAAACTTCACGTGAACCTCAGTGTGTGTTAGTATCATGATTTTTTTTGGACAGAATCAAAATAGTATTGTACATTTGTGAATTCATAACAAATTTTTTTATTGTTCTAACCTTGAAGGTTCCGTTATGGCGTCGGTTTATTTTATGCGAGGTGTCATTGATAGGGTGCATGGTGTGAGATTGATCAAGTTTCAAAGTCTTTTAATTTTTTTATATTATTTGTTTTTCAGAACGATGCCACGAACATAAAACTAAACATATAACTGATAACTAGGTTCCCGCGAGAACCGATATTACTCAGAAGCGAGGTTAGAAGAAGCATTGAGTCAAATCGTGGACGGTAACTAACCATGAGAGGGGCATCACAGCTTTATAATATATCTTATGGAACTTTGTATATAAAACAAAGGTTCCGTCATATTTGGTAGTTTTATTCGATCAAAGTTACCATAAGATATAAAATAGCAATAACTTTTTCCTGTTGACTGATTTTTTTTTTTATTTAGGATAGTAATTGGGGTTAGTTTCAATATTCATGCAAAAAATTTTTAGACTTTAATCACGCTGTTTTTATTTTTTTTCTCAAATAGTATTGAAAAATTGTTTGCCGTTTTGACGATTTTAGAGATAACTATTAAAACCGATAATTGCCATTTTTTATTTAAAAAAATCACAGGATTAAAAGTTACAGACGTTATTGATCAAAGTAACCTCGGTTTACGGTACGTCAGTTTTAGGTAACCATCGATCGAACACGTGTACATACTCTGCCCGGCATTGTGACCGGCGCGGACTAAACGTAATAATTATTGCGTTTAGGCCGCGCTGGGTTGAAATGCCTGGCACTAAATATAATCCCAAACTAAAGCCAAATAATGACTTATGTCATATTTTGAACATTTTTGAAAATTCTAGTCGGCGACGAACGTGTTAAATCAACTCATCCAATTATTAGTTCAGAACTTATAGAGAGCGGTGGTAGCCCAGCGGGAGAATGCTTACTACTCAATTCTTGTGGCGGCATGTACAGTGGACGTCCTAAGATACCTGATCCTCTAACTGACCACTTGGTTCTGAATAGATAAATGTGAAGAAAAGTGTTAAGCAAAATTATTCTTTAATTTATTGAATATCATGATATTTCACTACCGTGATATTAGTTACACAGATAGATAAAAACTTAAATAAAGCCTTATTACTCACTAAGATCAACTAAAACTAACACATAATTATTACATTGAACCACTTAAAAATAACAATTTTTTAATAACAAAAGGAACGTACAATTTCACATATAACTAATTAAACTAAATAGTTTTGGAAATCATGGCAGTAAAAATGCGCTGGCTCAGCACAAATGCCGCAGTTTCCCACGACACTGGTAGTCTGCCAGAACCGTGTTAAAAACGACGCCACTCGTCATCTCAGACAATCTTCTGGCGTAATCGACTTATTTAACAAAGATTTAATTTTTATTTTATGAGAAATCAGTGTGACACAAAAAAGATGTGTGTGTGTGTGTATGTGTGCGTTGTGTGGGGTGTGTGTGTGTGTGTATGTGTGCATTTATGTTGTTTTGTTAAAATACTCCACTACGTTATTATTATTAATACAAATATTGAAAAAAGCTGACAGCAAAAAGTCTTTTACTCGTAAATCCAATACCAAGATCCGTAACAAACGCATAGAGGATGAGTAAGATCTGCTAACACGGTCTAATAATTCGTTGGTTGCAAACAAACACTTTTTTGTTCGTGTTGTACAATCTTTGTATACATATTAAAATTAACCTGTGAGCTGTAAAGTTAATTTTGGTATAACTTCCTGATTGCGTTATTAGTGAATGACTTATAAAAACACTTTTTAAGCCAGTTTGATTATTAATGTATAGAATAGAACTGAATCATTCATTTCATATGATCAATGTTACAATATTACAATTTTATTATGAAAACTAACGCGGTTATCACACATTATAATATAAAATTAACGGGACTTACTCGCGTAGTATTTTAGTCGGAAGCGGTCCGACTAGTTTCGACCATAATCGATGGTCTTCTTCAGGGGTCGAGTGCAACGTTCGCGACCGCGTCACGTCTAGCACTGCGCGCGCGCCGATGACACAGTTCGCCGTGGGGAATCCGGGGGCTGATACGTTGCGTCAGCGCGTCCTGGAACTCTTCTTCGCTACTGCTGTCCGTAGGATTATTGTCGGGAACAGTCCAGCACACAGAGCTCACCACGTCGTTACTACTAACATCTGCAGCTGCATATCGAGCGCCATGAAGACACGGCTTACAGGTCGATGGCAAGCTCCAGCCTCCGTCTCTATTAAAATTTGGTCGCCTACTTATTTCAATAGCCTCTCGGATTTTGCGGGGCACAAAATACTTCTCCCGCGCTAAAACCTTAGCTTTATCAAACCGAATGTAGTGACCAGCACCGGAGCTCAGAAAGTGGTCTGCCACCGCAGATCTATTGACATCTTGGTTCTTCATGGATCGGATATGCTCAGCTAGCCTAGTAGCCACGTTCCGTCTCGTTTCGCCGACGTAACACTTGCCACAGTCACAGGGAACCATATAGACACCGGGGACCCCCAGAAGGTATCTGTCCTTTGGAGAGCGAAGCAATTGTCGCAGCTGTTTGAGAGGACGGAATATTGTCTTGATGCTGTACCTTCGGCGTAACAAGTTTCCAATCCCATTCGTCACCCCCTTGACATAAGGTAAATACGCTACCGCTCATTCTACCGATGCTGGTCGAGGCCTCGTTGATGCATTTGCCACACGCCAACTCTGTTTCCACTTGTAACCGTTGTAACTTGTAACAGTAAAATATTTGAAAAAATTATTCTAAATCAGATGTGTGCACATTTTTATTGTAATAACTTAATGTCTCATAAACAATTTGGTTTCACTCGGGGTCGCTCTACAACCGACACTGGTGTCGAGTTGATTAATCATATATTTGATGCATGGGAAGTCTCACATGATGCTATTGGTGTATTCTGAGACCTTTCCAAAGCTTTTGATTGTGTGCACCATGATACACTGGTCAGGAAACTTCACCATTATGGTGTGGCGGGACGTGATCTCGACCTTTTTAAATCGTATTTGCGTGGTAGGGTACAGAGGGTCGATGTTAACGGTACGAGATCGTCAGGATCTGCAATTAGCATGGGTGTCCCTCAAGGTTCAATTCTAGGCCCATTTTTGTTTTTAGTTTATATTAATGACTTACCTAGCCTTATGGAGGGTGTAAAACATGAGATAGTATTGTTTGCTGATGATATTTCCTTATTATTTAAAGTTAAAAGGCACCAATGTTCCTACGACGATGTGAACAATGCTATATCTAAAGTAGTTGATTGGTTTGCTGTTAATAACCTACTTCTTAATGAGAAAATACCAAATTGTGTGAAATTTACATAACCCAATGTTAGAGAGACGGTTACAAACATTGTAGTTAGAAACGAAAAATTGAATCTTGTGGATACAGTTGTATTTCTAGGTATAACGTTAGATGCTAAATTGCAATGGGGTCCCCATATAAGTAAGTTATCAAAACGGCTCGGCTCTGCAGTGTACGCGATTAAAAAAATAAGGAAACTTTCAGACGTCGAAACCGCTAGATTGGTTCACTTCAGCTACTTTCACAGTCTAATGACATACGGCATTTTGCTTTGGGGTAATACCGCCGATATCAACAGAATCTTTGTCCTGCAGAAACGTGAAGTTAGGGTAATTTACAACAGTAATTTACAATCTGGGCCCCAAAGTATCTTTGAGAGATAAGTTTAAGGAAATTAACATTCTTACACTAGCCTCACAGTACATTTATGAGAATGTAATTTATGTTAAAAGGAATAGTAATTTATTTATGAAAAATAGTGACAGACATAACATTAATACGAGGAATAGAAATAAACTAGCTTTTCTTGATAGTCGTCTTCACAAAGTCAAAAAATCATTTAAGGGGCAATGTATACGCTTCTATAACAAGATTCCGGTTGATATACAAAATTTGCCTTACACGAGGTTTAAAACTATAGTGAAACAAAAACTTTATACTAAAGGTTATTATACAACTTCTGCGTACTTGGATGACAAAAATCCGTGGTAGTAACCCGTAGTCTCGATCTCTGATGTTTCAAATAATAAAAAAATATTGTAAATGATATTTAGAAAGAGCAACCCCTAGAGTTTCTTGCTCATTCTTCTCAGGGGAATCTGCCTTACGAATGAGCGGTAGAGTTTAATATTGTGACGATTTCAAGTGTAATAATGCTTACCTATGAAATAAAGATTATTTTGAATTTGAATTTGAATTTAGCTCAGCATCTATGTAATCCGGGTCGCAAAGTTTCAAAGCTCTATTAATGAGCGTCGAAGTATCTATCCGTGTGCGTTGGTTTCCGATACACCATGTGAGACAACCGACCGTTATGTTCACGTATCACCAACCAAGAAAGGAAGAACCCTGTTCTGCTCACATTCCACGGTGAAGGTGATCTTCGGGTAAACGCTGTTTAAGTGTCCCAATAGCGACTCTACTCCCTCTTTAGGCTTAATGGCAAATACGTCATCTAGATAGCGCCACCAGTATCTCGGTTTGAATGGAATGTTCACCAGCGCAATATCCTCAAACCATTCCATAAATTTGTTAGCCACCACTGGAGCTATCGGTGATCCCATTGCTACGCCGCCGATTTGTAAAAAGTAATCACCCCTCCACATAAAGTATCCCCTCGTCAGAGTGTACTGTATTAACTTCATATTACCGACAGGTAAATTAATACACTCTACTAAATCAGATATAATCATAAGTACGTCCTCTGTCGGTATATTTGTAAACAATGACACAACATCAAAACTCACCAATATCTCGTTATCACTAACACGTACTCTTTCCAACAACTGTACAAAATGTGTAGAATCTCTCACATAACTTGATCATTTACCCGTGAAAGGAAGTAGTATGTCCGACAGGAAACGAGCAGTCTTATATTTTGGCGAATCTATTTGACTCACTATAGGAGGAAGGGGCCATGCCGGTTTGTGGATTTTAGGCAACCCATAGATCTTTGGTGGTGTGGGGTTCAGCGGACGTAGGATGTCGTATAAAAGGTTATCCGGCAGAGATTTTAGTAACCTATTCAGCCTATTGGTCACTCTGTTGGTATGTTATATTACAATTCAAAATACAATGTCCGGGGATATGATCGTCACTAACGCAAACAATAATAATGAATATTGCTAATGCTTGTCCTAATACAATGAAGTCACGTAAAACAAGTAAAACAACGTTACAATTAATTATTAATACAAAGATCGAACACTCAGAAAAAACACTCAGGAAAAATTCCTTCGATCCGGTCGGATTCGAACCGATGTCTTCTTGCATACCGTGCCAGACGCTATACCAACCAAGCCACGGAACGAACCAACGGACCTCATGAATTCTTCTATGTGCTTGCGTCGTGTCTTTGTACTTGGTCTTTCAATGACTTTTTAGTCGTAGCGCCATCTATGAGAAATCTATTGCAGATTTATCACCCAGTGCGTACCTTTACAGCTACCAGTCCTGGTGAGAGATGTCGCTATTCACTGTATTACTTAAATTTTTATTGAATTGATATTAAATTATTTTTTGTGAAATTACTCCACTAGTTTCTTATAGTTATTAATACAAAGATCGAACACTCAGAAAAAATTCCTTCGATCCGGTCGGATTCGAACCGACGTCTTCTTGCATACCGTGCCAGACGCTATACCAACTAAGCCACGGAACGAACCAACGGACCTCACGAATTCTTCTATGTGCTTGCGTCGTGTCTTTGTACTTGGTCTTTCAACGACTTTTTAGTCGTAGCGCCATCTATGAGAAATCTATGACAGATTTATCACCCAGTTAGTATCTTTACAGCTACCAGTCCTGGCGACAGATGTCGCTATTCACGGTATGCAAGAAGACGTCGGTTCGAATCCGACCGGATCGAAGGAATTTTTTGAGTGTTTTTTCTGAGTGTTCGATCTTTGTATTAATAATTATAAGAAACTAGTGGAGTAATTTCACAAAAAATAATTGAATATCAATTCAATAAAAATTTAATTAACATTACAATTGTTTCAGAAGAAACTCATCGACATAGAATTCATTATCCAATAGAGTTTTAGTCGGGTATAAAACGTTTCGTCGTTTGTAACACTTTTCAAGTCTGTGTGTAGAATCGAGGACCTATTATATATAACTCGCGGATTTCTCGTTGCGATGACGTTACGGTGGGCAACGGATTTTAGTTTTCCCGCGTTTCGCGGAAACTCGGTCTCCGCCCGTATAGTTCTTACTAACATCATGGATTTAAATACAGAATAGAAATATCAGCCATAAAATTAGAATTCTTTTAATACTTCTGTTGATTGTTTCAGATGACTCTCAGAACCAAAAGGTCAGCAAGGAGGTCGGGTATCTTAGGGCATCGATTTAGGCACATTGACAGACATACGTAACACCTAAGATACGATGTTTATGAATTGTTTTGTAGCAATATCTCTCGCCAATGGTGAAGAAAACATAGTGATAGAAACTGCATGTCGAAGAAGGTTCACAACTATAGGAAAACGTGTGAAGTCCTCTTTGGGCCAGTATCGTAAACTATGGCCCAAACGCGACGCTTATAGTGAGTTGATGATGACGATGAGAACTGGTAGTACCAGAATTTGATAGAGTTAACACGCTCGAATGAAATCTTGAAGCTTACATAAAACTAAATGGATTCTAGAGACGTTGGTTGCGAAGATTTTTCGCTTCAGTTCTCTAAGTAGTGCTTATTAGAGAGAAACAGATGGTTGGAAATCATTTAAATACTTTGAAAGCCGATTCAAGCAGAATGATACATTGAGTCCGGTACTTACATAAATGTTTAAATGAAACCTTTAAAATAAAATTAAGATCCTAAAGCAAAACGAATGTAACACTTGTGCTATACTTACTTACTTTGGAATCAGAGCATCGTGTGTGATGTTGTCTACTTTATCATCTTTATTCACTCTCATTTATTGATTAAAATATATATATCGAGTTCTTAAGTTCATTGTGGCCTTTTATTGGTGGTCATACTGGCATGTCATTTTCATGGGACAAATAAATTATGTGCCTGGTAGTAAACTACCAGTTGCAGTGTCACTCAGACTTTTAAGTCGCAAAGATCTGAGGTTCACTGCCACTGCGCTCTTTGCCTTGAGACATAAGTTGACAAGTCCCATGTGCCTGTAATTTCACCAGCACCGTTATGCTTCCAAACCGAAGCGCGGTAATGCCTGCCCACTAAAACCCTGTGTATCCACCCTCCCACCGATGCCGGTTCATGGGAACCCGCTAGGATGAGCTCACTTTCACATGTCATAGGTCTCCTTTAAAGTTTAGGCCATAGTCCGCTACTCGGGGCCAGTGTGAAATGTGAACCGTTTTCGACAAGCAGGTTTCCAGTTTTACGGTTAGCGAGAGGTGGTTACCTATCAGTAGTCCGAAATGACATATTACAGAAATAACGGGTGATCGAATTTCCATAACCTTCGTAAGTAATTTTGAGAGAAAAATGTTTTTTCTTTTAAACCTAAGTTAACCTAACCTAACCGAACCTAATCGTGTCTTTGCGATAAACATCCATTATCCTGAAAAAACAACGGTTTCGTTATAATTCGATTTTCGGTGTAATGAAAATTCGACCAAACGTTATTTCGGAAATTTTTATTTGTGTTAGGTTACCGTGAGGGGTATTGCTACTAAACCTTCATAAATGTATGTAACTTAGAAATTAAAGTCATAGGTACAGTTGGCGAAATATTATTTGCACCGTTTCGTCTTATCTCTTCATCTTTAGAATACAATAGGACAAAAGAGTAAGCCGTCTCGGCAGCACACGTGCCATCTGCACAGTACAAACAACTAGTTTAAACACTTTTACGCATTGGCACTTAATTCTAAGCTTGATAATCTTTGTGCGGAACTAACTTTGTTGAATTATTAAGAAAAGCATCGGCAGTCGATAAGGAGTAAAGAAGTAATTCAAAACTAGAGTTCAAAAATACATTTAGCGCATTCATGACTCGTACGATTGTTCAGTCCATGTACGCTTTGAGTAAAACAAGTGTTAATGGTTTTATTACTATGTGTTGTAATAGAAAGAATAAGCCCTTCCAAGAGATAACATTCATCGGTGCAAATGATATTTCTTCAACTATACATGCCACCAGAAGCGAACCCTCTACCGTCAGCCTCGCAATTGAGCTCTCCAACTGAACTACCATCTAAATTAAATCAAAACTAATTCATGCGCTAAATCAGACTATTGATACTTTCTAAGATATACGCAAACATTCTATTTGCAGACGAAACTCCTCAAGGAACTAATCGAGAAGCAAAACTACTTACAAAAGCTAATTTCCTATATTGGTCTCGCAGGGAATTCAACGTGGAACTTTTTCGTACTGGATTTGATCAATCTACTATTTCTTCTTGTTGACCTGACTCGCATGGAAAACATTTTATTCGATTCTCTCTTTCTTTTAGATGAGAATATATATGGAGGTTGTAGTACAAAAATTTGTATAGGGATTCTGTTTTAACGTACAATGTGCATGTGGAGGTCAATTTTTTATTTTAACTTTGACAAAATCATAGCTCTGATTTTATTTGTCATATGGAAAAGCTGATTACTAGAAAGTTTCAGGTATTGTTGAAGACTACAAAATACTTGTTATTTATATTGCTAATATTTGTTAATATTCGAAATAAAGGACACGTTAGACAATTGCGTCTTGTCATCAGCCCGGAAAAACGGCTAACATACATATTTTTACATACAGCCGTTAAGGATAAGGAACTAACGTACATTTTATATTTTAGTTAGACTCTAAAAAATACCTTTCTAGTGGGATCAGATTCAATGAAAAACGAAATGCTAAACACAATTCCGTGGGCATTATGAATATTTAACATAGACGTAATGTATATAATAAAACGTATACTAGGAAAGATCTCAGCGCGACGAGAAGCGCAATCAAAGAGATAACATTTTTTTTAAAGTCAATGGTACTTAATACGACTATTTTGGGGCTCATTTCAGATTTAACATAATGTAATACTATAAAAAGAGAAAGCTACAGGAATTTATACTGTGAACCTCTCAAAAGCTAGATCCTCTCGCTGTTACAGCACTGCTCTCCGCAAGCCCTAAGCCAACAAACTGCGTCAGCTATAAAAAAACTCGTATACCCTCTGCGTGGTCCAGTGGCTTGCACACCGATTTTCATGGTATCGCGATCTCTGATCGGATTCAATCCCCGGCTGAGTCAATGTAAAAAATTGTTTGTTTACTGTCGCGGGATTACACATATACTTATTAATTCACACACAATTCTGTTCTACTCTCTTAGTTTACCATTCTCAGTACATAATTTTGTATTATCTAAAATTTTTTTACTCGTGTTTTCATTTTGCTTTCATTCTGATTTCACTTGTAATTGCTAATCATATCATTTCCAAACACAACGGCTTTAGTAACTTAGTATAATATTGGAGCAATGTGTGTGATGTTGTCTATACGCGTATCAAACTTATGTACAATTTTCTTTTAAACTAAACTGTAACACTACACTAACTATTAACTACAATCGAAGTTGAAAAACATCTCACACGCAAGAAATCAGAGACTTTAGCGAATTCCTTTCCAAACTACAATCCTTTCGATACAGGAACGAATGGAAGTAATTTCCTCCCGGCAAAGTGAAGGCTTAGTAATTTACTGTAACAATGGTACGCCTCGGTAAAAATGAGCTGGGGATTCTTAGGGTCAAAGTAGACAAGATAAATAATTGTGCGTGTGCATTGGTGTAGATTTCTTTATACATTGCGTTGTCGTCATTTTCCTTATTTCTGATAATTTAGGACAGCTTTTGCCTAACGATAAAGTTGTATATTTATTTAGAATTAAATAAACATTGGAAAATGAAATCATTCATTGTAATTTTGTTAGCGAGAATCGAGTAGCTATGGTTACGGGCAGACATGTCAGTCCTCCGACGATTAAGGCTGCAAAATTGTGGAACGATCTCCCATTTGAAATTCGACATTCTAAGTCGCTACCTATTTTCAAAATTGGATTGCGTAAATATCTTTTATCACAGTCCTAGACTGCAACGTGTGTATTAGTAAGTATAAGTTTATTTAGGTATATTTATATATACATATATCTACGTAGGTATAATATATCATTATTTATGAAATATTTTATAAATTACTAAGTGTCTTTATTTAATTTTTTTATTTTGTATTTTTTTTTAATTTTACAATTTATTTTTTTATATTTTTATTTTTATATTTGTGAAATTGGCACACTACGTCTCCCGCACCGATTAGCTTTCCTCTAACTCTAAGGTTGTCTGGAAGAGATCGCTCTTAGCCATAAGACCGCCTTTGCCCACATTAGTTTTAAGTTGTTTATGTACTATTCTTGTTCTTGTGTGTGAGCAATAAAGTGTTTATCTATCTATCTATCCTCCACCGCGATTTGTGACGATAGATCCTTCAGCGCTACTGTCTTGGAATTGATTTGGTCTAAGTGATGCCGCACCACCTCCCTTCAGTGCTCACTTTAAAATGCACTCATGAAACAGATACTTGTGACAGTATTAACGAGACTTGTCATTGATGTAAACGCGAAGGTCACCTTACAAGAGTTTGTCTACGCAATACACAGTAATATGGTGCACAGCACCCTACAGCAGCTCCAGATTGTGTTCTTCTTCTTCTTCTTCCTGTCCTTAACCCACACTGGGTGGGGTCGGCACAATATGTTTTTTTTCCACTCTCCCGCCGTTATAAGCCGTTATTTCCATACTCACATTTTTTATCCATGTCATCTTTCACACAATCCATCCAACTTTTCTTTGGCATTCCTTACCCCTTATTTACCTCCATTTCATAACTACACTCTTTTCGTCTCGTGACATTCTTCCCTCCGCATGACATGTCCGTAACCACGCTAATCTATTAACTCCTCATCTTTCCATCACTAGCGTCACTTTCAAACTTCTCCTGATGCACTCATTCCTTATCTTATTCTTTCTCGTCACTCCATACATCCACCTCAACATTAGCATTTCCGGTGCATGCACAGTTGGTTCTTCCTCCCTTTCCATCGCCCAACAGTCTGATTCATACAGTACGACGGGTCTAATCACGGTCTTGTACGTTTTCCTCTTAACCTTAAGGGGCACTCACCGATCGCAAATAGTGCCTGTCACCTGTCGCCAGTTCATCCTGCACTTATCCTGTTCTTAACGTTCCGGTCTATATCTAGGCTGTATAATTGAATTAATAAAAATTTCCCTATTTACAGCGATACGAAGTCAAACTTACAAAACTTATAATACCTAACTTAGAGCGTAAGCTTTTTAATCTAAGTGACTATTGTACGACCAATGTTATAAGGTGCTATTATCTATTTGGTACCTAAATATAAATAAAGTAAATTTAACTCAACCGATTATACTTTCACTGCTCTCGATGTATTGTTTTTCAGTTTTACGTATACAAAATAGTTTATTTTAGTAGTTTTAAAAACAATTAATAATTATGAAAACTACTAGATCGTTATTTTCATTAGTGCAACGAGTTTTCTACCTCAATTTCAAAGACTAGTAATATTCCACTTCTAGTGTCTCCATTATTTGGTGTTAGACTTTTTTTTTACGATACCAAGTTACGGGACGAACAAGTCGTGCACTTGGTGGTAAGTGACACGTCTGTCCATAGTAATTGCAGTGCCATACATAGTTTTAAATAGCAAAGACCTGATGGGCTACTGCCAATCACCCCGAGACGTAAGTTGACAAGTACCCTTCAAAATCGGAACGTAACATTGCTCACAAATAGCTCTGCAAATAGGTAAGGTTGCAGTTAACTTCCCTGGCTGAACGCTTTCAACTGCTACTAAATAACTAGATGAATGTTATCCGCTCACGCGATGCGCTCCTCCTACCGCAAAATGGCGGCTATTTGGTTTCGTAAATTAGAAAAGCATTCAGTTTAAATACAAGTTTTTATAAATAAAAATTATTATTCTGCATTGCTAAATAAATACCCTCCGTACTACCAACAAAAACACCTCAAATAAAATACTGCATTTTATCTCATCCAGTTACACTCGCTTTTCACAATCGCACACACCGATTTTCATTACGGCGCCAAATCTGAGCTCCAGTTTTCGATCCTGGGCCGGGTCAATGTATATTAAAAACGAATTTTTCTATTTTGTCTCGGGTCTGGGTGTTTATAGCAAGTCCTTTCGTTATTTCCCATGTCCATAACACATGTGCTATACTTACTTAGGAATCAGAGCATCGTATGTGATGTTGTCTACTTCATCATATTTGTTCACTCTCATTTATTGATTAAAATGTATATATGGAGTTCTTAAGTTTATTGTGACCGGATAACCGCTCACGCGATGCGCTCTTCCTACCGCAAAATGGCGGCTATTTGGTTTCGCAAAATAGAAAAGGATTCAGTTTAAATACAAGTTTTTATAAATAAAAATTATTATTCTGCATTGGTAAATAAATATCCTCCGTACTACCAACAAAAACATCTCAAATAAAATGCAGTAATACACCGCAAATCCTGCACTTAAAAAGCACTAATGAAATTTTTGGTGTACTTGGATAAATATGATAATATTCCGTTTGAGTGGTTCTAATAAAATTTACTACTTAATAATAATATAAATAAAATTAAAAATAAATAAAATTACTCCTTAAAGTATAGTTTATAAACATTTATATTCAGGGCAAACTTAAAAAACGGTACGGTACTTACGGTATGTTTTCAATAAATAAACACCGAAATCACCAGCCCAAACAATAACACACACGACTGTCGTGACGTATTTTTGAAGTTGTTTATTTTTTTTGAATGACAGACCCAGGCATTAAAAACTTTATGGTTTGCAAGAGTAGTTACCGAAATAGCAATTAATATTAGTTCTTTTACTTGTTATAACTTCGATATCCGATAAATCAGTATAAAATCATCACCGGCGCCTCTAGGTGTGGTATGCGCCTACGGCAGCATGTATCGCGTGAGCGGTTAATGAGAAGATTCTGTTTCTGCCCTTCATTTTGTATAAAATACAGACCAGTAGATAGTCAGACTGTCAAAGTCATAAAGAACATTGGCAAATATCCGTATTAATTTCTGTTGTCCTAATTATTTTGCATCGGTTTATGAGATGTGTAAAATTTAAAATTTTCAACAAGCGTTATTAGTCTATCATTCTAGGAAGTCTGGAATCAAAGCTATGAGACCAAATTTTATGCATGGCAGCATTCATCTTCCCTTTCTCTCTTCAAAATCTTTACGTAGGCAATATGTTAATATAAAACAAATTTACTTAAAGGTACTTGTTTTAATATTAAGACAATTTAGAGTGACCTTAACTGCGCGCCATATGCAATGCTACTATTTCAAGTGGTTTTGCGCAGAGCTAATAAAAAATAAATCATTCGCCATTTTGATTGCAACATCACTAATAGAAAGTACTTACTTATCCTCTATAGATGTAGAAGGCAGGAAGGAAGGAACTTAGGAAGTATCTTTAACAAAAACGTTTTAGGCCTGAGACGATCACAATACAGACAGTAAATTGGCTTTGAATCAAACAGTCACAAATTCATATAGCAAGCAACGTGTAAAAATTCCGGTTGATATTTAAAATTTGCCATTTACGAGGCTTAAAACTATTAGCGAAAAGAAAAACGCTAAATATTATTATTTATATACAAGTTCTGCGTTTAGCTCATTCAGGTTGTTTCTATGTATGATATTGTACATAATTATTTATTTTATTTATTATATAGGAACGCCTGTAAATTTATTGTTGTTTTAAAAATAAAGCACATGTTTATATTACAAAATGGTAAATGATTTAAAACAATTAAGAAAAGTACTAAAAATGTTTAATGACCAAAAATTAAAAAGAAGAACTATCTTCTATAGTCTGGAAGGCTGGCTTTGGCGCCATTTAAAAAAAAAGAATGTTACGTGTGCCCTGTTTTGTCAAAAAGTTGGTAAGTATTTAGGGGACAGCACGATACGACGTTTAAAAGCGGGACTGGCCTGCTCAAAGCGAAACTTATGGTCACGTTATGTTTATACAACACGAGCAATTACACATGACGGTTACAAAGGTTAAAAAGTTACTTATACACCATATTATTGGCTTGGACACAGATTCCAGAATGTTTGAAAATAAATTATAATTTTTTTTAAAGCTTTTACCGTCCTACTGCTGGGTAATTATTCAATAACTCTTCACAGTTATAATTACAGAAAAAGTGAAAATAATATAATACTACATTACAATAAGATTTGAAATAAAATATGATGTAGTACAAAACAGATCTGTCAAAATTTTTTGTTAAATGTTTTTTAATTTTATTTTTAAAAGTAGCTAGCGAGTCTTTAGTCATTTCATTACTGTACAAAAAGCAACCACCAAAATTTCTTATTCTTCTTTTTCGGGGAAAATTACCTTACGAATGGGTAATATTGGTGATATTACAGGCACATGGGACATGTCAACTTACGCCTCAAGGTAACGGGCGCAGTGGCAGTGCCCCTCAGATCTTTGCGATTTAAAGCTCTGAAGACATTGCAATTGTTATGGACAGACGTGTAGCTCACCATCAGGCGCATGACTTGTTTGTCCCGTCACTTGATAAAAAAATAATCGATTTTAACATTGACTTACAAATAAATGAACGACGGGTCTAATACAAAAACCACGAAAAAAATGTCCCAAGTCAACCTATTTAAACGTAGTGACATGTAAAGGAATATGAAGAAGCTAAAACGTTGAATTTAAATTGTAATGTCATCGCAGTACTGTCTAATTTTGCTTGCTTCGCTGTCAGAAGAAACAAACGAAGACTAAAGCGTGAATGACGCTCTGTATACGATTTTAACGCTCTATAAGTTCGGACACTTTTTAGCGCGGACCCGACGTCCATATAATTGTAAGTCAATGTATTTTAAGTATAATTTGCTTACATTTATGAAATAAAGATATTTCACTAAAATCTGAAGTACAGCAGTCCTACAAAGCGAATTGTCATTAAGGTTCATTATTCATTAAATCGAAAAAAGGAATGTGTAATCACAGATTACAAAGTAACGACAAGTATGTCGGTTTGGTCTAGCTTCACTTAATTTCATAAATTAATCCCAAGAAAAATGCTGCGGCTTTATTCGTAATTGGATACCACACAGCCAACCTACGTCTAGATACTATAATAAAAAGCCTAGTTGCTGTTTACACAGCCCCTTGTTCCCCATCTAATTTCGTGTTGTTTGCTTACTCATTGTGCTTACAGGCTGTCTTTTCTCTCCGACGACAACTTCTCAAGATTCAGGCTGACGTCACGCTTTTTGTCACGTTTATATTCCTCTTTTTTGTATTAGCTTTCGAAGTTATCAAAATGGGGAAAATATATTATTACGCTTAGTACAAGTGACTATGTGATAGTAAATTATATAATAAGGACGGGCAATAATTAATTACAAACGAGACTATTAGACGAAGCTTTTGGAGTCGAGGTTCGTAATTGCCGTACCGCCCAAGAAGTATACAATGTTTTTCATCACACTTGCATGTATCATCATATTATTATGATTGTATGCAGGCTAACTTGACTAGAATGTCCCAAATAGAACCCTCGGACTTTTTTATTCTCATTACAGCTATGATATCCCACTTTACTATCATACCAGAGTATCAAAATTTGGTCAATTTAGAACATTTAGTCTGCAGTATATCTAGAATACAAGCTTCACGGTGTTGAAAAATTTATAACTTGGTTAAAAAACCAGTGATAATAGCCGAGAAAGCTTTAAGAGCTGTATTTGAAAAATCTAAACTAAAAAAATGTTAAGGAAATTACCCTCGAAATTGTCATTGATTTAATACTCTTCGTAAGGCAGATTCCCCTGATAGAAATGGGTAAGAAACTCTTGTGTTCACATTTATCATTTATAATGAACGTCTGCAGCATGTCAATCGAGCTGTGGGTAAAGATCATCAAGGAATGGATCCCACACAGACATGGAAGGTCCAGAAGGAGATGGCGTGGCGGGCTAGATACTCCAATGAGATCTTAGCCTATAACGACGTTAAATCACGATCTCCAGTGGGATAGCAACGGTTGAAGAATGAAAAATAGATATGAAAAACCTGGATCCGGGATTTCCTTAAAGCGTGTGAACCGTTGGACAGATGAGGTGGATAAATTGAAAGTAAGAAAATACTGCGTTTAAGAAATGGTAATGTTAATTAAATATGGCGAACACTCATCAATTAATATGCATGAAATAGCTATTTTCACTACCGTCTCTTAAAATTAAATGTCACCCTTGTAAGTCGTAACGCCATGAACACTCTCATATTAATAATAACCAAATATTTGCTCAACGAAATTTCAATCAGAAATTTTAATTAACACAACAAAACGCTACCCAGTGCGTGATTGGACAAAACATTTTGTTTTTAATCTGGATTGGAGCGTTGCCAACAAATGTCCACTGGCTCAGCGTAAGCCAGCGCTTCTCGTCCTGTTGATGGTTTGTCAACTTCGGTTTTGCGTTTAGTTTATCCACTCCTTAGGCGAACAAGGTTGGGCTTAAAAAGCTCAAAATAATTGTTAGGAAAACCGAGTTTCGATTAGGGATAGGACCAATTAGATAACGAAATTGGTTCTGACTTCTGATTCGGGTGTTCTGGGTGGTAACCCCGGCGTTAATTTCGTTAGACTGGTATTCAGAGCACAGAGAATTAGTGTGATACAGACACATTATAATTATTTACACGAATTTAACGAATGATTTTTAAACAAAGTAACGTTTAAGGTGGTTTGCATATTAGATATAGTTGGTTGATAACTTTACCACCTCAGTCAGCTGTGACCGTGGGTCTGTAAAGGGTTAGAAATATTGGTTTGTTTGACATAGAACATATACATAATTGTTTAATTATGCATATTTAGATTAAAAAATTGGTTCATTTCCCGTGTGTAACAATTGTGAAAATCTGAGAACTAGATATGAATGATTTTTAATCAGAATCTATACCCGTGTCTAATTCGCATTGATGATAGCGATGATAATTTGTTGTAGGTTTTATTTCACATAATAAACGAACTACACGAGTGTAATGTTAATCATGACGCTGATAGTGTTTATCTATTTTTGATCTTGCTCTCTTGAGAAATATCATTCAAAATGTCGATGCTACAGAAGAGCTTGAAATACATCTCGGGACATGTGCAACGTTTCAGATAATACGCATTTAAAATGAAACTTGTGCACCTTCATAATCACACATCGATATAATATTGTTTTGATTTCTAAGTCACAGTCACATTTTTTTTTTTTTTTTTATCGCAATTTTTTTCTATAGACAACGCTATACTATTTTGTTATCGGATGATAAATTCGGAGTTCAAATATAACCTGCTAGTCTTCGTTACTATAAGTACATACAATGATGCCCTTCTCCCACTGATACAAACAGAGACAATGGACTTCCACCCGCTACTCTGAATTTGAATTGAATAAATTATTCTTGATACTTTTGACCCGGCCTTTTTAAAGACATCCGTAATGATAATAGGGATATGTATTTGAAGTCGACCTTTCCCATATTCGTGTTTATTAGCTTTATAAATGTATGACAAAATCCATCTTTTTCGCGTGATCAAACCAAGGAATCATTTCCTTTTCTGTCCAAATCACTGTATCTTCTTTTATACAACAATGCTCCTTATTACCCTATTCCGAATCATGTCTTGAAATTGCTTCCATCATTTTAAAACTACTATACTGGTTTGTAATTCTCATATTCCGGCACATTGTAGGTTTACTGACAGGCATTTGAGACACCTGATTGATTCCAGACCATTTGTATGCGACACACGGTTTATCTAGTATCAAGCTATATCTACCGATGACTGCGCTACGGAGGCCGCCTTTTTATAGACCATAGCTGTTTTTACGAACTCATCCGAGATTTTAGGGCATTTAAAAGGTATAAAATCGGAATGGAGTTTGACAAATTTTGTGCGAAGTGGCGTAAAAAATGCGATGAAAAGAAATAGCGGGCAGTCTAGTCGTTGACATCAAGTACCAGTATCTAAGCAAAAAAAAAATACGAACCCACCGATCAGTCCATCAGCCGGTTGCTACTAATGTTAGTAACATAATTTAAAGATATTATGATATTGTCTTTTAAATGTTCTGTAAAGTATGCCCAAATACAATATCGTTTCTCTTGTACTCATAACAAAAATGTCCTTTATTCGACACCAAGTAATTCATGCAATTGTTTCCTACAAATTTTCTCACCCTTTCATGATTTTACAAAACATAGTACTTACATTTTTATAATGACTAACTGGAAAAAGATTTATAAAGCTAAAAATTCCACGGACTTAATACTATCTACCACCTGTACCTTATCAATATTCGCTGTCTACGTTACTCACGGGAGGATGAGTTCATGCATAACCATATATCATGGTTTGGATGAATAATCGCTTAATTGAATAATTGGTCATTGATTATACGCACTTATAATTGGTATTGATAGAGCACCTATTACAGGAATGTCAACATAACATCCTAGGTGTAATATTAGCACTTTTCAGTGAGTTGACGGCTTCCGAAGTCTACATATTTCATAGCCAACCATCATTGTCATCCTTATTTCAAAGGATGAGTGATAGACGTAGGTTTCTCTCAACGATCGCTACAACGACCAATAAGAAAAAGTATCGTCTAGAAGATAGAGATTTTTCTCCACCCTTTGAAGGTCGACAGTCAGCTCTATTTTCCTTACCTTATATAGGTCCAATAATTCGATAGGCTATTTTTTTATCTTTTGCAACCAAGATTTGTCCCCTCCAAGCAGATTTTTCCCACCACCTTTTTTATAACATCAAGTGATGGGACGAACAATTCATGCACGTGACCGTAAGCTACACACCTGTCCATAACAGTTGCAGTGCCACTCAGAGCTTTATCCCTATCCCTTTAGCACTATCCCTGCACCTGTCACCCCGACACATAAGTTGACAAGTCCCATGTGCCTGTAATTTCACCATCACCCTTACCCTTCAAAACCGGAACGCAGTAATGCTGACATTGCTGACTGCTTGGCGGCAGAAATAGGTAAGGTAGCGGTACTACCTTGGACAAACTCTTTCACAAGGAGCTCTACTGCTACTTCTCATTATAAGCATTTGCAGTAAATTATGTTAGCAGTCGTATCTAAAACTAACTTCTATGCTTGATAGTTTACAAAAGCTTTCGTTTCGTGTTATACACAATAGGGTTCCAAAGTTCTCGGTAACAAGATAAATCGGCTAATACAACCTCTCGGGATGCAGTAAAGCGCTGAATTTATCACTATTGCAGTGCAGCGAAAGTGGTCGAGTCAAACGCTTATTGGTTTCGGGAATTAGCTATAAACACCGCTACGCTGTGAGAGTTCGGTTTAAGGGATGGCAGCATTTCAATAAAAATTTTCAAAATTGTCTTAAAGATTTCAGATCCTTTGTAAGTAGATATATAAAGGTCATTAACTCGTCATTTTTTGTTACATAATAACTGCCATACACGTAAAATTTCATCGAAGTTCAAATTTCATCGATAGTCAATTATTGAATCACATTATAGATTTAGTTACATTATCTTACTGACGTACATGTAACGCGACAGTATTAACATATATTGGTTCAACAGTTGCATACAGGTTTTATTTAAGGCAATAGTTTAATATTCTATTATTCAGGCCCAATACAGATTAGTGACGTTACAAATCTGCTGCCTACCTTCAACTTAGGTATTTTTGTCGATAAGTTCTTCAGTACTTTGAACAGAAAATCGTTCAAAACAACAAAAGAATAACAACGTTATACATAGGGCGCACTATAAGTTTCCGAAACTGGCCACTTACATGAATAATATTTAATATGTATTTACAATATTTGAAAATGGAGCTCTTTGACTGTATAATACAGTTTGTTTCATCTGACTGTAACTTCTTTTTAAATTGTGGCTTCATTTTAGAAATTGTAGAGATACATCACCATGGATTTAACTCGTGAAAATTTTCGTAGTATGATTTTCTATGACTTTCAGTGTAATGTAATAGCTCAGCGGAGCTTCGCTTGGCTTCAAACTGCTTTTGGCGATGAAGTATCATGCAAGACGAATATTTATAGCTGGTTTGCAGAATTCAAACGCGGTCGTGTAAATCTCAGTGACGAATTTCGTGATGGTCCACTCCACTGCTATGAACAACAAAAAACATCGATGCTGTGCGCTGTATGATCAAAACAGACAGGCATGTGACATACCATGCTCAAAAAACGGATCGCGTCATTTGGTGCAATGCCATGCTTACCAGATTCAACGAAGGGGCGTCAAATATGGCGTGGGACATAGTAACAGGTGACGAAATATGGATTTATAGTTACGATCCCAAAACAGAGCAGCAATCGACAGTGGGGCTTTCGAGATAAGCCGAAACAAACCAAAGTGGCGCGCGTGCAAAGTGCCTCTAAGCGGATGATTGCTTCTTTTTTTAATAAAACTGGACACGTGGCGACTGGTACTTTGGAAAATTGTTGTACCGTGAATAGTGATTGATACACGACACTTTGTTTGCCGGAAGTTATTCACAAACTTCGTAAAAATAACCGTAAACGCCATATCATCTTGCATCACGATAATACCAGTTCTCACACGGCCAGACAGTCAAATGAATTTTTGAAAGTGAACAACGTTGACCTTATGACCCATCCCGCGTACAGTCCCGACTTGGCACTTTGTGATTTTTATTTATTTCCACGATTTTAACGGTCAACGATTTTCATCACCTGAAGAGGCTGTTGAAGAGGAGTGGCATAAGTGTTTTCAAAATCGGTTCATTCGTAGTAAAAAGTGCATTAACGCTAACGGAGAATATTTTGAGAAACAATAAATTCCTTTCTGACCATTTATAGTATTTTTTTCTTATTCATTCCGGAAACTTATAGTGTGCCCTATATCTTCTTCAAAAGTAGTCACTAAAACTTGGCATAAAGGTGTGCCACCAAAAACCGTGTATTGGAAAAGTAAATCGCTTAATTCCCTAGACTTGATCCTTCCACGACACGGCCATCGAAGCGTAAAGGTGCTCAGCATGGTTTCAATTAGTTGCCGGCACCGAAGTCCTTCGGGACGCCTTTGCTCACAAAATATGGTTTCCAAACATTGTATCTTCGTGTTTTATTGAACGTAATTTGATTTTTAGTAATATTGGAAAATACAGAAAGGTATCATTATTGTTTTTATTTTTTAGTAACCAAAGAAGTAGAATGAAGTCTGAGTGATTTCTTAGTTCAATGAATTTATTTTTCTGGCGTCTTGTTTATCCACAACCCACTTGATGAAAAATAACGATGGATGTCTCTTTGGATTGTTAGAGAAAGCAATCTGACGTTTAATTTTTTTTACAAAGTATTCTATACAAGCGGTTATTAAATTTCCTGTTTCCAAATACCTCATCTCTATAAAATCATAGTATCACGCAGCATACAATATTGGAAACATTAAAGCCTATCGCGCCAAGTAGCGGTTCCCAGCGGGAATATAACCGCTACAGTACGTCTCGGAGGTTATTGAATTCCGTTAATTAAACACTGCATCCGCCTGCGGTATAGCCGACGACAGCCATAACGGTCGATTAGATATAATTGAATGAATGAATTATATCAATGTATTTTTATTAGCTAAACCTTTTATATTTTGACCCTATTAAACATTTCATTAATAGAGAGAGACAGTGGTGATAACCTACTTACTAAATACTCAATACGTTATTGCTTTTCCATAATATTAACAAGGCGTTACAAAATATAAAACTGACAGCATTTATGGATTTTGTAAGGCATAGCAACTGAGACCGAGACATTTTTAATAACTGAGCTGTTATTATTGACGTAATTATTGTATAATCCATATAAACCTTATTAATAATCTTTTCTGAATTATGTATTGTTTAGTTAATAATTGTAACGGTCAACAGTGTCATTGTGTTGATGGTGGCTTGTTCAAGAATTGTCAGTCACAGACAGTCTTCGAAGATATGAAAAAACCACTACCCACAGACCCATATCCAACAGTAGTCCCTGCCAGTAAAGATCGATAATGATGGTGATGTCATAGGGTAGGGCATTACATTCAAATCTGTTGATAATCCGTGTTGATAGCCTCGTTGGCTATAGTGAGAGACTTGACGAATTTAAAGTGACCTCCTCACCTGTTCGCCGTAAGAAACGGGACCTCACTTACTTGCACAAGGTTCATCATGGTGAGATTGATTAGCTCTTAAATAAAATAGCTCTCTCTACAAGGCGCAACCCCCGAATACCCAACAAGAGACGTTTCACTTGCGGAGATACAGAAATAATACTTCGTTTTACAACCCCAAAGATATTTATGAAAAACATTTTTGATCCAAGATCCAAAGTATTTGGACGAGTAGTAAAGCAACTTGTACTTGTATAGATGTTCACCCATTCCCTTGACGCTTTAGTATTATGTAAAGAAGTAAATTAACAGCAAATTGAACAGCAGTTCTTTCTTGTTACTATAGATTGATGTGTCAACGTAAGTAGGATTACAATCTAGTACAGAACTTTGTTATATCTTATCGAGTTCTTAAGTTTTCGCGATTGTTACACATAGGAAATGAAACTATTTTTCCGGATTTAAATCGCATTCAATGAAGTTTGACAAACCCCAGGTCCTTGCAAAAGAAGTCCGTTATCTACCCAGGATGCTGCGAGAGGCCATTGAAATTAAAAAACATCCTAATTTCAACAGGGAAGATGGTTTCTCCGTACCACCAGTTTGGGATCCAGTATTTCCTCTAATGAAAAATCCCAAACAGACATAAGACTGCAGTACTAATTAATATGTTTTGGTTTATTCTAATTTCTATTAATAATTAATAATAAATTGAACTTAATAAAAATTCATTCAATAAAATAATTTGTAAAACTGAATATAGCGTAAATTGGAATGTTTTCTTTGTAAAATTAAAAATAAGGTAATTAATTAATAACTATTGTAACTATAGTGAAAAAATAGGGTGGTTTGCATCAATATTAGACATAACTGGTTAAAGACTGTACCACCTCAGTCAACCGTGACCATGGGACCTGTAAAGGGCCCGAAACGTCGGTTTGTTTGAAAAAACAAATATGTATACGCGATTTAAATCCGGAAAAATAGTTTCATTTCCTATTTTGTTGTATCATATTTAATTTGTATCAATGTAATTTGATTGTTATCTGTTTTGTTGTCCATATAATAAATAAACAAATAAATAAATAAATAAATAAATAGATACAACGTCTGAATCTGTGCGTGTTTTTAATTTTATAGATTTTCCGACAGAAATAAAATGTAAATTAGACATATTGCATATTATATCTCGTACACCAATACACAAATTTCGTGACTGATCAAGTCATATCACGTTCATGACGCATTGGGTGAGACTTTTCGATAATATACCTTAAAACATACCTATATTAAACTTTATCTTCTTTCAACAAAAATGTAACTTTCTTTAAATTCAAATTCTCGCTTTGTAGTTATTTCATATTTAAATCTCAGAGAACGGAGTATTCTTCAGACGCGTTTATAATCTATTCTATTGAGTTAAATCTGAACTACGTCGTTTTATAATCTAAATTAAATTTTGTAAATTAGATTTAAAATCAAGAGCATTTTAAACAATGTCAGAGGCTTTAT
>NW_020653424.1:1269288-1296912 GCF_003589595.1 Hyposmocoma kahamanoa
GACGAAATAGCTACTATTCCCGGAATCATGTCTTGAAATTGCTTGGGAACCTTTATTACAAAGTTTTTTTGGCTTTAGCATCTTAACATCGTGAACTTCAAGTATAAAGAGGAAACATAATCCCATTAAAACTTCAAAATGTACTTTAAAAGCTGCACTGACCGTTATGACTGGTAGATTTTATGGAGGCTATCATCTATCACGGCTTAAAAATTGAAATAATGGATGAATGATGCAAAGAAGCTCAATCAGAAGATTTATTATTATATATAAAAATGTTTAATGATAACATGTGACGGGATGAACAAGTCGTGCGCCTGGTGGTAACCATCACGCCTGTCAATAACAGTTGCAGTGTCACTCAGAGCTTTAAATCACAAAAATCTGAGGGGCACTGCTACTACTGGTGACAGATCACCCTGAGACATAAGCTGACAAATCCCACGTGCCTGTAATTTCACCAGCACACCTAAAAAAAAGTGTCCAAATCGGTTTGTTCAAGTTATTTACATCAAGTAATATAATGCTGAATACGAGAATATGAACCTATCGTCTGTCTGTCGTGTCCGTTAAGCGACGAGCCATATGTATGGTATAACAAGCCTGCGTTACAAAAATCACATTTATAAAATATTCACACGTATTCCCTTTGCTTCACGGTCGCTTTAAGTTAAATGTAGCATTCTGTGACTACAAAATAGTAAATAAATACCTTTAAAGAAATGGTTTACGCCAAACTCCGCCATCTTAGCGTCATGAAGACTTTCCAAGGGTTCTTCCTTCCTTCAACGAAATAAAGGTCCAATTATGATGTTTTTATTCACTTTTAACGATAACTATTATTGTAATGTAATGTACTTAAGTCACATAATATGAAAGTCATAAGATACATTCTACCATAGGGATTCGTGTGAACGATCTTGTAAAGAAGCCGTTCTCCCACTGAGCTACCACCCATTTTAACTGAATTTCATTAAAATATTGATCTCAGTATTAACGTAACATCCGTTCGGTTGACTTCTCTCCATCTTGCAATATCGCACATAGTTCATTACGAAATATGGTAGCGTATAGCATAAACGGTTCTATGAAATTTAGCAATCACTACCTATTGTACTTTGCGCATGAGATAACCTAGTTCAAACATGAAGAATTTCATTTTATTTTTATTGGACTAAACTTGTCCAATACCTATGCCATCCTTGTACGTGCTGTCCTGGTTGTGCTGGTTGCGCCCAATTAGGATAAGTAACATTTGCTATATTGTGTATGTAATATATACAACAATAGAAAACGTTTATTTGCTATCATACTCAACTTACAACTACCGCTTATTTTAAAAATTACCCAAACATACTTGTTCAAGCTGGGCGCATTTAGAAAGCATGATGGCAATCAGACTGCGTCGACACATTGCTCACGACAACTGAACGGAGGCGTTTATTTTGATCATTATGGTCTAAAACTTCCGTCTGTCAGTGGGACGTAGAATGGGTTAAACATAATACGTGTCAGCAGCAATGGCCTCCTGAAGACTATCGCGGCGAGGAGTGCGCGCCATTTAATTGCTAATCTAATTATAAGATTTAATGGCTCATTGTTCTTCATAAAGTTTTAAAATGTAATAACCAGAAATGTAAATGATGACAGTTTAGAGCAAAAGAAAACTACGCAGTATATTTACGCTTTGCCTTATGGACAAGTACTTGACGACATCAAAACACATTCCGTGCTGCGAACGCACAAACAATCCGTGCTGCGAATATTCATTAAGTGCATAAGAAACATGATGAGAAAGAGATACAAAGACTCCATTTTTTTATAAATTTCCTGCAAATTTACGTTCGATGATAATTTTCCCTACTGCCTTGTATCTTTATAATGAGAAATTCAATCAATCGTCGCGAAGGGCTTTATCCATGGAAGGGTTGAGGGATATTCCGATCTAATGGCTTGGAATTGTTAAGGTTGAGCTGTTTCATATATTAACGATTGTCTCATAATATTTGAATTTTGTTATCTGTGATCTTCTTGTGTCCTTTGGCTTTGAAATGACTAGATATAGCAATGTAATTTAAAGTAGGCAAGATCTATTTTGCATTAAGACTGTTAATATTTCATCATAATATATTTATTGAAAAGTCCGTACAGGTTGTAACAAAAAGGTTCAATAATACCTTCGCTACCGATCGTATTGATTATGAGAATCTGCAAATCAAAATCAAGACTTCCAAAACTAATAAGTTAAATTTGGTAACATTGAAACCAGTTAAAGAAAGGAGCGCAGTGACTCAAAATGAGTCTTGGTCACGGATATCTGGTTCGGCGGAACCAGACCGGACGTGGCGACGTCCCCCAGTTTTGAGCCCTGTTCTGCCGGTCCAAGTCATTTACCTCTTTCCGGACATCATCGCTCCAGTGGTATCTAGGTATTCTTATAAGTACACTTCTAAATACACTTTTTTCGTAGTACGAAATTTTCTCCACCTGTTTGAACCAGCTCAATCTCGCAGCTCTCTCCAAAACATTAGATCTCCAATCTCCATGTTCTTACCATTCAGTTCTCATAAGAACTAATACAAAGTGTAATAATTATGAAGTCTTCTTACAGTAGATTTACGATGCAAATATCAGATCAAGAATTGTAATACATAAACAAGTAATCACTGATAAAAATAATATATTCCGATAAAAAAATAAATCAACAAGAAATTTGTGAATATTTTTGTGTGGAGCATGACACGGTACGGTTGCGAAAGTTTCCCAAATATGGGTTTAGAGGCACAAGGAAAAGATGACTTGGATAGAGTGGACCAATAAGAGGTACGTACTAATAATAGTGAAAGATAGCAAAAATCTTGAAAATAACAAACCAAGAGGACGTATTACGGTTTATCCAATATGACATGATGATTTTATTGAAAACTTGATTGAAGGAAAAGTGGGACGCAGCGCGGATGAAAACGACCGGGAATAAGTTATTTTGACAAAAATCAAAACTAATGTGAGGGTCGCGCCGTATTAGGAGGTCAAATAAAAAGCTTAGCAGATTATAGAATAGCGTTTACTAAACCGACAAGTGTCCTGATTTTGTATCTAAAAGGGATAAGAAAAAAATCTTACTGAAAATATACTCGGTAAAGTGCGGTGAACAAATTTATTTTCTCACCAATGTAGAAATGTGTTTTTGTCAAGTTGTTTATAATCATGAGCATGATCAGAAGCTAAATGTTTCCAATCGTTATTTCTCAATCTGTGCCATGGTACTTACAATAAAACGATGTAATCAATAAAGCTACGTGTACACTTACCCCCAATACATCAAAACGACGTTTTGTTCAACAGACGGGAATGACGCGGCATTTTATTAACTTTCATAAGCGGGACATTCTGGCGAATCATGTCCCGTCATATAGCCACGTGAAAATGTTTCGAATTTCCAAACTAGGGGTAATAACATTGATGTTTATTGATTTATAGATAGCAAATGAAATTTTATTTAGTCATATTTTTATCAGACGACATAAGAGCGAAGATGATTTTGGGATTAGAAAGCGAAGGAGAGAGCGAAGATCTAATATACTATTACATCTTCTTTATCATATTTGAGTAAGGCACACACGGACTGTAAACTCTGTTTGTTATTGATACGTAAATTAAGGCTCATAATTTATATGTAGTTTCAAGTTGATATATTTGCGGGCGAATCTGTTTTTTCCTGGACCAGTACAATACGCGCAGAGTAGCAATGCGCTTCAGACACCTTGACGCCTGTTGATGGCGAAGCTCAACTTGAACATTACAATCCTGGGCAATCTTTTTTCTCAATCAATTGCTATATTATATTATAATGTTTTGTGCTATTTACACAAAATTATAAACATCAAACATTTCGAATACCATTTTTTCTTATAGACATTATATTTAGAATGGCCTCACTGCTCAGCAAACTGCGGGTCAGCACCAACAGCAAACTACACATCATACCCGACAGATATGACCCACCTATAATGAAGTCTTTCTTTCGGGTCCTGATCGAATAGTTACATATGAGTGTTCATTTGGGATGCGAGTGAAAGATATTTTTGAGTTGTATTTTTATTTTATTTTCTTTGTCACTAACATGGTTTTTTAAGTCAGTTTGTAAGATACTGATACTATTGGACCATACCATGTTGTTGTTTGAAGAAATAATTATATTATTATTATTATTTATTTGTAAGGCAAATTTCCCTGAAATTATGAATATGATACTAGGTATTGCGCATTATAAGTAAACATTTGTACACATTTAACATGTAAAAAAATAGTATTTTGTTTAAAATACAAAGAAGACGTCACTGCAGTAAATAATTATTTACTAGCACTTAAGATAGATACATAGACAAAACGTTTATTGTCTTGCATCACACACACAACTATATAATACAGTAAATAGATTAAAAGAGAGACACAGAAATCAAAATTAAAGAAAACCAAAAACAAACGGAAAGAAATTAAATAAATAAAAATACATAAAAACAAAATCTAATGCAACAGCTTGTGTGTGCTGCAGCAAGCCAATATAAGTGTTTCAACTTTCTCTATAAATTAAAATAAATGTTAAGAGATTAAAAGTTAAACTAAGTAGGTCATAAGACGAGGGGTCTTTTTAACAATTTTTTGTGAGTCCTGATAGAAGTGTATAAGAATTAATTTATTCAATGTCATTATTCACGTCAAAGTATCTTTCAATAACATGACTGCGTTGTTTCAATGTTTTTGTGTTGATAATCGTCATTGTTTCGCGCGATAAAGCATTTGGTTACAATGCGGGTAAGACAGCTTGTTTCTAAACGTTACTTATACGCTTTTTGGTTTGGGCCACTGTTTCTCATAAGCTGCTAATTTTACAATATTCGGTATTTTGTGATTCAGGTAAAGTTACCCAGCTGTTTTCAGTACTTTCCAGTTTAATCCACCTCAGAGCCTTTCAAACGTCTGTAAGTACACATAACCATCGTCAACACTCGGTGCACATCTCACACCTGGGCACGGATGTACTAGGAGTACTCAATGCTGGTAGAGGACTTCACACATGTATTCGTAGTATTCTTCGACGTAAAGGTTTCATCATGTTATTTTCATCACCGTTAGCAAGAGGTATTGTTAAAAAGTCAAAGTCAAAGTCAAAGTCAAAGTCAAAGTCAAACAATTATTTATTCCATAAGTAAAATAAATTACATTTGATAATGTCGTTTTCTAAGTTACTGCTCGTCCATTGTGATGACTTCCCTGAGAATTACGAGCAAGACTGACTGACTTTTCAATCAAAACACTTTTAATGTAAGTTTTGAACTTAGGAACTGATAATTATAATATATGCTCCGGAATCTTATTGTGAAAACGTTCCCCATAAAATAATCATTTACCTTTGTTAAACAAAATCGTGGTACCATCAGTTTTTACATAGTTCCAAGGTTAATATTTCATTATAACTAAACATTCATAAATGCATGTAACTTGGAAATTAAGTTCACCACAAAGCATAATTTTTTTACAATAATGATAATATTTAAAGTTCTGTTGCCAACTTTGCATTTTTTATAGTTTCATTATATCTATTAGTATATAATTATCCTGAAGTTTAGTACAAATACGTATACTGATGCCCAAAAAACAGCAAATAAAAAAAATATTTTTTCAAGCCCCAAACAACGAAAAGAGAACATAAAAAACAATTACACCTACCCTATCGAGTGGGACGTCAGATCCCTCAAACATGCAACAAAAAATGTCATGAAACCCATGTTCTTTGGAAGATAATCGTTGTGGAAGTAATTTTCTGTGTGAAGAATAGCCATGCGTCCCCCAGCCTTAACTTTTGAACTATCATTGCAATAAATTCAACAATTGTTGTTTTCACACGGAAAATATCCCTGCCCTAGTCCTTTCAATGAAAAATTGTGATAAAATACATATTTGAAGTTTTCTATAAAGTCAGCGTTTTAAAATTAAACATACTGAAGTACAATAAAACTTATAGTAGCAGTAGAGCTCCTTGTGAAAGAGTTCGTCCAGGGAAGTACTGCCACCTTACCTATTTCTGACGGCATACAGTAATAGCAGCATTACTGTGTTCCGGTTTTGAAGGGTAAGGGTACTGGTGAAATTACAGGTACATGGTACTTGTCACCTTATGTCTCAGGGTGATGGGCGCAGTGCCCGTGCCCCTCAGATCTTCGCGATTTAACCAGAGCATTTAAGTGGCACTGCAACTATTATGGACAGGAGTGTCGCTTATAACGACACACACGACTTGTTTCGCCCTTCATTTTGTATCATAAAAAAGTATATGTACAGTCAACTAAAGCATAAGATGTAAGTAGTAGAGCAATTTGAGATTTTGACTTGGAATTCCAGAAACAACTTGCTATGTATGACTGATTTATGGCATTTATAAAATAGTGTCACTATTAGGTAGTAATTTACTTTATAATTTACTTAATGGCTCTTACACTAAGCTTACAGAATTACCGGGCAATTAAAATGAAGCCCATGCTCTTAGCACATTTGAGTAGACACGTGTAGCGCTTAATACTTTATGCAATTATTACGTTTGTGCTCGTAATATTAAAAAACTAAAGTCACTTAACGTACTTGTGTACAAATTTTCACCAATATTCTCAGCATAATATGATGTTTATGCCCAGTATTTTCACTTGTATACGACTTGGCTCCATCATTATGTAACTGAAAAATAATTCCTCACTTCAAGCTTTACCTTCCTAACCACGCAAAGAGGCGTCTGCCGTTTAACGATAAGGCGGTTCAAACCAACATCAATAAATCAATAGCATTGATAAGCCTGCTTAGCATTCGAGCCGAGCTGCCGATCGCACCCATGGCTGTGGTTGTAACCTCTAAGGGTTATCAGAATATAATTTGCTCTATAGAGTGTATGCAAACGTTATCGTAAGATCATGTAGTCATTTTCCACTAAGTGTTCCTCAGGGTGGTGTCTTAGGGCCTAATTTGCTTCTAAGACTGTGTGTAACATAATCGAATGTATTTTTTTTAACCATTAAGAATGCGCCAAGGTGGCGTGATGGGGCCCAAACTCTTTGCTGATAAGTGAGCCACGCAAAATATTATTACTTGAACAAATACTGTCCATTACATAAACTTACAATTTGATGAATAGGTTTTATTTACGTAACAACGACTATGTAAATAATGTTTTTTTTCGGTAAATTATATGCTATAAGAGACGTTCTATGAGTGACACAGCAAAGAAACACGAAGTAGATTTTGCTTCACTCATTCTACTTAAACTCAAAATAAGTAAGACGTTCTCAATAATATAAATTAAGTGGTTAAAATTTATGGATACAAGGAACTGTTTTATTCTACTACTTAGTACATTGAAGAGTGGACTAAGACAAGCCTTTAGTGAAAAACAAAAACAGCCAAGGGCAAATATTTCTAAGAATGGGTTCTGTACCCATTACATAATAAGGCTTCGAATATACAATATTCTGTTAAAATTGTATTATAACACAAGCAATAAGAGCTACTTTAAATTACCAAAATGTTGTGACATTTATTTGTAACCTTATTTCCAATATTTTTTTACAGAGTCCGTTTTGATTTTTAGTATTATTTTTTGTTTTTTGTAGAGAGATAACACATTGGGTCTAATAAAATTTTATGATAATTGATACATAAAGAACCGGAGGGCTGTGACATACAGGCACATAACATACTGTTTTCCTATGGTACCCTAAAACCTCACGGTCCGCAACGCGCCTATCAACCAGATTGATGTATGTGATGTAGCATTAACATATTAATGTATTACTGCCCTCGCTTTGCACTAGTGATGTGGTCTTAGAACCAACACAAAATTCGGACAATCGGATTTACAAACAAAATGGCGGTAATACTCCAGCGGGAGAATAGTTCCTTCCTAATCGAGAGGTCGACGGTTCAAATCTCTGTAGTGTCATGTACCTGACTTTAATTTCTAATTTATGTCAATTTGTGAATATTTAGTAACAATATCTCTTATTAACTGTGGGAGAAAACATGATGAAACTGTAAGAACGTGGACAGAGTGGTGGACTGTAGTCTAAGCCATCTCCTTAGATGGGTGGATCTTTTCTTTAGCAGTAGGAAAGATGATTGAAGATGATTAAACAAAATAGCTGCACAGTGCCGTCGAAAGCTCTTTATGACACCAAATAACCTGTTCTAATAAATTAGCATCCGGTTTTATTAACTTTAGTCTAGAAGAGAAAAACAGAGGGTTCAATTCGAGATTTCCTTCATTAGACCAGTCGGAATCAAGTTGCTCTCAACGAGTGACATAAGCACCTAAACAAAAGAACACGAACCCACTTGCTGTCAGTCCGCGTCCTTCAGTCCGTCAGCTGGTCAGACATATTGGCCCCCTCCTTACTGTCGTAACTTATGTTAGGCGATTTTTTACAGGGCAACGTATTTTCGGTTTGCCACTTCACATCTTGAGTTGTTGCTCGTGGCAAATTCGTTGTAATCAGTTATTTGTATTCACGTATAGCAAATGTAGGTATATTGTTAGCCGCTCACGCGATTCATGCGTCTCTGGATGCATACCACACCTAGAGGTGCCGGTGATGATTTTATACCTATTTATCGGATATCGAAGTTATAACAGGTAAAATAACTAATATTAATTGCTATTTCGGTAACTACTCTAGCAAACCATAAAGTTTTTAATGCCTGGGTCTGTCATTTAAAAAAAATAAACAACTTCAAAAATACGTCACGACAATCGTGTGTGTTATTGTTTGGGCTGGTGATGTTGGTGTTTATTTATTGAAAACATACCATAAGTTGCGTTTTTTAAGTTTACCCTGAATATAAATGTTTATAAACTATACTTTAAGGAGTAATTTCATGGTAAACTTTAGAACCACTCAAACGGAATATTATCATATTTACCCAAGTACACAAAAATTTCATTAGTGCTTTTTAAGTGTAGGATTTGCGGTGTATTATTGCATTTTATTTGAGATGTTTTTGTTGTAGTACGGAGGGTATTTATTTAGCAATGCAGAATAATAATTTTTATTTTTTAAAACTTGTATTTAAACTGAATCCTTTTCTAATTTGCGAAACCAAATAGCCGCCATTTTGCGGTAGGATGAGCGCATCGCGTGAGCGGTTAGTGGAAAATGATCTGTTTTGAAAGCTCAGTAAGATTGTACGTCTCAGTTGTAACAAAAACATCGCGTATAATAATCAGCAAGAAGAGGAACGATATATAGCAAAGTGACACAAAAAAGTTACAATTATTCTTGTTTTTCTTTATGCGTTCCGTAGAAAACTTTAGACGTGGATTGATCTCAAGGGGCTACGTAGTAAGATACCTAACCTCCCAATTAAAAGTAGAAATGGAGAGAAATTTTCTCATCCATTTATAAAATCACGCCTCTTTTCCACTACCTCTACTTGCTATGCTCGTGACTAACCTCTTTCGCTTTCTTCATGTGCATCAGCCTTTCTACATGCCTGTTTTTGTTGGTACTTTTAATCTGACCTTTTTAAGGACATTCACACCACGATCTTTTACCTAAATTTTATGACAGTTGGTAAAAAGACGTGAAAGTATAAGTAAGTGAATGCTGTAAAAATTAGAGCTTTGCACATTATGTGCGGTGTGAAAGATGATGTGATGTGGTGAACTACGTCCACTGATGTTCACTGGTTCTTTATTTTCGTCAAATTGAGTAGAAAAACTTTTTTTTTGACACTGACACTTTGCCCCTGATGCAAACGCACAAAAACTACAAAATTTTCCGAGCTATTATATATAGATATACGTGTCCGGGAAAATCTTAATATCGCGATTCAAAAATTTCACGAAACGCCACTAACGCCATCCAGTGTTAACAAAACTAACTAATTCTATTTGCGCTCTAATTTTACCTAAAATTAACTGAATATGATAAGGTATTTGTTTACAGAACAAACTAAGGTTTACGCGTGAACAGATGGTTTGGTCATATAGAAAGGGTGAATATATAAATAGTTTCGTTCGTTTGAAACGTGGAGAAAGATTGACCTTGACGTATGTCTCAGAAGGCATAAATAATTTGATATTTTCATTTTTGATATTCAGCACCGAATAAACGAACATCTCTACGGCGGATTATTTTTAATAACGCTTCATTGTGATTTATGAGGGCGTCGAATTTAGGCGCTTTGCTGAGGTCGTTATAGGTTTTAACTGTTTTCCGAACAACCGCTCTAATGAATCTATTATTCCGTAAATTCATTGTATCAGTAACACATGGCGTGTTTTACATGTTTATCTTTGCACAGTCGGCTACACTCCTTAAATTTCGAAGTACGAAAATTGTCAAGGAATTTATTGCCGTTAAGGTTCATTATCTTTCTTGACGTCGTCAGTTGCTGCAGCAAGAGCTTTGCTCAAGCTATTTTCTTTTTCACTTTAGTAGATAAATAACCTCATTTATATGTACCAAGTAATTGACGAAAAAGTCATGGGTCTGGTGATAAGCGATACCCCTGTCCGTAACAGTTGCAGTGCCACTCAGAGGTTTGAATCACAAAAATCTGAGTAGCACAGCACCAGTTATCCTGAGACATAACTTGACAAGTCCCATGTGCCTGTAATTTCAAGAAAGATGATGAAACCAGGTTGTGGGGGATTTTCTGTTTCCACAGTGTAGTGTTTCCAATGATCACTCGTCGCCTTTGTGGTATACAATAATTAATTCATAAATGGGTACAAAGAAGGCATAACTGATTACAATTTGTGCCCTTTAGTTCTATTATAACTCCAATATTAGCACATTTGTGTTAGTTATGCCCTATACATGCAGTAATAAATAGTTTTTGTCTACTACTCTAAGATAAAGAATATTTTTTTATTAAAAAAACCGACCTTAAAAGTTCGTGGAATTACATCCATTTGCCAAATTTTATAGACATTGATTACCGGAAAGTGCACGAAACCGGATTCATCGCCCAGTTTGTTACTCGTAGAGGTGGAATATTTTCTTAACATTTAAATCGGATCAATACTTAGGTACCCTCTTTTTAACAAAAAAGGAATCATGAAAAACGGTTAACAAATGCGTGTAATCGCGTAACATGCACACAAAATTCTTTTATTTTTACTAATATTTATTTTTACTTTACATTTCTTTATTATTTTTTAATAAAGAAAAAAATTCCCCAACAACCTTACTCTTCAAAACCGGCGCGCAGTAATGCTCACATTACTTGCTTGGTAGCAGAAATGGGTAAGATGGCAGTACTTCCCTGGAGAAAGTCTTTCACAGGGAGGTCGCCTGCTACTAAAACTGGGTCTCAGGCGAGGTTTTAGGTCATAGTTTGCCACGCTGGCTCAATATAGGTTGGAAACATCACACGTTTTCCAATTGTAAACTTCTTCGATGTGCAGATTTTATCACCATGTTTTCCTTCACCAAAAAGGTCATCAATTTCAAAAAACTCAACGGTTCGAGCCGGGATTCGTATCCACGATCTCTGCTTCAAAGGCGGCAGGTCAAACCATGACACAACGATGGCTACATAATTTGCACCAATATACGTAATGTTTTTTTTAGTCACGGGATAGTAATATTTATTGTAAATAAAAGTAACTGGGTTATACATTATATATAAGTACATAAATGGAGAGGGTAATGCGAATGTGCGGATTTATTGTGTGTGTGTGTGTATACATATGTGTGATATATAATAATAACGCATTATAACGCAACACACTCATAGCTCCGTACTAAGGAAACCCTGTGTCGCGGGTGCCATGGACACACACATAGACAACCACAAATGACACCCAAACTCGCGATAGAAAAAAATTTAGGCCATACACATACTACTCCCGGCCTGGGAATTGAAGCCAGGACCTCTGTAACCGTTCGGCCACGGAGGTTTAGCACATAATGTCTCACAAGAGCAGTATTTCATGCATTCAATTCTTATAATGACTCTTAACAGGTGCAGTATTTTATATACATTCAATTCATGTAATAATTAACTAGTGCAGTATCGGCGGGTAACCGATGGATCCACGTCGCGTCCGATCGGCTGGCCTGGGAATCTTTGGGGGAGGCCTATGTTCAGCAGTGGACGTCTTCCGGCTGATATGATGATGATGAAGTTCTGTATTTCATATACATTCAATTCATGTAATAATCCCTGACAAGTGTAGTATTTTATATACTTTCAAGTCAAGTAATAATTCCTCCTAGAAATTTTTCTACTTGTTTTTAGTCAATATTTAATAATAATAATAATAATTGTTTTGTCCGCAAATGGGTTAATTCCAGTCAGCCTTTCTAACAGCTTGAGGCGGTTGGATTTCTGTGGCGTGTCGCTTCCAGCACAAATGCAGAAGGCGGTCCTGCTCGATACGGCACGTATTGTTCGCCGATTCTTGGACCTGAGTCCCTGACCCCGGCCGACTGTGCCATTGCCGGGAAATACCGCCTCTCCCATTTAAAAATTCAAAATTAATTTTTTAGGCCTTGGGAGAGGCGAGAGTTTAAAATAAATACGATAATAATAATAATAATAATTTATTTCAAACAAAGTTCATAGCTGGTTAGTAACAATTATCTTAAAACTATGTTAGAACAAATTATATTTAACATTATAAATGGCAACATTAGAGTGCATATGGCACGCATTCCAGTTACTTACTATGGGGCAATCTACCCGCTCCAAAATGGTATTTAGGAGACCGCTGCCGCTATCCCGCACGCGCTTCATCACCGAGGCTACTCGTTTGCGTAGGATAGTCTGAAAACTATCCACACGCGCCTCGGCAAACATACCAGATGCGCTGCAGAACCGGGGCAACCCCAGCAGCATCCTAAAACCATTATTGTACTGTACGCGTAGGGCATCAAGCGATTTGCGAGTACATTTGGCCCACAGGCTGCACGTGTAAAAAGTTTGGCAGTATGCCTTGAATAAGGTTGTTTTTACTTCCTTCTTACATCGTGCAAACCTGCGCGCCAACATGTTGCTTCTCACCGACAATGCCCTACGCTCCCTCTCTACGTCCAGGTCATCAGAGAGGTTCACGTTGACCCAATGCCCCAGATATTTAAACTTGTCGACTCTACTCAATACTGTCCCTCCAAGCTTAACTGGAGGAACAGACTTTGGCGATTTGTTTCCTGCCTTAAAGACGAGTAGCTCACTTTTTTTACTGTTATATCTAAGGCCGTGGGACACCGCGTACCCCTCACAAATTCCAATTAGGACCTCAAGGGCTCTGACTGATGGGCTCAGTAGAACCATATCATCTGCGTAGCTGATGTTGTTCATAAAACTCCCGTCTATCTAACCCACGCCGGCCTTGCTGAGCTCATCAATCAGCCCATTTACATACAAGTTGAAGAAACGTGGAGAAGTCAGTCCGCCCTGCCTCACCCCGCACTCCAACCTGTACTCTTTTGAGTATGAACCAGCCCATCGAACCTTATTAGTTTGGTGCTCATACCAGAACTTAGTTAGTTAATTACTTACTTCTTCTTCTTAGTTAATTTCTTACTTAGTTACTTATTTAAGTTACATTTTATAATTTTTGTGTTTACCACACTTATGCTTACGTGCTATCTCATTTTGTAAAAACGGTTCAAACTGAAAACCAGCCTTACAACAGGCGAGCTGTAACGTATGCTGAGTTGGATCCGTTTCAGCTTATAGATATATGTAATCATTAATGCGAATTATCTATATTGCTTGAATTCTATTAAAGTGAATAAACGTTTCTATCTTTCTATTAAAAAAAAATGTTACCAAATTCACAACTAAAGAATTATGTAGCATCTAAGGCACGAAAGGAAATAGCTTAATATATTTCAATCATTTATTTCATTTTCAGCAAATAGTATACATGAGAGTTCGTTACTAAATTATATAATAAAAGAAAAGAAAGAAAAAAGAAAGAAAGAAAAGTAATTTATTCAGCACAATACACGTGGAGTACAATATTAATAAATAGTATTAAAAGTGTATTATTGCACTGAAAAGGAACAAACTCAGCTAATACTGCGGCAGGGCCACAGCGCTGGTTTTCAGTGGACCCTTTTCGAAAATGCCGATTAAAAGAAATAAAAATATATGAATAAAATAAAAACAAAACGCGACGCTTAAACATGAAACAATATAATTAAATAGGAAACATAACACAAATTTCAGCTAATGTCCCAACAAAGATTCACTCTGCTTTTTCCTTTTAATTTTGTATTTTGAGGCGCATTACACAAATAAAATTGTTCCAGACGTGTTTTGTAGATTTAGAATGTGCTCTTTGAGTTGTCATTTGAACGCATAAACGGATTGTGAAGAACGCATTGGTGGCGGTATGTTGTTCCAGATTTTCGCCGCAAAAGAAGACAATTAGTACATACCTTTATACGTCACTCACAGTATTTCTACCTCTGGCTAGAAAATCCGAACATAGACTGCATAAAGTTTCTTCTGCAACCATGCCATCAAGCTTCGCCCCATCGTTTTTGGAGGGATAAAAGACAACAAATTAATTGGTTAATGCTTTTGATAGGCCGATGCCTAGGTTGGCATTTCTTTAAAAATGGATTTAGATACTTTAAATTGTTAAATTCAAATACAGTAATGATTTCAATTAGATACTCATTATATATTCATTATAACCATAAATTCGGATCGAAACAAATATTTATTCAATTTCTTACGCTATCACATGTGTGTTGAATAGGAGTAAATATGCGTGGGATGCTAGATTCTGTATAAGTTGTTGGTTTATCTTGAATACAAACTAATTAACTGTCTGATCGTGGTATTGAAACGTGACTTCGTAATAAATATTAACTATTATTAATATTAATATCAGGTTAGACAGAAAATTGAATAGAAGTTGAATGATTGTTTATAGTACACAATTTTATTATTCTGAAGAAAAAGTAGTCATTTGTGTAGTCGTATTAAAATGTGATATTTTAGTCGCAGTAGAATTAGTTCATCCAAGGACGGCGCCTTACTTCTGCCACCAAGCATTGAGCATTACTGCGTTCTGGTTTTGGAGGGTAAGTGTGGGACAGGCATATGGGACTTGTCAATTTATGTCTCAGGATAACAGGCGCAGTAACAGTGCCCTTCAGATCTTTGCAATTTAAAGCTGTGAGTAGTACTGCAACTGTTATGGACAGGCGTGTAGCTTGCCATCAGGCGCACGACTTGTTCGTCCCGTCACTTGATATTACAAAAAAAAATCCTTTTTCATGTTAAACTATAAGTAACGCAA
This sequence comes from Hyposmocoma kahamanoa, assembly GCF_003589595.1. Lineage (NCBI taxonomy): Eukaryota > Metazoa > Arthropoda > Insecta > Lepidoptera > Cosmopterigidae > Hyposmocoma > Hyposmocoma kahamanoa. The sequence continues at coordinate 1,284,602 of NW_020653424.1, forward strand.
TGACAAATTATTCGTGTTGAGTGGTTTTTTAAGTGTGTCTTGACAAAAACTAATGAAGCAGAGTTCTGGACTAAAAATTGTAAAAATGCAGCTATATTGTGAAAGTATGTCTATCCTTGATTTCGTGTAAAAACTTTTATTTACATTTGTCCTACTATTCACATCTCATGGACAGAAATATTCTATTATTGTCTGGTTTAATTTCAGAACGACGTCACTCAACAAGTTTCCAAAATTTTATTAAACTCAAAATGTTTGTAACCACTGATTCTACGTGACTTCATCTGACTTTCTGTCTAGTCTGATAAAGAAATTAGCTATAAATTTCCAGTAACAGTATTTTAGGCAACAATGGTTAACAACAACCTTAATTGCAATGTTATAATTTACTATTTAGTGATAATTTTAATGAACTAGTCTCAACTAGTTAATTCATTTGAAACATATCAAAAGAGTGAACTGAAAAACAGATGAGACTTTACCTTTTCATCTACTTGTCCGCTCACGCGATACATGCAGCGGTAGACGCATACCACACCTAGAGGTGCCGGTGATGATTTTATACCGATTTATCGGATATCGAAGTTATAACAGGTAAAAGAACTAATATTAATTGCTATTTCGGTAACTACTCTAGCAAACCATAAAGTTTTTAATGCCTGGGTCTGTCATTTAAAAAAAATAAACAACTTCAAAAATACGTCACGACAATCGTGTGTGTTATTGTTTGGGCTGGTGATTTCGGTGTTTATTTATTGAAAACACACCGTAAGTAGCGTTTTTTAAGTTTACCCTGAATATAAATGTTTATAAACTATACTTTAAGGAGTAATTTCATGGTAAACGTTATAACCACTCAAACGGAATATTATCATATTTATCCAAGTACACCAAAAATTTCATTAGTGCTTTTTAAGTGCAGGATTTGCGGTGTATTACTGCATTTTATTTGAGATGTTTTTGTTGGTAGTACGGAAGGTATTTATTTAGCAATGCAGAATAATAATTTTTATTTATAAAAACTGTATGCTTTTCTAATTTGCGAAACCAAATAGCCGCCATTTTGCGGTAGGAGGAGCGCATCGCGTGAGCGTATAAGGCGAAATTATTACGTCAATGTACATAAATATATTTCTTTATAGCCCAGTAAGAGAACAGTTGATTTTGAATTAAGAAGTCGATGGTTCGAATCCATGTGACGGCACGTAACTTAAATTTCCATGCCTTACTTCTCAAACTCGTATCTTATGAAGAGCAATTATTCAGGAGACGGCAAAACTTTCTATTTATTTTAAATTGCTCATCAAGGGTGTTAATTTGGATACGTTACTTTAAGAACATGTAAGAGCCAGTGTGTGAATATGAAGGAAATATGATGTGATATTAGCCTTCACAATTCGTATATACAATCCATTTTTTGCATTTCAGTAACTTTGTGCTTTAAGATACGAGTTTGAGAAAGGCGATGTCAATATTATTTAGTACCAATATCTCTATCTAGGGTGAAGAAAAACATCATCACATGCTCGTCAAAAAAGGTTCACCACTCCTGGAAAATGTGTCGTGCCCACATTGGGCTAGCAGTGTGACGTGTAATGTTTTCATTGTGATGATGGTGATTTATTTATCATAAAAACCCTCTCAGATCCAAACAGTAATAACAACTTTACAAACATTTGCGTAATAACGCAAAGACGGATTGATAACATCAATAAAAGTAAATTACAACAGCTATATTCCGTGACGGCAGTCGGTTCCTGTACGAAAATGAATAGGACTCGTTTGTGATCTATAATAAAGTTGCTATCAGTTCCATCGCACGAACTTTCTTTTCAAGAAAATGTTGCTTGTGATTGTAATACGGGGCGAATCGATACTAATTATGGGTGAATTGAATCAAATTTGTCGAATAAAATTTACTTCAAGCAGTCTACATAAGATAGGCATGTCGCGACTTCGATTTTCAACACTAAAAAAATTTTTGGATAACCGATTGCTGTGTGACTTTTTGAGATTGACATTTCGATGCCTTACTTTCTCAAACTCGTATCTTAAAAAGAATGAATATTCACGAGATGGCAAAATTTTCTATTTATTTTAAATTTCTTATCAAGCGTGTTAATTTATATGTATTACTTTGAGAATAGGTAAAAATACGCCAGTGTATGTATATGAATATGAAAGAAATGTATGTGCAATCAGCCTGCAAAGTTTGTATATACAATCCATTTTTTGCATTTCAGTAATTTTGTGCTTTAGCTAAAAATAACGGATAACTCAAGTATATAAGTCGAATTTTTGCTCGACATGTTTCGAACCAATTCGTGGTCCTTAATCATGAGATTCCGCGGCGGTGACTCGATGGAAACTGCGCGCTAAAGCCCTGGCAACCCGATCACTCGTTTGCTTCATTTTTATTAAAGTCTTAACCGCTCACGCGATACATGCAGCCGTAGACGCATACCACACCTAGAGGTGCCGGTGATGATTTTATACCGATTTATCGGATATCGAAGTTATAACAGGTAAAAGAACTAATATTAATTGCTATATTGGTAACTCTAGCAAACCATAAAGTTTTTAATGCCTGGGTCTGTCATTTAAAAAAAATAAACAACTTCAAAAATACGTCACGACAATCGTGTGTGTTATTGTTTGGGCTGGTGATTTCGGTGTTTATTTATTGAAAACATAACGTAAGTAGCGATTTTTAAGTTTACCCTGAATATAAACAAAAATTTCGTTAGTGCTTTTTAAGTGCAGGAATTGCCGTGTATTACTGCATTTAATTTGAAATGTTTTTGTTGGTAGTACGGAGGGTATTTATTTAGCAATGCAAAATAATAATTTTTATTTATAAAAACTTGTATTTAAACTGAATGCTTTTCTAATTTGCGAAACCAAATAGCCGCCATTTTGCGGTAGGAGGAGCGCATCGCGTGAGCGGATATGCAGGATTACACACTACACTAACAACGTCACTTTCTAAAGTGTCGTCTACACTAACTACTGACGTAGTGCCTAACACTGTTTTCCAGTTGGGGGGTACCGACCATCCACTATCACGATTGAAATTCGAACGTCGACCAATCTCGATACCTTCACGCACTTTCCGCAGAATGAAAAGCTTTTCTGTCGCCAGTACGGACACTTTATCAAAACGAATATAGTGCATCCAATTCAAATCTAATGAGTGTTCCGTCACATTGTTCTTAATACTACGTATGTGTTCCGTTAGTCGTGTGAATATGTTACGGCCGGTCTCGTCACAGGAGCAGGGAATCTTATATACACCGGGAACATTCAATGGCTCCTTATCCTTCGGTGAACGCACCAACAGTCTAAGTTGCATGTGAGGGCGGAAAATCGTCTTGATGCTATATCTTCGGCGTAACAAGTGTCCGATTTTATCCGTTACTCCCTTAATGTAAGGTAAGTATATAGGAAGCCTCTCCACTACCGCCGGACGAGGACGAGTCACCGCCGGGAAATCTTATGATTAAGGACCACGAATTGGTTCGAAACATGTCGTCGAGTAAAAATTTGACTTAAATACGTGAGTTATCCGTTATTTTTAGTTAATATGTCTGAGTCTCACGGTGGTTTTCTATTTAAAATTTGTGCTTTAAGATACGAGTTTAAGAAAATAAGGCGACGATTTGACTTGTTTGGGTCCATCTTTGATTTAAACACATGTCACGACAATGCCAAAGGCAGCATTTTTGGTTCCAATTAATAATTACGAAAATATTAAGAAAAGTTACTTTCTATAAATTGGTCCTGCCGGGATAGGATTCAGGACCTTCTCATCCAGCGCAAACAGTATAGATCATACAAGTGTTTCTGAGGGTTGTAAATTTTTGGGCAGGTTTTGTTACGATGTTTTCCTTGACCGTTGGTATCATCAACCCATTTATATGTCGCGCTGCTGGGAACAGGTTTCTTCTCACGGGTTTAGGCCATAGTCTGCTACGCTGGCCCAATGCGGGTTGGGGACACGTTTTCCGAGGGTTGTGAACCTCTTCAAAGTACAGATGTTCATCACGAGATTTTTCATCACCGAAAAGCTCATGGCATGTTTCAAATATACACACGCATATACACTCCGAGAAACGCAGATGTGCGAGTCCGGATTAGAACCCATAGCCTCAGCTTGAGAGACGGTAAGGCCGTTGGTATGTAACTTAAAAAGTAAGTTTCAAGCACATACCGTCACAGGTATGTAAACCGTTGATCTCTCAAACAAGAAGAAAACCTGGCACAGCTCATATCAAAAAACACTTTTTCCTTCTTCTTCTTTAGCCATTCTCAACCTCTAAGGTGTAGGCCTCCTTCAGTTTATGTCATCTTTCCCAGTCTTCAGCAGTTTCCAACCACTTTGTTCCCGCCATTCGTTTGATGTCCTCCGACCAACGCAGCGGTCTTCCTCTTGGGCGTTTCTCGCCTCACGGTCTCCGTCCTACCACTGCCTTACACCAAGAGCCTTGCTTGCGGGCGACATGGCCAGCTCACGCCCATTTCAATTTCGCTACCCATTTAGTAAGACCACTCACGTTGATCTCTGATCCATTTGTTTCATTTACGATCTCTCAATGTAACTCCTACCAGTTTTCTTTCGATGGCGATTGGGTCACCTGAAGTCTGTGGAAGATGTGCTTAGTAAAAACCCAGGTCTCGGCTCCATAAGTAAGCACCGGCAAAATATACTGGTCGTGAATACGAGCTAAAGCACTTATCGTAAGGAAAATCTATTGAAATTAACTAACAGCAATACTCTTGTCTACCATTCCGATTACTTTTTTACCACGCGAGTTTAACAGCTTTTATTAACGACTAGGGGAAAACTTTTGGATATTTTTTCCCTAAATAGGTATTTGAAGTTTCCTTTCACTTATTTAGGGGTTCTGATGTTCGAGAACGATTGCGAAGTCGTTATTTTTTATGGCGGTTGTTAAGGGCGTAGCAGGAAGTATACACTGACCAATATGAGGGGCTTCGCTATAGTTAATGTTCATAATGATTGGCCTTAGTACAATGAACTCTAATTGAGCCCAATTTCACTGGTACGTGTTGATAGAATATTTATTGTTGATACAAAGATAAAAAAACACAAAGAAAAAGTAATTCCAGCTGACTGGACTTGAAGCTGTATTGACACAAAAAATATATTAAATAGTCCCCTTTACAGCTAACGTTCTTTCGCGCGCGGTTCCTCGTGTTCGGTTTTGTTACAACGAAAAGAGAGTCCGTGTAAAGGCTAATAGCACAAGACAGACCGCGTGAAACTGGCGCGTGTTGGAGTGTGCATAATCGCGCGGTATTTCCCTTTTTCTTCCAACATCTTTACACACGCACTCAATCGCGCACGATAGAGTGTCCGTGTAAAGCTCGTTATTGTTATGGTAGTACCAACATAAAAAAGCGATGACGGGGTTGGCCGAGAAGGCATTGGCGGGACGATCTCAACGGGTTTGAGAAAGTGATAAATCGCCAAAGAGCCAAAGACATAGAACAGTGGAGCATTTTGAGGGCCCTTTAGGGAACTTTGCTCAGCAGTGGGACAAAATAGGTTAAAAAAACAGAACAATTACTAAATAAACAATGACTTTAATTTAATATGTTTATCGAGTTCTTAGGTTTTCGCGATTGTTACACATAGGAAATGAAACTATTTCCGGATTTAAATTTACTGAAATAAACTGACATATCTTAGACCATCTCAACGTTGTCGTGTGATTTTTTCCCCAATAAAAAAATTCGTGCCCCATTCACAATATAACTAAACAGTTTTTGAACAAATCTCAGTGACAAGTCAAAAAAGGTACTATTGGGGATTGAGTAACTGTCCTTGAAAAGCAGCGGCATGATTTGGACCACATTGACCAGTTATTCATCATCACCAATCACGATTATGTAATATCTTATCTTGTTTTCCCTCACAAATGTACGTAACTTAGAAATTAAAGTTCTAAGTACAATACCACTTATTTCAATTGTCGAATTTAAGCCAACCTCCCACTGACGTACTATTGCTGTATCTATTTATAGTTCATGTCAAACAAATAACGAAGAAACAAGTTAAATTGTTTTGCTGAAATTGAATGTTTTCTTTACATTCCTGAAAGATGAAAGAGAATAATCAAGACAGTTCTGTACTTTTTCTTGAAGATATTTTTCTTACTAACAAACTCCATTTTATTTTTTTCCATTCACCGCCGTTGTACATCATCATACGAGCCGTTTTTGCAATCACTTATTCACCCCATCTCGGGTCTACTAACTACGCAATTTACCCTACTCGCAGTGTCCGGAACTTTTTACGCGTAGTGTTTGAAAACTTCGATGGCCTCGCATATGCCATGTTCACACGGGGTGTTTTGTTTTTTACTTTTCCTTTTTTACATGTTACTTGTACTTACACGGTACGTACTGTACTTTCGATATAACATACAATCGATGTACTTGGTGTAAAGCACTTTCAACGTTGTGATGTACTTTCGCTGTATTGACTAGTCGATTTGTTATAGCTTTTAGATTTTACCAACAGGATCCTTATCTTCCAAAGGTATACTTTTCATTTTTTCTTTAACACCAATCATTGCAATACCAGTAAATATCACGTACATTTCATATACTATTGTTCGGGCCCAATCTTATAAGTTCTCGCTAAAGGTACAATGTACATACATACATACATATACCTCACGCCTTACCTCAAGTACAATATCTCTACTAAGTTTTATTATAAGTGCCCCTCCACATCAGCCTCTTGGTATTCAGTCAGATCTAGACCCAAGATCAGCCCATTTATTTTGTAAGCAGTAGAGCTCCTTGTGAAAGAGTTCGTCCAGGGAAGTACTGCCACCTTACCTATTTCTGCAGCTAAGCAGTAATGTTAGCATTACTGTGTTCCGGTTTTGAAGGGTAAGGGTGCTGGTGAAATTACAGGTACATGGGACTTGTCAACCAATGTCTCAGGGTGACGGGCGTAGTGGCAGTGCCCATCAGATCTTTGTGATTTGAAGCTCTGAGTGGCACTGCAACTGTTATGGACAGGCGTGTAGCTTACCATCAGGCGCACGACTTGTTCGTCCCGTCACTTGAAATTATAAAAAAAATATGATCCGGTGCTCAAAAGGCTAGTGAGTAAGCGACATCGGCACGTACAGCATCCTTCCTATTGTCGCTAAAGGTGCAGTTATATCTAGTAGTTATTATTTTGTGGTAATTAAATTAGACTTGAGTACTCATCGGGGTAGGTAGAACCTTTTTTCCTTCACTTACATTCATCAATATTTTCATACAAGCCCCTTATTCGCTACGCATTTCAACCTTTTAAGAACATTCTAGATTTAATCTGTAAACCGTTTTTCTAGCCGTCTTTTTGCAATGTTGCCTTCCACGTTGGGTACTTCACTTATCTTGTCAATGTGACCAAACCACCTCATAATACCCTTTTTCTATTTTTGTCACTACGTCCTCTTTCAAACCACATCTTCAAAGTATCTCATAACCATTCATTATATATTTTGCTGATAATGATTAACCATTAAGTAGTTATCATTAGCCCATTTCTACGTCCTTCTGGGTACTGGTCTGCACGGGTCTCCTCCCAGGCGAAGGTTTTAGGCCATAGTTGCCACGCTGGCCCATTGAGGGTTGGGCATTTCACATATTTTCTGGGGGTTGTAAACCCTTCTTCAACGTACAGGTTTCATAGCGATGTTTTCTTTCACCGAAAAACTCATGGCAATTTCAAATTAATTTTCGCACATAAATTCCAAAAAACTCAGTGGAGCGATTCAGATTCAGTGGAGAGATTCGAATCCACGGCATCTATTTGAAAGGCGATAGGTCGAAACATTAGGCTTCCACTGCTTTCCCATTAAGCAGTTAACCAAGATGTAATTAGGCTATGTATACAAATAATTGTAATGCTTTTGATATAGTAATAATGTTTATAATAGTCAATAAGTTAAAATATACAGGTACAACGTACAACAAAAGCTTAAATACTAGAAATTAAAACTAGGACCAAATTGTGAATAAAATTGGGTGTTCGCGGCAAGGTGCCCAAGATGCTGACAGCGTCCCCCCTTTGTATAGTTACGCGTAACGCGTTGGGTAAGTTAGCTGTCCTTGGGTTTCCCAGACAGTCTATCAATTTTTTGGATAAGCAGATGAAGGTTACCGGGTCCCCTGGGCCAAGGGTTTGCATTTCATTGTATGAAATGATTTTGGTTTTGATTTTTGAAATATTCCGCCAATTTTGCTTCAAACTTAGGCACTGTCGATGATTTTTCCGCGTCAGTAAAGCAGCTCTTTACAAAAACATGCAAATATTGAAAGGGTGCCGTTGCTTTTCTAACCCCTTAATGGCTAAGCAAATACGGAGAACGCTTCTATTCTTCATCTATTTACTTTACAACCTGTTGAAATGGAACTCCGTTGTTGACAGTAGTAATTTTCTCTCATAAAATGATAACATAAAATTTGTAGCGTGCATTGAATAATTATATACGGGGTAAAATCTAAATCGTGTTTGTAAGTTATCAGAATAATTACTTTATGAAATTGTAAATAAAACAAAAGTAAAATATAAGCAGACTTTTAAATTTTCAATAATTTTTTATGTGAAATTACTCCATTAGTTTGTTATAATGATTAATACAAAGATCGGACACTCAGAAAAAGTTCCTTAGATACGTAATTTCACATAAAAAATAATTGACAATCAATTCAATAAAAATTTAAATAGAGTGAATAGCGACATTTCTAGCCGGGCTGGTAGCTGTAAAGGTATCTAACTGGGTGACGAAATACTTTCGTAGATTTCTCATAGATGGTGCTACGGCTAAAAAGTCGTTGAAAAACCTAATACAAAGATACGACAATAAGCACATGGAAAAATTCGTGAGGTCTGCTGGTTCGTTCCGTGGCTTAGTTGGCATAGTGTCTCGTTCGGTTTGCTGGAAGACGTTGGTTCAGATCCATCAGATCGAAGAAGTGCTTTTCTAAGTGTTCAACATTGACTTACAATTATATGGACGTCGGGTCCGCGCTAGAAAGTGTCCGAACTTATAGGGCGGTAAAATCGTATACAGAGCGTCATTCACGCTTTAGTCTTCGTTTGTTCGACTGACAGCGAAGCAAGCAAAATTAGACAGTACTGCGATGATATTACAATTTAAATTCAACGTTTTAGCTTTTTCATATTCCTTTACATGTCACTACGTTGAAATAGGTTGACTTGGGACATTTTTTTCGTGGTTTTTGTATTAGACCCGTCGTCCATTTATTTGTAAGTCAATGGTGTTCCATCTTTGTATTAATAATTACTAGAACATGGTGTTTGTGTAAAGCCCGTTATCTTCCGAAGCAGAGCGAAGAAGAGTTATGTTTTAGCCATTAATATAATATCGTTATGCCGCCTGGAATGGAAGCCTTATGCCCCTCGCATTGTCGCTGACTCAGCATAATGCTACATTGCCAAGCAAGCATCACCACTCTCTGTTATTCTCACAGAACCATTAAGGCATCGCTCGCCGACACAGCAAAATATTATTTGACAAATTAAGAAGAAATTACAATTGAGTTTTGTTAAATTTATGTATCTCATTGCAGACACACTGAATTGTAAGTAATATAAGAATCTCGCGTGCATAGGTTTTCTCATAGATTTAGTACATTTCGTGATTGGAAATGAAGCTATTCTGGTGATAAGCGACACACCTGTCCAGAACAGTAGCAGTGCCAATCAGAGCTTTGATCTTAGGGGCCCTGCCACTGCACCCGTCATCCTGAGTCATAAGTTGACAAGTCCCATGTGCCTGTAATTGTACCAGCACTCCCCTGCCCTTTAAAATCGGAACGCAGTAATGGTCATATTACTGCTTGGCGGCAGAATTAGGTAAGGTGGCAGTACTTCCCTGGACTAGCTCTTTCACAAGGAGCTCTACTGTTGTTACTGCTACTAAAATTTATTAATCATCATCATCATAAATACGTTCTACTGCCGAGCACGGGTCACCTCTACGGGAGACCATTATCTTACATCTTTACATGTATTTGAAGAGTTGTGAATATTTTAGAACAGGTAAGATTTATCACTATTTACGATGTACGTAACGAGTAAAATCATGGGCTGTATAACGCTATAGGGACTCGAACTGTCAATCTCTCAATTGAAAAGCAACTAATCTCCTACTGGGCTACCCTCGCGCCTTAACACACAACACCTTTCCATTTACTTCTGAATTTTCAAGATTTTTTTATTAACGTTGCAGTGCCAGCCACTAAATCATAAAAATCTGTGGGGTACTGCCACATAAGTTGACATCCATGTGCTTATAATCTCATCCACACCATTACCTTTGAAAACCGACACGCAGTAATACTTACATTATAGCTTGGCGACAGTAATAAGGTGGCAGTATTTCCTTAGACGAACTCTTTTATAAAAAGCTCTACTGACACTACATTACCGCCACAACGAGAACTTTAATTCGTTTGTGGCGAGAGTGCCCATCGAAAAAGCTGTCTACCTACTTGAAGGAATAGTTTTGGCTGAAGGATGCCGTATACCCATCGAGTATATAACCAGAAATAGAGACGAAATGTCATTTAATTTGTTTGAAAACTATTCCGTCAAATCATTACGGTGACAACTGCGATCCGATTGGCCAACCCGAATTCGAAACAATTGACGGGTGTCGACAATTGTTTCACTTCAAATCGGCCAGTTTAACAAAATTACATATTTAATATTTAATTACCGATGAAATGTGATTCTGTTTGTTTTGTATTATATATTTTGCTGTTTTTCCCACACCACCGAATGGACCAGCCCTTATTGATAGAGATATTATCTTTATTACAATAAATACAGAATGTTTTTGGAATATACGGAGACGTACACACAGGTCATTTGTTGGTGCTGTACTATTTCAGTTTTCTAATTTGTGATTTCAGCGCAAACGAGAGTTGATGTTTAAAAGTGTTACAAGGCCCATTTGCCAGATGAATTGCCAGGGATGGATGGCTCATATTTCGTCTCTATTTCTGGTTATATTCTCAATGCATACTGAGTACCAGGTTGCACCACACGTCGCCGACAAGTGCAATTTGTGTAGTTTAGTTATTTAGTTTATTATATTGTTATATTGTATTGTACGTATGTTAGTCCTTGGGGTATATTTTATATGGGTCATATGGCCTGAATCAAATGAGTGAAAAATTAAAATAGAAATTACTGCCTGGCGCCAGAAATAGGTATCCGAAAGAGTACACAATAATAGGAACGCGGTTTTCATTCAAACAATTGTCTCTAGAACTTGTTACAACATATTGCCATTGTTACAAACAACAATGGCAAACGCAACTAAAAATCAATAAAGCCGACGTAACCATATACATAGTTGCCTGTTGAAAAGGGTAGTTTCAAAAAGCTAAACAAATATCATTCGGTCGGGTGCATGACGTACGACCTATCTGAATGTAGGAAAGACGCCATTGTTTTTACGAGTGGACGCAAACTGTAAATTGGGATAAGGGTTCTGTGACTGAACGTAGTATTAACATTAAAACATTATTTTAACTGTATAAAGCTCATTTGAACTTTTTGTAAACGGTTTAAAGGTCTTTGTGTGTGAACACTACTGTAAATCGTACTAATTAAGTAGTACATATATACATAAACAACATAACATCTGTCACCGACTGGGAAATGGCCTCCACCTGGTACACTCCTAAGAAACCTTTTTCACCTCCTTCACTCCCATCAGACTCTTAATGCTTGCTCGTTTATTCAAAATTAAGTAATAAAGGGATAATTTTTAGGAAAATAACAATACAGATTAAAAAAAATAACAATTTGCCTTACCAATGTCATATCCCCGACAACTTTACTTTTCCATTTAAGTAATTTTATTATTAAGGGTAAGAAATGTAAGTCATAAATAATAACGTACACAATTTTAGCCAGTCGGACTGATTGAAGATGGTCCTGGCATGACCAGGTGGTTGGCAGATGCGTCGTATTACTGGAGAGCTTTGACTGCTGACAGGTCAAAACGGTGGCTCGTGAACTTCCGTTTCTATTGTTATCATAGTAAAACAAATTTAAAAAAAAGATAGTATAGGTTGCGATAGATCATCAGTGGTACTTCAACTGCCTACGTGGCCAAACAGTTACCATGCTTGACTGCCACGCAAAGATCCCGTATTCGATTCTCGGACCGGGAGACATTTTTATATTACCTACATTTATTTTTCTCGTGAGTTTGGGTGTAATTTGTGGTTGTCGATGTGTG
>NW_020653424.1:1296922-1297146 GCF_003589595.1 Hyposmocoma kahamanoa
GTGTGTGTGTGTGTGTCCATGGCACCCGCGATACAAAGTTCACTAGCGCGGGACTATGAGAGTGTGCGGTATTGTTATTAAAGCTGCAAATTAATGAGTAGACAGAACTCATTAATTACTTGACATTTTTTTAAATATAATTTATAGCGACAAGACGAACACATCGTGCGCCTGGTGTTAAGTAACACGCCTGTCCATAACAGTTGCTGTGCCACTTAGAGCTT
>NW_020653424.1:1307146-1341827 GCF_003589595.1 Hyposmocoma kahamanoa
GACTAGCTCCAGCAAGTGCTAGCAGAAGGTATGTTTTTAGGTTTTGTATCTTTGTTCTTATTCATAATTTCTAGAAAGTGACGCTCATCAATCTATGCTCAATCTATGTATCTGGGTATAGCTTCTTGGGCCTATCTTCTTTAAGCTATAAAAATGTGTTTTGCTGGTTTTCATTACGCATACGCACGAGCATGTATTAATAATAAATTGTATTATTTTGAGTTAATGTTTGCTTTTATTACGTTTTCAATAAGGTAAAGCGGCATGGCAGCGGAAGGGCGGAACTTGCTCCAGGCAGCTGTACTTAACTTGATAGCAGCGCAGCATTAAGTTCTTTATAATTATTAAAATAAAAAGTTTATTGTGTTCACTCGTTTATTCATTTTCAATCATTACATCAAGTGCAAATTTTATTTTTTACATAGGTATGAGTCTTAAGTATATGATTGAATACACAACTTCCAAACACAAGTTGCTTTACAATACTAGAAATTATTTCAGGCCATTCAATCTCTTGATGGCGTCACTCGCAATTTCGTACGTCTCAATTCCGGTACATATTGAACGCAACTTAATATGTTGAGTTGTGTTGCCCATGTATAGAAAATACAAGGGCAATTTACGGTGTGTTACTTCCATCAACGCACTACATTATTACGGGGCCATCTTTGTTCATATATTGACCTCACAGACATAGCAAAGTTTGTCTGTAAAAAAATTTTTTTTTAATGAAGAATAAGAATACATTTATTAATAACTAGGGTAAAACCGGGTTAGATTTCCCACTTTTTGAAAGGGCCTCTTAATTTCAAAATTATTGGTTTACCATGAATAATTCCTATGGATATAACTAGTTTAATCTTTTATATTACATTAAGACTTGATTTTATTGACCTAACATTTACTGATTTTGAAGAAATTGACTTTTTGCAAACCTATTTTTTTGAGGATAGATGTATGGCCTACATGTATGGATAGACGCCACACGATGAAAATACTACGAAAGATAGATGCTCTTTAGATTAAAATAGTAAAATTCATAATAAAATGTTTTATTTGTAATCTTTAATACAATACAATACAATACAATACAAAATGCTTTATTTCTCTCAAAAAGGTGTACAAAATGCAGATTTGTTACATTTCATGTTAAATATGAAGCACCTTAGTGAGAGCTGGAGTCTGTACTAGGTTGGGGACCTGTGTTACAGATCACCAGGCTCACACCCTTTTGACAAGTTTACCAGAAAAGTAACACTAATAAAATTTAACAAAAATAATGAAAATTAAGGAGTAAAATAAAATTGATAGCTAATTACAAAATATAACAAATAGAAAAATAGAAAAATATTTTGTGTATAATAATGTATTGTGTATACATCTATAACAATAAATATATACGTATTTAAAGTTACTACCTACTTCACTTCGTATTTCTGTAGCTATCAAAGTATTCCATACAAAAATGTTCGCTGTTTGTAATATGACTAATTTGTCTTTAAACTACTTTTACTTACTTTTAAACTATTATCATTTATTTGTCTTTTTTACTAAAATAATGTATTTTATTATTTTCTTTTCCTAACTTTCTTGTCTTTTCCTATACTGCGAAAAATCGAAGTGACTATCCTGTTCGATATGGATAGATGCCTTTTTATTATTTAACCAAGCTATATTCAAAAGAGCGATTACTGACACCGAGGTGCGCAGTTAATGAACCAGTGTATAGTTATAATAAAAATAAAACGGAATTTATTATAACTTACAAAGTTATGCAATAGTAAATACTTGCGTCTGAAATTTTGAACCGATGTCGTGTTCGCCGCGGAGATAAGCGCATGCATAAGCTAAACGCGTCTATTCCACACGAAGCCCCGCAGGAACTTTGATGAGTGGTGTCTATACTCCTTATTTAAACTAATTATTTTTTGTTGCGATTTGGGGAAGTTAGGTTTTTGAAAACGAGGCACCTATCCCACTGCGGCATCTATCCCGGTTTTACCCTATAGGTAATAACATAAGGTCTTAAAATATAACATTGGTTTGCGCTCTATAGTCTACCAGTTAAGGTGTACAATATTATTTAAATGTCACAGAATAAAATTAAATTACATACACAATATGAGAAAAAAATATATTAATAAACGTGTCACATCGCTAGTCACCAAATTTGTTACTGTCGTCCAAAAACTCTTGTACACTATAATAAAGTTTTAAGAGCATTTTTAAATTTTATGTGCTCTAATCTTTTAAATTCATTCGGAATGCTTTTGTATATTTTGACCGACATCACATAAAAGCTTTTGTGGTTAAATGCTGAGGTATGATTGCCCGAGTAAACCATTCTTTGCCCATGTCTTAAACTTCTATGGTTCCTTTTATCTGCGATTTTAAAATATGACGGATATTTCTGGACAAATACAGCAACTTCCTTAATGTACAGGCATGGTAAAGGTAGGATTATGCACTTGTCGAAAAATGGCTTACACGAATCCATTTGAGACCCACCGCAGATGATACGTACACAGCGTTTTTGTATCTTAAATACCTGCATAAACTCTACTGAGTTTCCCAAAAAAATTATACAGTAATTTATATATAGACTGCACAAAACCAAAATAAGCTGTTAAGGCCGCATCCACAGACGCATTCTGTACTAATTTTCTCAATGGGTACATAAACCGTGACAAATTGTTACAACATGTTCCATGAACCAAGTTCTCAACATGGCCTTTCCAGTTGCAATTGCTGTCAAGGATAAGACCCAAAAATTTTGTGTGTTTAACTTGTTCTATATTAACAAGATTAAACGAGATGTTTACTCTATCAGTAGTCTTTTAGACGAGTGAAATTGCATGATGTTAGTTTTTGTTAGGTTTATACTGAGACCATTTCCATTCATCCATCCTATGATGTCACTTATAGTTTTATTAATGTCACGTTCGTATTGCTCTTTGTCTTCACACTTTATAACAGCAGCAACAGCATGTGCAATCTGACAAACAAACCATATTTGCAGATCGAGAAATAACTTTTCTTGGTGGTGGTGGGTCAATAAACCTAGAATATTTTTGAACACCATGCGTGTTACATCTTCCAAAAGATTATACAAAATTCTCGCAGCGAGCCGGTAATCGCTTACAACTTTGCCATCAGTAAGCGATACCAAGAAACTGCGATTCCTTTGACGTCGTCTCTCTAATTCATCTTCACGTATTTCTTGTCCGAGCGCCTCCACAACTAACAGTATTCACTATTTTTTTACACAAACGATGTACAAACGATACCCTCGAGCTACCGTTGGTTTTATGTCAGTTCTACGATGAAAATAATGTCAAAATACGACACGAAAGCAACTACTTGTGTCAAATTACGATCTTCGACTCGTCGTTACTTCCGTGTCCGATACGAAGCACGGATACACGTTGTCAAAATCCTGTCAAAATGGCTTTTCGTAGTAGCTTTATCAACATCCGATATCGGACACCCATATAAATCACGCGTTTCATTCCGCAATCGTTCCGCAATCGGGCACTTAACGCGTTTCAGAGTAAGACATTATTAAAACGAAGGACGTACGCAGCTACGTGTATCGGATTTTACTTTTGGGAGTAGACCCCCTGACGCATTCAATCAAGGCTAATTTTGATTCCTTTACTAATCTTTTAATCACTAGTAATCTAAACATGATTTAGATACAATTTTAATAAGTTTATAACCACTACAGCCTTTATCATGTACCTATGAACACGTATCTGTTATTCGTATATTATTTTCTAATATCCATCAAGTTAGGGAGTGTTTTGTAATAATGTATCTGTTTTTTTAAAATACCTTTTATTATTACAGCCTTCTTTTTTACCTTTTCTTCTCTTTAACCGACTTCAAATAAATTTGTGGATCTGAAGTTTTCTGTTTTACTACCGTGAACCTGTCCATAACAATTGCAGTGCCACTCAGAGATTTAAATCGCAGATCTGAGGGGTTGACAAGTCCCATGTGTCTGTAATTTCAACAGCACTCATACCCTTCAAAACCGGAACACCGTAATGCTGACATTACTGCTTGGCGGCAGAAATAGGTAAGGTGGCAGTACTTCCCTGGACGGACTCTTTCAGATGGAGCTCTACTGCTACTCAAATTACAAAGTTTGCAGCGGCAATGCCGCGGGAGTGGATTCTTACGCTAAAACACTGCTGCTGTCTACGTTAGGTACTTAGAAAACGCAGGAAACGAAAACAAAAGCAGATACAAAGACCAATTTAGGATTTGGATCTATTATGAACTAATCGACTGGAACAGACAATTACTACGATTCAAAAATAATCCTGAAAATCACTTAAATCATTAAGATGCGCACTTAAGATTGTCATTGTCAACTGAAGAAAGGCTTTTAATTACTCGAAGGCACTTTTTATGAGCAGATGAGTCCAGTGCTTTAATTGTGTTAGTCTGGGCATCGAGTTGTATTTATATATTTATTGTAATTATATATTTGTTTTACGTTGAATGTTTTGATCGTGTTTTGTTTTAGTTCTGTTTTGTTCTGTTTTCTCTCTTTTTTTGTCTTTTGTCTTTTGTGGTTTCATTGTGGTAAACAAATAAATGTATTTTCTTTCTTCTTTCTAGTTGTAATCAGTGGTGATCACAGTAGGTAAACTGCCAGTCGCAAAAGGAAAGATATGTACATGCCCTGAATTAGCCACCTTAATGATAATATAGTTTTTTTAGACGTTGCGTGATGAAAATCGCGATCTGGCGCACGAGATCCCCAATGCGGGGTGTGGCCTCCACTGAAATAATCCTAATTGTTTAGTCCGCAAACGGGTTAATTCCAGCCAGCCTCGCTAACACGGAATAAACAAACGAAATGGTTTCAAGCGGCTTTAATTCTATAGCTGTTGTCGCCTAACGCACACACTTGTAAACTTAATCTTCCGTTACGTAAGATAACGTAGTCTTGATTGGATATAATTATCAAACGAAATTCAGAAGGTCTACCATGAAATACGAAGCAACGATCATTGTTTTAGTTTTGTATCGGACCGGAGGCTACCACGAAACTTTATGTCGCTCTCGCTCATGTCGCGCCTTATCGTGCTAGGCCTACAGAAAGCGGTAATATTCAATACAGCACGTATTATTCGATTTTTTTTACTTTAGTTCCTAACCTTGGCTAACTTACTGCCACTGCGCCTGAAATCGGTTCACAAAAGTACCTAATCGCGTAAAAAATAAACATACACACAAAAAATAGTGGAATTGAGCACCTCCTCCTTTTTTAAAGTCGGTTAAAAAGCATTACAAATGACGAAATTTGTTAATTTCCCAAAGAAACTCCTCTTACTGAATAATGAATCGAACAGTGTCTACACTTTTTCCCACAAAATTGTAATTTTATTCACAATATTTTGACACTTGATATTTTGAAAACGAAACTATTATTGATTTTTCAAACAATCCTTAGTTTTTGGGTTTTTTACTGGTCTCATGGTCAGCACCGGTGGGTGAGGGTGCATACACAGGTTTTTAGTGGGTAGGCCTCCGAGGATCCATCCGGCGAGCTTGAATCGCCCGATGATCAACAGAGGAGAGTCCCACATAACCCGCCATGTCATTGCCCGCGGCGGGGTATGCGTAACGCATTTTCCTGTCTATAAAAAAACGGTCCCATGGTCAAGGCCGATAGACAAAAACTCAAGAACTCGATATCTATATATATTATTTTGTTTTATAAAAATTTGTATAGTGTATAATAATGTGCCAGGAAACCGTACCAATGTATCTGGTCTCAAACAACGGAGTTCCCTATTCTAAGAATCAGTATTCAATATCAATTTATTAGAAAACATGTGACAAAAATAAGCTTGGACTAAAAAATATATTTACACAAGCAAATTGATAAACAAAAATTTGACGTCTTAAGTGGTCGAGTGGCTTTCATGGTGTCGCTATCTGTGAGGTCCTGGGTTCGATCCCCGGCCGGGTCACTGTAGAAACTAACTTTTCTATTATCTCGGGTCTGGGTGTTTGTGGTACCGTCGTTGCTCCCGATTTCCATAACACAAATCCTTTAGCTTCTTACTTTGGGATCAGAGCAACATACATATTATGTGATGTTGTCTAATATAAATAAGAAAAAAGAAATAAAAAAAACTTAAATAAGGAAACTATTAATTTGTTTTAAATAACAATATATCTTAAGAAAGTAATGCAGTATCAATAAAACAAAGAATCTATTTACTAATTATTTTAATTGTAGTGTATAATGTACGTATGAGGAGGTTCTTAAAAAAAACACTTTTTCGTCTATCTGAAGTAATATATTGTTTGGGACTATGTTATATACTGGTATTTCTCTGTAATAAGGGCTATTTTTGAAGAGTGTATTGAGTGATGGAGGCACCAGCTTATGCTGTCTACGTTCACTTCCAACAGTTCAAAGAGGTTTACATTTTTTGTAACAAATGTCTAACAAATGTGTGTATGTGTTGCTTTATGAAAAAAGATTTACAGCTGTCTCCACGGCGTAGGCTTAGGATTATCCTGAGGCAATTTTTCTGTAGTATGAAAGTAAAACTAGGATTAAATTATACGAATAAAATTGGGTCCTCGGCAAGGTGCTCAGATGTTGGCAGCGTGCACCCTTTGCATGGCTATGCTAATGCGTTGGGCAAGGTAGCTGCTGGCCCTTGGGTTCCCCAGATAGTCTATTAATTATTTGGATAAAATTATACACAAAAGAAGGGCACTGGGACTGAGCCAAGGGTTTCGACTCCATAAGCTGTAAATAGAAGCCGAGATCCTGGTACTTATTACTTGGAGCCAGCCCTCTTGCTGGTGTGGTGGAGATGGGGCAAGTAATAATAATAATAACAATAATAATTCCTTATTTCATAAAAGATTTGTACATGATGTAACACGTAATCTGTAGATAATATAAAATTTTAACAGAATAACTCGTACAAATTAATCTATTGAGCTCTGATTATCCAAACTAGGCATAGGCCTGTATCTTGGAAATCAGTGTTCGACCATAACGTTTGATCTATTCGAGTAATACATTTAGAACATAAACAATACTACGTGTATACTAGTATAAAAGGAACTGATTTACTATTATTACAGAAATAACGTAGCAAAAATAGCAAAGAAAAGTTTGTAAGTTAGTGGGTGTAGTGTATGTATTCTGTAAGTGTGTCAGGGTTTGTACTGTGACTTGAGAAAGCTGAAAAGCTCAAGATACTCGGGAGACGAAGAGTTATAAAGAATATTGTAGAGAACAGAGACAATATTCCTGCCGAGTCAAATAGGAAGCCACTTGAGTTGACTGCGATAGTATGGTAATGCGATAGTTCTATTTGATATAATTTTGGCGGGAAATGTCGACAAGTCCTGTTCGTTGTAGTTTAAAATATAATTAGCAATAAAAGAACGCTGTTTAAGGAACAATGTCGCCTACAATAAGTCGACTGTCATGCCTCGGTATATTTGACATTGGAAATGTGAGATAAAAGATTCTTTTCTACTACGGTACTTACATCTTAGTTCTGAATCAAAATCTGTTGTCTACGGAGTTTCAGTTAATCACAATACGGAGTACTAAAAAACCGACCTCAAAAGTACGTGGAATTTCATATGATTACCATGTTTTATTGAAATCGGTTACCGGAAAGTGCACAAACCCGGATTCATCCCCTAGTGTTATATATACCTACTTGACACAGGAGATAATAAAAGTCGGTTCTCATTACTCAAAGTATATTGAGTGATAAAAACGCCTTGAATTGGAGAATAGCAAAATCAACCATTAAAATAATTGCTCCTTGTAATAAACTTTAGGCGCTATTTATAAAAAGAATCTTCATGCGTGAACAGCCACCCATAGAAGTGGATGATTTTCTTCAAAATTAAATGGGACCACTATGGAGGCACCCTCTTTCCAACAAAAAAGAATCATGAAAATCGGTTCACAAATACCGGAGTTATCGCGTAACATACATACAAAAAGAAAATACAGTAGAATTGGAAACCTCGTCCTTTTTTTGAAGTCAGTTTAAAATGAAACGTCGTATTTTTGGCTAATTAAAATTGTAACACATTTTTTTGGTAGAACTCTTAAATACCAAAACAAAAAACAAAATTTATCTTCTCTCCTTGGTAATTTCAACATTCTTGTACAACGTGTCAGTTTGACATTATAGTTTCATAAGACTTGGGAGCTGTATCTAGATGATTCGATAGATTGTCTGTGGCGTTGTTCGCGGGTAACATCTCTTAGGAGGAATTCGGCGGAAGCTCATTTTTTCTGTTCGACACGTCGGTGCGCAAGGTGTTCCAGATTTCCTAGATCTTCTACGGTGATTTATCCCATTGGGGGCATGGTCCCCCAATGCCTTCTTAAATAAAATAAACTAGGAATAGCCAGATGTCGTAATTATGGGTCTCCGAACCCTGTACCAAACGAAAAACCCGTGTCACCGGACCGCATGGTGAGTTGACCTCTGGATTCTTTCCTTCATTAGATGCTTCGTCATTTATATCAACGTACTGTAACAATCTGTATTGTTGCAGGGTTTTTTTTTGTTTTCTTAGTTGTACCTTTGGTACGTGTAATTTCGAATCTCGCCATCAACTGAATGGCTGAGACTAAGCTGCTGTTACTTTTGTTCGGCTGTGCCCGACCACGTGTCATGAGCTCCACGGGTGGCCGGCACCTACGTATAACTCCGTTACTCCTGTAGCAACTACGCTGTCTTCGCAGCGGATCTGGTATGTAACTTAAATGTGCATCCGGTAAACTCCAGGTCAGTGACGTATAAGTGAAGTGTCCATGTGTCACTCATGTACTTTCATAAACTCTTGGTGCAGTGTATTAGCTCTAAGTATACTTAAAGGTAATCTTTTGTGTGTAACAATTAAGGGCAGTAAACATATCCGTACCCTCCCTTTGTAAACTCGGTGAAGTAAAAATACTAGTTCTCCATACTGTACCCTTAGATTTAATTGTAATATGTAACAAAAACAAATTTAAAATAAAGCTTCTGGTTATTTCTACTTGAAACTTGTTTTCGTTGTGTGTAAGGCGCCCTTCCTTCTCCTCGCTTATAAATTTTACACACAGCATCGGGTCAACCATAACTCACCCCACAAACCAGTCTCATGCTCACTCAAACCGACTGGAGCTGACCATTACAAAATATCAAATATGATGCTACACAAATGCTCTACCACCACCTGATTGGTTAAATTCGCCTAAAGGTCTTGCAACCGTGCCATAAACCTTTGTAAAATAATGGTTGGTTAAAATATAAGCCACTACTATTCTACCTCTCTGGTTTTCTGGGTTTCTCTGGCAGTATGTTTGCCTATCCATACAAAAAAAAATTGAATTTGTTGTCATGGATTGTTAACAAAATAAACATTAAATACTGGTTGTGTTTCATGATTTTATTTACACGTACAAAATATTGTACGCAATCATTACGTAATTAGGTCTTAAAATTGCTTAGGCCACGAGGCTTATACTCGACTTTAAGATTATGGTACGACTGGATAAAATACTATAATTATATTTTTCCTTAGACAATTTCATCGTCATCGTTAAACTAGACACGTTCTAGAATATTACAAGGTATATTCCGAGCGTTTTCAATAGCAACTAGGGCATGAGCGATACATTCTTTACTTTCTTTATTTGTAAGCTCCGACTACGTGAGGGAAATTTACAAGTATAATGCCTTGGAGGTACAAAATGCCGAAGAACTTTTCGCATTGATTTATTTGTTTCCGTCGATTGGTATTTCTCTTTTTTGTTTGTTCGGTTTATACGAGTATATACCTGGTAACATTACAGTATACTTCATCAAGATTCGCGTTTACTTAACGAAATACAGAGTGTTATGAGACTTTGTGAACCAAATGTTGTATGCTTTGTTCGCCTACGACGCCCTAGATTAAATATGAACTTTCTTTTGTTTCAAATAAAGTGGATTTTGCTTCTCTAAGTTCAGTGGCATGAACCAGTGTTGTTATAGCAATAAGTATTGGTTTTCTTTTGATTTATTGATATTGTTCCTGTTTTCGTTGTTATATTGTCTTTCTCCAATTAGTTTTGCGATTTCTAAGAATTTATTGCCGTATTGGGATTTTGAGAAATTTCAATTTACTCCGCAGTTAAGATTCTAATTAAATTTATAAACTATACACAGCATCTACATGAGTACAATTTCGTTCTTCCATCACGCATAGCAAACAACAGGTAAAGTTACAGAACTTTGTTTACAGACAAAAATCTATCTACTTTTTAAAATTTCTTAAAACTCGTAATTTTTTTTTAATCATTTATTGTAAGTACAATACAAAAATTAAATTATAACAAAAAAATTAATTATAAAAAGCGGAAAACACAAACAAAAGATTCTGCTATTTCTAAAAGACATTTCTGCAGATCTAAATAACACAATAACTAAAATTACGGATTTACGTGTACACAAAAGAATAATATTATAAAACAAAAACAATATCAATAATATTAAACCTAACTGGGTGACGAAATACTTTCGTAGATTTTTCATAGATGGCGCTACGCCTAAAAAGTCGTTAAAAACCAGATACAAAGATCCGACAAACAAGCCCATAGAAGAATTCGTCATAGCATCTGGCACGGTTTACTAGAAGACGTCTGTCGAATCCGGTCCGATCGAAGGATTTTTTTCTGAGTGTTCGATCTTTGTATTAATAATTATAACATTAAATTATTACAAAGATAAATGTATGTTATAAATACTTAGATAAATAAACTTATCATCCAAACTTACGCTAGTATGAGCGGGCAATTTGGTACAAGCCGACGAAGGTGAAATTACCAAGACCAAATTGAAGCCATCCTAAAGAAGGGCCTAGTCAAGAGTACACTTAACCGACGAATTTATATGAAAGCACTGATGGGTGTTGATGAGGCGAAAGATGTGTGTCAAGGCAAGTGGAAGACTGTTGTCTCTCCCTACTCCGATGGAAAAAAGGTGTGAACGTACATTTGTATGTATTCAAAGTTATCATTCATGTTTCATAATATAATACCCATTAAATGGATGGAATAGTGGATGAGTAATGCTCCTTAACTGTTATTTTGAAAATAATTAGCGATTTGCTGTCGTGAACAGTAACAGGAAGTGCGTTCCAAAGTCTGACCGCGTGAACAGTGAAGGAGTGAGAATGGAAACCGGAATTGAGGATGTGAAAGATAATTGTGACCTAACAAGAGAGCGACGTCTCATCCTGGGACTTGAAAAAGCTGAAACGGTCTTCCAGATACCCGGAAGAAGGAAAAAAGAAAAAAAGAAACGTTTCTTGAGTTTATTAAGGCTTGTAAAGAACAAAACAAAGCAAATTAATGATTACAATTATAAACTGAAACTGATACAAAAAAGCGGGTTTTCAATTGGAACCCCTTTTATAAGATGAGCCAACTCATCTTATAAAATTGTAATCACGAAAGTATTAAAGGTACTTAACACTAAAATTATAACTATATTATATAATATAAAATTTAATTAAAAACACGAAGGAAAATTACTAACAATAAGAACTATTACATGAATTGAAGGTATTTTAGTAGAGCTCCTTGAAAGAGCTCAAGGTGTCGAGCGCAGTGGCAGTGCCCCTCAGTTCTTCATGATTTAAAGCTCTCAGTGGCACTGCAATTGGTAGGGACAGGCGTATCGCTTACCACCAGGCACATGACTTGTTCGCCCCATCACTTTGTTTTTAATATATAATAGACACACGCTTGGCCATCTCACCTGATGTTATGCGACGATGTGACCGACGATGGAACGCGTTTGCCTAAAAAATGTCTATTCACTCTAGGCTTGAATAGCTACAAATTGTACGTTTCGGAAAACACAGATGCCGGCAGAGTACTCCATTCATTACTTAGTATTATAAAAGAAAATAAAAAAAAGTTTAAAAACTGCACTTGTTTGACATTTATAAAGAAGAAACTAGAAACTAGAGTTATGTAAAATATTGTAAAGAATGTAGACAATATGCAAATTCCTACAGAGATGAATGGGAGCCACTTGAGCTGACTACGATAGTATGAGATTCAATCAAATTTACGAAGACTCTGAAGAATCTGATGTTACCAATTGAAAATTGTTACATTCTTTCCATCTCATTATCCGTATCAATATTGATGTGGAAAATAATTTGGTATTCAATAATTATTCCTCTCTTGAAAGTATTCCTCGTTTCGTATTCATACAAGTACTCGTAAACCTCTCCAAAGTGAACTTCAAAAGGGAAAATTGTCTCATATACGAGCATCGCATTCCGGATATTAACGTCAGGAAGCTCGGATTTACCGCGTAGCCGAAAATTTTAATTTCCACACAAAAATGTCCTCGCATAAGCCTCACCGTATGTAACAAGTTTTGAGAAATTTCCGCTGGGAGTTAAAAGACAAATATCTGGCCTGTTTTTTTGAAAGGGTTAAGTATATTACTTGGTTCATGACAGTGGTGACACATTTGAGAGGCTACCTAATTACGAAATACAAACTATAAGCCTCTACATGATGCCTTCTAAACTCGAATCAGCTGTCAAAGTTTAAAGAATATTATTTATTTCTCACAATAATAAAACAATAGTACGTACAAGCGCATTAATAAACTAATAATCACTATCGAGTTCTTAGGTTTTCGCGATTGTTACACATAGGAAATGAAACTATTCTTCCGGATTTAAACACCGTCGCGTAAACAAGTCTGCAGTCTGCGAGCATGTCATGGATAAACCTACACATTCAATGAAGTTTGACAAACCCCAGGTCCTTGCAAAAGAAGCCCGTTATCTACCCAGGATGCTACCAGAGGCCATTGAAATTAAAAAACATCCTAATTTCAACAGGGAAGATGGTTTCTCCGTACCACCAGTTTGGGATCCAGTATTTCCTCTAATGAAAAATCCCAAACAGACATAAGACTGCAGTACTAATTAATATGTTTTAGTTTATTCTAATTTATATTACTAATTAATAATAAATTGAACTTAATAAAAATTCATTCAATAAAATAATTTGTAAAACTTAATGTAGCGTAAATTGGAATGTCTTTGTAAAATTAAAAATAAGGTATTTATTTATTTATTTATTTATTGTAACTATAGTGCAAAAACAGGGTGGTTTGCTAATATTAGACATAACTGGTTGAAGATTGTACCACCTCAGTCAACCGTGACCATGGGACCTGTAAAGGGCCCGAAACGTCGGTTTGTTTAAAAAAACAAATATACGCGATTTAAATCCGGAAAAATAGTTTCATTTCCTATAATAATCACTAGTCACTGTACGTTAACAAAAATAATGTCGGTAGACAAATAGTAATTTACGTGACCGTTACATAATGAAAGGCATTAAAACACGAGTCTAGGTTTATTCATAAAAATCTGACACGAATATTTTAATGCCTAATTATGTCCAGTTTTCACATTTTCACAGACAAGAAGTTTGTCATAACGAAACAGTTGACATAAAGTTAAACTGTTTGTGATATGTGTAATAGATAAATTAAAAATCGTACAACGATGAATTTATCTACAGTAGTTGCGAAGGTAGGTTGCACGATGCAGTCGGCAGTCACAGACACGAAACAAAACATTCATGTAAGTATCTAGATATAGTAATTTACAGGATTTACTTTTTAATTTTTTCTATTTTAAGACATTTATTAAAATTTGGTACCAGTCGCATATAATTTATTTGTTTACTTTTATTTAAAACCCATTTTATATTTTACTACTTATTTTCTTTTCCAGAATCTCATCATCGAAGAGTTCGATTGTTTAGGCTAAACTTGGCGACCTTGGTCCAATGGGAATTGGGTACTTCAGACTTTGCAAAAGTCCAATCATCTTCAACACGTAGGTTTCAAGTCCTAGGTAGATGGCGCAGTAGGGTTTCGAACCGTTCACCTTTCAATTGAGTAGCAACCGTTCTTCTACTACAACCGCTATTACAAAATTTGCTATCCACTTGTGCGTGGCAACCTGGAGTATGCCTCTCAGATCTGGAACCCGATGTATAACATCTATATTTCGCGTATTGAAAAAAATCAGCAAAAATCTATTCCCCGAGAGAGGCGATTACCCCGAGCTTCTGTCTGAGATTCACTTACGGGCTAAGCTAAGCATTTACGTAACGAGTCACTAATTCATTTACCTGTCGCTTTCCAAAATTACAAACGGAATTGGAGCAATAATTTTAACAAAGTTCTGCTCTTTACGATTTTGATATCTTTAACACAAACTGTGCGCACGTTAAGAAGGTATTATCTAATTCATTTTTTTTTTATTACTACAGTAATCTAATTTGCGTAATGTAACATTGCTTCTTTGTGTCATGTGTGTGTATACAATGTCGTTTAGTTGTATTTTTATCAGTAGGGAACTGTTTTTGCTTATAATTATTTAATATAGTTTCTAATACATTGTGATACAAGCTGTTTGTACTCTCAAAAATAAAACGAATAAATAAAATTAAAAAAGGAGACTACAGTATGTCAATATCAAAACCACATAAGGTCCAATACCGCTAAACCTGTCATTTGACTAAGACGAGAGATGTGCATGAGCTGTCACAGAGTGGTAATCAAGAGTAAGGAAAAGGTCTGTAGGCACCATTAGTTCAATGGTCCGACTATATTGCGATTATAGTGGGAAGCCAGTGACTCAAGGTGGCAGGGGTAAATTGAATATCATGTAAAAGAAGAGACTTGTACGTGGCAATATGAAGGTGGGCCTAGAAAGTGATAAAATTTTGATGAGATAATGTCACACGTATTATATTTATACAGTTTCTACGTACTTGGATGACAAAAATTTATGATAGTGACCCCCTTACATCTTTCTGGTTATTTCAATCTATGAAGTAATTAATCAATTTACTATGGAGATCCGAGAGTTTTTTTTTTATAACATCAAGTGACGGGACGAACAAGTCGTGAGCCTGATGATAAGACACGCCTGTCCATAACAATTACAGTGCCACTCAGAGCTTTAAATTGCAAAGATCTGAGGGGCACTGCCACTGCGCTCGTCACCTTGAGACATAAGTTGACAAGCCCTATGTGCCTGTAATTTCACCAGCACCGTTCGAAACCGGAACGGAGGAAATGTTCACATTACTGATACTAAAAACTATTTTCTTGCTTACTATTTTCAAGAGAACAATTTAATTAGTTTTGGAATTTCGTCGAATTGTAGAATCTCGTCGAATCGCCAGTTTCGAATTCAATCCGCCACAAACGGCGAAACCAGAAACATTATTTATTCATCGGCGTAGAGATCTTCATATCCTTTCACTTCTCCATTCAATTCTTTTCTATCCCTCTACGCCTTCTTATCTTAAAGATCGCTGTACTTTCCACTCTTCCACACTCTGTCGTCCCCTTCGCTCCTCTGATACTCTCTTACTTAACTTGCCCTCTCATACCTCTAACTTTTATTCCAAGTCTTTTACCATATCTGCGATCAGATTGTGGAATTCTCTCCCTGAATCGATTCGACGATCCCCTTCTCTTGATTCCTCAAACAACGTGTCAAGGATCACTTCCTCAACTCCTAAATTTCGTCTGTCCTCTGTTATCCTTTCATTTATTTCCTACATTTATACATCATTTTTCTTTTTCCTTTAAAAGTATATAAGCATTTAATATTATTGTTATTTGTATGTATATGTATATCTATCTACGGATATGTATATATTTTTATTATTACTTTTTATGTAGTGTACTTATGATGATATTCTTTGGTTGCACCCCTTTTGCATATCCGAAATGTCTATCCTAAGGTTACCTGGAAGAAATTACTACATAGCAATAAGGCCGCCTGTTGCACATTGACTTACTACTATTATTATACTTAAACTATTGTATTGTATTTTAATTGTCATTTTATGTGCAATAAAGAATATTTCATTCATTCATTATTTAATGCTCACTGGATTTTGCACACTATCTTTCACCCATCAGTCATTAGAACGGTAAGCTATACTAATAAACTTCAACTATCCAGTTATTATGAGAATTAATGAAACTGGAGGCTCGCGTGCCATAAACAAATGTCGGTCCATTATGGCTAACGATGTAATTTTCTGTTAGCAAGCCTCTTTGTTGGGTGGGTCAAGCGATGGAACCTTTGAAATCTAACGTACAAAACTCTATTTTAATAATACTTAATACTAAGGTATCTTTACATAATTGGATACCAGGCTTGCCAATGCTTTTTAAAAATTTTGTACCAGTTGTTCGTCCAGAGAAGTCCTTATGAAAGGGTTTGTGGGTCAAGTGGTTTAGTGTCGAGGTCCTGAGTTCACTCTCCGGCCGGGTCGTGTAGAAAAAAGTAACTTTTCTATATTGTCTCGTTCTGGGTATTTGTGGTTACCGTCGTTGTTTCCGATTTCCATAAGACAAGTGCTTTAGCTACTTAGTTTGGGATCAGAGCAACGTATGTAATGTTGTCTAATATTTATAAAAAAGGGCACCACCCTCCAGCACGGGAGTCGTCTTCAATACTCTCTCTACCCCGTTTAAATTCACTAGACCACTTCTGAATAGTAGATAATGAAGGAGCAGAATCTTGATAAACAGCCACCATTTCTTCATGAATAACTTTTTGAGTCTTTGCTTGTTTTGTAAGGAATTTAATCACTGCGCGGTGCTCGATTATCGTCAACATTGTGGCGTATGTCATTGTAGTTGTCTTCTCGTATTGATAACTTGAATACTAATGATGACAATTACATGAAATTTTATATTTATACCCTTAAAGAGTGTCTTTAACTAATGAGGTAATTAATTTACTCTTATGATTAGTTAATCACCCCGATACCGAGAATACATTGAACGCCCCTCGTACTGCAAGCAATACTTGACCAAATAAAAAGACGCGTGATGCGAATTAAGCTTCATACTTGATACTTGTCTTTTAATTTTGTCGAATATTACTTATTTGAGAGTAATTGTTTCGGACGGATGTCGGACGGAGACCGAGAGTAGACCCCCTGATACGAAACGGACGTATTGCGCAAACGCTCTTAGGGTGCTGGTGAAATTACAGGCACATTGTCTACTTATGTCTCAGGGCGACGAGCGCAGTGGCAGCGCCCCTCAGATCTTTTTGCATTTAAAACTCTGAGTAGCACGGCAACTGTTATGGACAGGCGTGTCGTTAGACTTATTCGTTCCATCACTTGGTATAGTAAAAAAAAAAAGTGGAAATTATAAAAAACACGTAAATATTCTTCACTTGAATTAAAGTTTCATAACTTATAATTTCAGAACTTTCCAGTGTTATTTTAATATTAGGAGAATGGCTTAATTACCTAAAACCACTTGGTTTTCTTTTCATGGTAAAATAAGTGCATTTGACCTCCATCTTACCTGATGGAAAATGTCGACGAGGTTGGCAATGGAATATGCACACCTGAATAATGGCCTGAAAAGGTTTGTCATAGCGTCCAGGAAATAAATCTGCAAGCAAAAAATTGCACGCTATAGCCTTTAGCCAAATAAATGTGGACTGCAAACTCTCTGGAACAAGTAAGGCTGCAATTTAAAGTAATCAATGAAGTGTTTTTTCTACAGTACAGGCAAAACATAACCGCTTACGCGATACATGCAGCCGTAGACGCATACCACGCCTAGAGGTGATGATTTTATACCGATTTATCGGACATCGAAGTTATAACAGGTAAAAGAACTAATATTAATTGCTATTTTGGTAACTACTCTAGCAAACCATAAAGTTATTAATGCCTGGGTCTGTCATTTAAAAAAATAAACAACTTCAAAAATACGTCACGACAATCGTGTGTGTTATTGTTTGGGCTGGTGATTTCGGTGTTTATTTATTGAAATAATACCGTAAGTAGCGTTTTTTAAGTTTACCCTGAATATAAATGTTTATGAACTATACTTTAAGGAGTAATTTCATGGTAAACGTTAGAACCACTCAAACGGAATATTATCATATTTATCCAAGTACACCAAAAATTTCATTAGTGCTTTTAAGCGCAGGATTTGCGGTGTATTACTGCATTTTATTTGAGATGTTTTTGTTGGTAGTACGGAGGGTAGTTATTTAGCAATGCAGAATAATAATTTTTATTTATAAAAAGTTGTATTTAAACTGAATGCTTTTCTAATTTGCGAAACCAAATAGCCGCTATTTTGCGGTAGGAGGAGCGCATCGCGTGCGCGGATAAAGGTATATTACTAGATTGTCCAATAAATAGAAGGACGGTGGCACTACAGCATTCTTCTACCGGGCGCATGCGTACAACATCATGTATACCTGGCATGTCTCAAACAAACTTCAAATTTATTCAGTAATCGATAATCGTCATGTCAGCCAAGACCTTTGCAGCGAATGGGTCGCTTTAGGATTAGGGTGGAGTCGATATCGAGTTGACATTGACATTTACTTTTTTACATCGTTATTATTATTTTTTCTTTATTTATTTATTCATGGAAAACCAGCAACTTCAAACATTTAATAAAAACAGTTGACTTCGTTATTAGGTACATTTTATATATTTAGGAGTTAAAAACAGAGAAAAATAATACACGGAATATGTTTCCAAAGGATTTTGAGATTAGCATCGTAAATTTTTCTCTACAAATGGAATTGTTTATGTACAAAATATTTCCTTCCTTATATGCCTGGTGACTTTGAATTCGTTCCCATCCCATCTGGAGAGTACATGTTATTCAATGAATAATTCTTTACATGAATTACGTTTGGTTTAAAGCAACTCGAATAACTAATAGTACGTTATGGGCGGTCAAAAAGAAATTACTAAAGTGACTGTTAGAAACCAGAAGCCGAAGGCTGAGGGCTTTAGTGACTGGAGTTTGTAATTTTTACCGCCCGGGGTACGTACAATGTTTTTCGTTTTAACATTTGCGACGAAATGGATATTACGATAATTTATTTCTGGTATGAATAAATATTGCTTTACTAAATGCACATGCAAATGTTAGGGTTTTTGTTTTTTTTAACAGCTTGCTTATTCTTCCAATTACAATTCGAACGAAAATGTTATAAAAGGCATAGACGCACGCAGCCACAGCGTATTAGATATAAAATAAATAATTTCCAATTTCTAAAAATACTGCAGAATTTGAATTCGCAAAATAAATTTTAAGATACAGTTTTTTTTATACGAAATATACGTTCACATTTTTCGAGCATAAAAACTTTTAGCTTAATCTTGACGTAAAAAATCCAAAGGGCGACAATGTAATGAAAAAGCCCGTGGGCATAATTTAGGAAATTACGGACGACTTTGCCTGCATGTCATGTAATTCTCTCATTTAATCCAATTGAATCATTAGTCGATCGTAGTATTAATCGATTATTGATGAAAGAAATTTTATAAAAACGTCTCTGATTAAACAATAGGATGACAGATGCAGTGGCAGTGCCCATCATATCTTTATGATTTAAAGCTCTGATTGGCATTGCAATTGTTAGAGCGGTTACAGTAGCGATGCGGTCGCTAATCGTCTACCTTTACACACGCGCGCGAATATAAGCAGCGATGCAAACGCGCGGTTACATCGCCACACTTGAGATTTATAAGCAATTGCATCGATCCACACGCGTATTTGCATCGCGTGTGCATCGATGCTCCTAAAAAATCGCCGTGTGAAACCACTCTAAGGGACAGGAGTGTCGCTTACCACCAGTCACACGACTTGTTCGTCCCGAAAGCAAAGTCGGAACGCAGTGATGCTCACGTTACTGCTTGGCGGCAGAAATAGGTAAGGTGGCAGTACTTCCCTGGTTGGACTCTTTCATACGGAGTTCTACAGCTACGAAAACTTATTAATTATATTCATACGGTATCACAGATGGTAAACTAACTGGTGTAAACTCACTTCCGGGGTACCTCAGGGCGGAATTCTCTCTCCTCTCTTGTTTTCTATTTTAATAAATCTGGTTACGTCCAGCATCAAATGTTCTTACCACCTGTATGCCGACGACTTGCAGCTTTACACCGAGGTTAATGTCGGTGGCATAAGTGATGCAATTGTATTAATTAACGATGACCTTCATCGCGTCTCGGTTTGGTCCCAAAGGTTTGGTATCAATGTCAACCCTTCCAAGTGTCAAGCCATCATCCTTGGAAGCTCACGCCTTTTTTCGTCTTGTGATCTGTCGTGCGTGCCACCAATAATGTATGAGAACGTAGTGATTCCTCTGTCAAATCAGGTAAAGAACCTGGGGCTTATTATTGACACAGGCCTTACGTGGGATTCCCAGGTGTCTGACGTTTGTCGTAGGGTTACAGATACACTAAGAGCTCTATACAGGTTTAAGAACTTTCTTCCAATTAAAACCAAAACTCTCCTTGTTCAAGCTCTAGTGTTGCCTGTGATTGATTATGCTGACGTGTGTTACAGTAACATCTCTCAAGTCTTTTTGAATAGATTAGATCGTCTTCTTAACAACTGCATTAGGTTTATTTTTGGTCTGCGGAAGTATGACCATATATCTGCTTGTCGTCGTCAACTAAATTGGCTTCCCATCCGTGAACGCAGGTCCTTAAGAATTTTAACCACTCTTTTCTCCATCTTGTTCGACCCGGCTGCACCTGATTATCTTAAATGTTCATTTCAATTTCAAAACGCTCGGCCGGGTTGCGAATTTCGATCTTCCCGTAGCCTTAAGCTTTCCATTCCTTCTCATCGCACTGATTTTTTGTCTAATTCTTTTACCCTTCATGCAATTCGTCTTTGGAACGCGCTCCCGCTCCATGTAAGACAAGCTCAGACCAAATTATCTTTCAAGCGCATGTTGCGCAAGCATCTGTTTGACAATAGTCAAAATTAAGACACTGTTTAATGTTGCTTTGGGTACATATATCATATTATTTATTATTATAATATATATATGTAAGTTTATTATGTATGTTTATTGTATGTTATTTATTTGTACCATA
Source organism: Hyposmocoma kahamanoa (assembly GCF_003589595.1). NCBI lineage: Eukaryota > Metazoa > Arthropoda > Insecta > Lepidoptera > Cosmopterigidae > Hyposmocoma > Hyposmocoma kahamanoa. The sequence goes on from NW_020653424.1 coordinate 1,328,154, forward strand.
CAAATTATCGATTAGTTTTCTAGTATTTCTATTTCTTCTTGTTTAAGTGTAGCACCAACCTATTGTGTTTTTTTTTCTGTTTGGCCCAATGGTTGACTGGTAGAGAATGCCTTATGGCATTAAGTCCGCCATTTGTACTTCAGTGTATTGTACAATAAAGTTTAAATAAATAAATAAATAGATAAATAAACTAATGTATAAACTTTCGAATCTGTTTAGCATCCATCATCACCAGTGATCGGAATAGGTAGAGTTTATGTACCTAAACTTCGAGGAACAGAGACAAAAGTGGAGACTGCCTTCCAACTATATTTTTTGTCCCGGATTTTTTCAGCATTCGGGAGATCACTTAGGTAGATTAAAATTTACGTTATTTGGGATAGGTTAGGTTAGGCTATACTTACTTTGAACTTTGCTACGAGTTGTTGCACTTACAAATTTTTCGGAATACTTAAGGAAATTCCGACAAAGAAAATCTAAATTTTGATAATGTACTTTACCTACCTATCCCAAATAACGTAAATTTTTAATGTACCTAAGTGATTTCCCAAATGAGCTCCCGAAAATATATTTTCATGTCTTTAAAAGACGGATAGTCGCAGCATTCACACGGAAATCGCCCTGAGAACTCGTCTGTAATGGACCCACGCTTTGTTGCACTTTTATATTGGCATGGAAGACGCCAAACAGAAGGTATTGGATTCATCCAATGAACCATGAAGCAGTGCGTATAAACACATTTGAAAAATTATACGAAAATGTGAGAAACGATGAAAAAATAAATTCTATTACTTTGGATACTATAATTCTGGAGAATTCGTGGTTACAAAAAATTAATACGAATGCTTTAAAACTAAACGCCGCTTGTTCGGTGACTATTCGATAAAAAACGTTTGACATTGCCGTGTGAAAGTGATAATACTATATGCCACTGCAAACCGAAGACGTTAAAGTTTTTTTTGCTTGACAAGTCCGTTGCGTATTCGACAAACGTGTATACCTAATGTATGCGCCACTGTTTATTTATACAGCAATAAGACGTGCAGTACAATGCCGTATGAATGAGGGGCCACAATACCTGACGAGCGCTCCTCTAGAAAGTACGCGCCAACACTGTGAACAACTCACATCACTGCGCTTTAAATATATCCTTCCACGATCCATGATTTTACTCATCACCTTTCTACTAGGGTTTAAGAAGCTTGACCGTGGTAATATATAGAGAAAAATGAGTCGGGTCTGTGCGTAGCTATGGATAATCATTCCGAAATAGATTAATTATTATATAAAACGTGATCTTCGGCCGTGCGAGTAAATAACCCCCTTTATACAATCACTCCATCGCGCGTCATCATGAGCGTACAGGATTGAGCGCGGAAAACCTGCACGCGAATTCTTGCACGATTGTTTGAACCTATTTGAACTTTTTGATTTCCTTCCAATGTCTTTATACGCGCAATAGAGTGTCTATGTAAAACCCGCTAATCTGTGAAATCATGGACCGTGAGAGGTTGAAACAAAAATGTATGTGTACCTATGAACAGCGATTCGCTCATAACTTGGCCCTGTAATGAACAGAACAAAATTAATGTGACTTGCCCCCGGAAGTTGGACAGGTCAGAGCAGAACATTGTTAACACCCAAGTGGTCTCTAAATTATTTATACTAACTTTCTTACAGCACGGAATAAAGTTTCATACCGAATGAATTTTCAGCCGACTTTAAATTTTAATTCGTCTGCAAAGTTGCGTCAAAGCTTTGCAGGGTTTCTTTAATTGTAGCGTTTTTCTTTTTTATAACTGCAAGTATGTTTTTTGAAGTGTGTCGCAATCTCAGTTGGAATTTGAATGTAAAATTAATTTTAACAACATTTTTAGCGCATAAATATAAGTAAATATTTTATACTAATAAAGCGACAACATGGTGGCGATGAATTGGTTACATAAACGAACAAAATTAATGTAACAGTGGTGATGATGACGAAGGAAAAAACAATCAAGATTTTTTCAATTGTATTTTATTAAAACGTTTAGTCTGTTCATTAAGTACTTTATAATGAAGTCTCTTACAGACCGTATCGATATTGCCTATAGATACCTATCAGAGCTATCAGGATAACAAAACTTCGTGCATTGAGGAAACAATTCGAAATTATCTTAAGGATGAACCAGGAGTTCGGAACAATAAAGCTATTACGAAGAGTTATTGTGTACAAAAACTTGTGAAACTTACCTAAACTTGCAAGAAACTACGTTAAATATTTCGTGTTATGGATACATAAACAGAAACGAGTTTTCCAAAGGCTTAGCGGTTTCTTATTGTTCTTCTTGTATTATTTATATTATTTTTGTAAAGTGATAGCAGCCACGGAAGGTCCTTAGGTGAAATTTGAACTTTCGTAAGATCGACGAAAATGTTTTCGTCTCTTTATTTTTTTTACTTTATTTTGACTTTGTTAAAAATGATGAAATTTACTTAAGCTACGTAGTTAAACTACTGATTAATGTCGTCTATTCCAATAGGTTTTTTAAATGAATTTCTTAGCTAATCGGATGCTAGCTATGTCATGTGACTGGCTAACTGACTGAGTAAGGCGCCACACAAATGTCTTGTGTTGGATACAAGCAACCGGCAATTACAAGCGAATATTCTATCTTCATACAATTGCAGTTGCCGCAATCGGCGACTGTGTCAATTTCATATTAATTGTATAAAAACAGAATTCGCTTCTATTTGCCGATTGCTTGTATCCGACACAAGACACACGTTTAAACGGCGCCTTACTTACAGATGTAGACTGACAGATGGTGTGTTTGTGTTCTTTTACTTAGCTGACTATGATGGCGTATTTACATCGGGTTGTCCGCCGCCTTCGGGAGACTACTTCGCCTCTGCTTCGCCGAAGACGACGCACCTAGCCGCTTCGTTCGACTTTGGCTGCAAATTGCCGTTGTCAGGCGATTAGATAATATCACGAAACACACTAATAGAGCCTCAAACTCACAAGCTGAAGATACAACTGTGATCCAATACATGTATCCCAACAACTTCGTTCCCACAAGTTTTTGTTTACACAATCCCAAAACACCCATCGAAAGGGTCAAACGTATTAAACTAAACAATTTTACCAAAACATTCAACAAAGTTTATTGCTATAGGAAATCAAACAATTACATTAACTTCAGTCGAGGTTTGAATTAAAACCGTGTTCGGGTCTTTACAACCTGTTATACCGTTTACTAATTTATTTACATTATGTACATACGCTATTGGTCCGTCTATGTTTGAAATAAAGACGAAATTCTATAGGATTTATGGACACATCAACATTTATGAAGCTATGCTAAAACGTATTCCAGATTATCATCATTGATCGTTTCCAAACCGCCTTTTTTGTTCATGATTCGGTGTCACATTTTTATGTTCCACAGCATAAATAAAGCAAAAATCTCCATCGAAATCGTCTTTATTTTATCTATCCCATTTATGCTCTTTTTATATGAAAAAGAGATGGTTATAACAAATTATTAATGTTGAATTTCTGTACAGAATTTCTCAAGGAAAATCTGCTTTACACTTTTGTTACATTTTTAAATTTCAAACGAGAGGAATGTAGAAACTCGTTAATTAGATAAGCGACCGAAAAATATTATTCTTACTTTAGTGTTCGTTATTAAATTATTACCTATTTTGGCAGTGGGCAGGTTTATTAATGTAAATTTAATTAAAATGCCAAATAAGACTTTTTCAACGATTCTGACGCACCTAAAAATTCCATAATAGCTAACATCAAAATTAAGGCTCGTCATTTACCATAGCGGGGCGGTGGGTGCTTTATATTTGAACAACATATAATGCAGTATTGATTTCTGAAGCACAAGCTTCGGAGCTTTTGTGATTTTCACAAATGTAAACGATTGAATTGTTAACCATGCGGTTCTCTAAGGCTGGCAGCGCAGCTTCTTTGGTGTCGCACATGTCCATTACCACCTCCAGTGGCTCGTCTGCTCGTTTGTGGGTATCTCTGAGAGGGTAGCGCCACAGAACATTTATGAAAACGTAATTTTTGTTAAGAAGAATAATAATATTTTTATGAAAAATAGTGACTAACAGAACATTAAATACGAGGAATAAAATAAATTAGCTATTCTTGACAATCGTCATCACAAACGGACAAATATATTTAAGGGCAATGTATGCGCTTCTATAATAACTTTCCGGATGATATTCAAAATAATCCGTGGTAACCCGTTTAGTTCTTGCAGGCATCCGTGATCTAAGATGTTTGAAACAAATATTGTATATTATAAATGTATTCAAATGTATATTTACAAAGAGTAACCCCTAGAGTTTCTTGATCATTCTCCTCATCGGAATCTGCCTTACGAATGAGCGGAAGACTTGAATCATTTCACTATTTGAAGTGTAATTTGCTTACCTACGAAATAAGTTTGCCTCCATAAAAAATCGTATTTCATTCGAATACATTATTTGACATTATAATTTTACCGCTCATCAGCTGGCTAATAAAAATTAACCTTTGCTGGTTAGTTATAAGGTTAATATTCAGTTACGGTTACGCAGTGATATTTACATTAAATTAGATTATTAAATCTTGTCTTGGAAACGTGAAACTGTCCTTTGCCAACTACTTTTATGGTATTTTTGTAATAATTTTAGATATAACCTAAACCATTACTGGCATCGTTGAATATCAGCGATGGCAATGCGCTCATAATCCTCTGTAGCTTAGTCATAGATCCTCTTGAAACCTTTGTTAGTGTCTTCTACTTAAAAATCTAGGCTCTTGACGGTGAAGTAGTCGCCAACCATCTCTGATAAGCGCCCTAATTTCGAGTTCCTTGATACGACACGATTTTGTCTTTTTCCCTATCTGATCGAAATAGTTCAACAGTTGTACTGCATGTAAAATAAAAATTTTATTTATAATAGCCTGACTCATAAAACTCGAACGACTACAAAGCTTGAAATTCAGAAAACCGCACTGTGTTTCGTTACAACTACACTGCAGGTTGTTGAAAGGCAATCCTTTTTCTCTCCGCCCTGGTACGCAACGAGCTTTCAAGACTTGAAATAACCTCGCACCATTTTAAAAATGACGCTTAAAAATAATACGAATAAAATTATTGCTTTTATTAGCGACAATGAGACAAAACTTGGTATTTATAGTAAGTCCCTACTTTCTTAAATTCAGGGGGAATCTCAAATTCGACCATGCCCATTAGATTCCAGTCTTCTACCAAAGTAATCCTATACCCATTTCAGTTACTGTTAACGTTATTAAATTTGGTAGTAGACTGAAATTCCAAGTCATCACGTTATTTAGTTTATTAATTAATATTAGTATAATAATAATAATTGTTAGGATGGATATGCGGCTGAGCTGCTGACCTATTTACAGTTACAACTATATATTTACAATCATATACATCAATAATTTTAATATAGTTCACTATTAAATCGTAAGTTTTAAACGCTTCAATTCTCTCACTGTTTCTATTAAACCGATATGAATATTCACTGTCTATATAATCACTTTAACATAGTTTTAAGCCTTCTAATACCAAGTGTTCACAGATTCCAAGTCTTTGTTGCCTTTGAAAGTTTATATGTAATCTGTGACGCACTTGAGAAGGTCCGGCTCAAGTCACACGATCTCGTCGTGGTGAACCACGTCACTGCAACTGCCGGTTCGTTGCAGTCAGGCCCTCTGACGTCACACTCTCAACTCCTCCATTGTCACGTTCGACTTCGCGTTCAGTTGAGTATTTTTCTTCGTCAATGTACTTGTGTTCATTATTTGCATTGGATGCGCCGATAGCAACGGCTGATTTTCTTGCAATTGTCCACTTGCAAGAGTGTTTATGTTACTCTTTCCTAATTTAGGAGGAGGTGGTGCTCTGGGCAATGTCGCCATACCAGCAACGTTATTACTAGGCAAATCAGCAAATTCTGGAGGAGGCAGCTGATGATGTGCATGAGTATGATGATGACTTAGAATAGTTGCTGGATCGTTTTTCAAACTCGTTTGATAAGTCAACGCTCCTTCTAAATCTCCACAAATATTATTTGGCATCTGTCCGTTTTCAACTCGCTTCTTTAAATGCGAGCCATTCGGTCCATCTGGACCATTCATTCTCGTTTTATCTCTCTGGTAATATACACCAGCGAATATTAAGACGTTCAATATTAGTAACGAACAACCTATAGCTATTGTTACACTGAGAGCTGTGGAATATGCAGCAAATCCATCTTCAGGAGGATTAGCTGTAGTGTGATCAGGTTTGTGTACTTCCGTTACTGTACTTGGAGTTGGTGCGTTAAATCCAATGATATTGTAGTTCAATGGTGACGTAATATTTATGACACTTACAATAGGAACTTTAGTAGCCAATCCTGTGTCCGTAATGACAATGTCGGTTGTCTTCTTGAAAGGCGGGCTAAATGTTTTGATAGTTGGTTGAGGTGACGCCTCCTCATTGTAAAGTTGATGATGTGATGGCGGGACATCTTCGCCACCAGGACGATGGAGATCCGGTACTAGGTTGAGCCAGAATGATAGTCTGTGAATATTAATGTTAATATTAATATTATGAACTTTGCCAATGTTTACAACAGATTTTAAAATTAACTGAAAATATATACAACGTTGTAAAACATCAACAACTATCAATTTTATGGTTCTATAACAATTGTTCTACTTGAATCAGCCAAGAAAATAGGAGTAAAAATAAATACTATGGCTATTTATTTGTCGACCGATTGTTCTCCGGCAATTTAATTTCAAATTCAAATACACATTTGAATTATACAACTATGTCATCTTACCTGTGAGCTCTATAATGGTTTTTGAGCTTAGACTTGATATCGATGTTCAAGTATTTTTTGTGGACGGCTTCGTAAGCAGTCCATTCGATGTTCTTCATCCGAACTCTTTCCTGTCTTCCAGCCCTTATCGGGTCTGACTCTTGGGCTTCGTTTGGATTTCTGAACAAAAGATATTTGTTTACTGTTATTGCCACTCAGTATATGTGTTAATGCGAGGAAATAAACTATATTCTTAAGTTATACAGGTCAGCAATTAAATTTAACATAGAAGATAATTAAAATTATCCTAGTATACAAAAAAAAACTGCACGACGCGTGTGACGTGACCCTGTAGGTTTCGCCATCTTGGAGCTCGAGGCGCGGGAGACGAAGAATGTAAAGAAATTAAGCAATTAATTAAATTAAGCAAGAAAAAAATAAAAAAATGCGAAATAAATATGGCGCTATACGGATAATTAAAATTACTTGTCCTGCCCCTCATACAAGTGACATCTATTTTTTCCACATTAATATTCATTGCACCTTATTTAGGATCAAAGGCATACGCGTTCGCGTGAAGCAGTGAACAGATTATTTGTAACGCAACGCGAACTTCTATGGACGTTAAGTACGCACGTACGCTGCGCGCTTCGAACTATGAACATCCGTTCCCGGATGTCTTTCACGCGCACAACATTTAGTAATTGTTGTTCATGGCCCGCAGTTCAGTTGCGAATAGACGTCCGAAGCGCACTTAAAGAAAGTCGACATTTGATGATTGATAACGCGCGCTGCGAACGCACGTTGCGATCACAATGCGCGCTTCCTACGCGCATTTCGCGTGCAGTGTGCGCGCATACCGTCCATAGATGTTCGTGTTGCGTTACAAATACTCTGAACCGTGCTTAAGATGACGCTAAATTATCATGATCAAATCACCCTGCTCTACATATACACAATAAGCTTGTTTCGATTAAAAAAAAACAAAATTAACTATTACTAAGCTATATCTAACTAACTCTGTCAACCATTAAAACCATAAAAGAAAATACAATAATTATTGTCAAAGTTATTGGTCAGAAACAATACAAATACAATTACCCAGTTTTAGCGAAGTTGCCCCAATACAACATGACGGACTCTGACAGACCAACCTCGGCCTTCGTGTAGTTGCGGGGAAAGTGGGCCAGGCCGCCTACAAGGGGGGCGCCGAAGATGTAGGGGAGCTCTTCGCCGTGGATGCAGCCTTGACGCTGGAACAAAGTTTATACTGTTAAAATAAGCGTGATAGGGAGAGGGGCCGAGGGCAAAAAAAGGCGGTAAGTCAGTAAGTGTAAGTGTGTGTATGTGTGTGTGTGTTTGTACGTGTGCGTGTGCGTGTACGTGTGCGCGTGCCCGTGCGCGTGCGTGTACGTGTGAGTGTGTGTTAGCTCTAGCCCTACGACTTCAGTTCTTGGGATTGTTTGGGAAAGATTTCAAAACAAGATTGCATAATGGAAGGCAAAGATAACTATTTCTTAGTTAACTATATCTAATCTAACTATCTGTCGTACATGGGACAACCAATTGGTTGGTCGGCACCAATACTGATGGAGGGATGAAGTGGGGAAAGCTCTCCGCGCCCTTGCATGCCGTGAACTGGGAGGAGATTGCATAAGATAGGGTATGCCAGCGCCAATTCGTATCGGAAACCAAAACCCACTTCAGGTTGCTGAGCCGTCTGAGTAGGTAAGTCTAAATTATGTGTACCATCTGTAAGATACACTAAGAAAAAATCAACCTGCCAATACTAAGTGTGGATATGTGTAACAGCATACTGGCCAACCCTACATTCAAAGTCTCCAGGGCACTGTACCGCAAGGTACAAAAGTGTATAAAAATAGATCATTATTAGACATTATGTATTGATTTCTATGTAATGTGTTTGATTATTGCTATGTTCCTGTGGGAGCGGCATATTCTATTAAGAATGAACCCTCTAATATAAAAAGAAAAAAAAGATATACTAACAAAAGTATTAAGAGCCTACACAATCTCAAACGGCTTTGGTTTATTCCGCATAACAGTGAAAGTATTTAATCAATCACTTTGGAAGAAATATAATTATAGTATATACACTAATCAGTGCTATATACACTGATTAGTGTATATACTCAATTTTACTATATATTATTTCCACGAAATTTTGCGTATAAACTAGGTCTAATACAAAAACCACGAAAAAAATGTCCCAAGTCAACCTATTCGAAATTTAAATTGTAATGTCATCGCAGTATCGCGCTGTCAGTAGAACAAATGAAGACTAAAGCGGAGTGTCGCGCTCTGTATACGATTTTAGCGCCTTACAAGTGCGGACACTTTTTAGCGCGGACCCGACGTCCATATAATTGTAAGTCAATGGTATAAACCCATTGACTTATTTATAAGTCAATGTATAAACCGCCGTATTCAATAGGTACTTTACATATACTAATGACTTTTTTATATCAATTGTACTAAATAGAATACGTTATACTACGCGATAGCATTTTTCAAATGGCGTTAATTTCGTTTATAAAAAGATAAATTCTAAAGTAAAGCCAGTGTCCCTGCCACCCGACCTAAGCAAATTGACCGTATTAGCACGGGAAAATTTGTAATTCGAGCTGAGTATCGACTCGTTGTTGAAGGTAATATCTCCATCATCATCATCATATTATCAGCCAGAAGACGTCCACAGCTGAACATAGGCCTCCCCCAAAGATTGCCAGCCTAAGCGGTCGGACGCAACGTGCATCCATCGGTTATCCGCCGCCCTTACCATGTAGATGGACGGATTCCATCTAGTAGGGGGCCGTCCCACTGAACGTCTTCCGGTTCATGGTCTCCATTCGAGAACCTTTCTGCCCCAACGGCTGTCACTTCTACGACCTATGTGCCCTGCCCACAGGCCCTTCAACTTGCTAATCCTTTGGGCTATGTCGGTGACTTTCGTTCTTCTACGGATCTAGTCAATGAAATGAATATATGCTGTTGTTGAATAACCACATTTTAAATATATTTGCATTAAGAGGGGGTATGCCAAAAAAGTTTTGACGTTGGCTCCGCCCAAATTTGTGAAACAAATATATGCCTGAAGTTCGCGTGACATGCGACAGAAGATGTTGAATTTTGCGCATTAAAAGTACCAAATTCGTTTTAAGGGATTTAAAAAAATCAGTAGTGACAGTTGTCGATCATGCATAAATATAATTAATTATCTAATTTTTGTCCTAATAACCTGTAGCATTTCGAGGATGAATCGAAAAAATGTGAAAATTAGAGGTCATTTCGTGGTTTTTATCTATCGAGGAAACTTTATTGTTTTATGTTTCTGATTAATGTCTATGCTTGAATATATCGCGTAGTTACTCATACAATATTTTATTTTTAACTTTAAAGTGGATATACCCCTCTAAAATCAAATCGAAGATTAGGGATTTTTCCTCTGCTCCCTCTTAACAATTAGTCAAAGAAATATGTTAAAATGGTCAATCATTTTAACTCTGATGATATAAAAAGTTAAAAAAATATTTTCTCCCATTACATAATTGTTACTTTAGTAAGTTAAGTAATAGTCGCATTACCAAGTATTATTAATAACCTGATTATGGTTTCTTAGTTGTAGTTAATTAGTAGTTAGTATAATTTATTAGTTATTATCATCGACCTATTTATACATCCCACTTCTGAGGGCGGGTCTCCTCTCAGGCGAGGGTATAGGTCATAGTCCGTCACGCTGCTGGGCCAATGCGGGATGGAGACTATACACATTTTCCGAGGGTTGTTAAAAACTCATGGTAAATTTCTGAAAAACTCCGTACGACACCGGATTCGAACCGGTTATTCAATTGGTAGCCTTATACCAGGGCTTATTAGTTATAGTTAGAATTTATTCATATTGTGATTGATTCCGTAAATAATCCGCCAAACGAGTCAAAAATTCTCATGAATAAAGTGTGTTTTATTTTTCACGGCAAAAACGCACGAGAGATACTAGTTTTACATTTTTTTTTATAACATCAAGTGACGGGACGAACAAGTCATGCGCGTGATGGTAAGCTACACGCCTGTCCACAACAGTTACAGTGCCACTTAACTATTTAAATCGTAAATATCTGAAGCGCACTGCCACTGCGCCGGACACCCTGAGACATAAGGTGACAAGTCCCATGTGCCTGTATTTCACCAGCAACTTTATCCGCTCACGCGATGCGCTCCTCCTACCGCAAAATGGCGGCTATTTGGTTTCGCAAATTAGAAAAGTATTCAGTTTAAATACAAGTTTTTATAAACAAAAAATATTATTCTGCATTGCTAAATAAATACCCTCCGTATTACCAACAAAAACATCTCAAATAAAATGCAGTAATACACCGCAAATCCTGCACTTAAAAAGCACTAATGAAATTTTTGGTGTACTTGGATAAATATGATAATATTCCGTTTGAGTAGTTCTAACGTTTACCATGAAATTACTCCTTAAAGTATAGTTTATAAACAATTATATTCAGGGTAAACTTAAAAAACGCTACTTACGGTATGTTTTCAATAAATAAACACCGAAATCACCAGCCCAAACAATAACGCACACGATTGTCGTGACGTATTTTTCAAGTTGTTTATTTTTTTAAATGACAGACCCAGGCATTAAAACCTTTATGGTTTGCTAAAGTAGTTACCGAAATAGCAATTAAAATTAGTTCTTTTACCTGTTATAACTTCGATATCCGATAAATCGGTATAAAATCATCACCGGCACCTCTAGGTGTAGTATGCGTCTACGGCTGCATGTATCGCGTGAGCGGTTATCCTTCAAACCAGGAACACAGTAATGTTGGCATTACTGCTTGGCGTCAGAAATAGGTAAAGTGGCAGTACTTCCCTGGATAAACTCTTTCACAAGGAGCTCTACTGCTACGAATAAATAAAATGTAAATTAATATTAACATTTTGTTTTGTAAAATTTGTATGTAAATTATGTGTCGAGTAAAATTAAGTTATATGTCAATGGTGCAGAGCATGTTTTTAATAAAAGGAAACATGAACACTTTGGCAATTCACATTTTTATAATAACTAAACGGCGGACATTTTATAGCGTGAAAAATTCAACTACAAAAAATTAAATACTCTTTTTACATTTTTTTTATGGTCTGTAAACTGGAAATCATTCTGTCGATCGTTATTTTTTTATGACATCAAGCGACGGGACGAATTAGTCATTCGCCTGATGGTAAGCTACACGCCTGTTCATAACAGTTGCAGAGTCACTAAGAGCTTTAAATCGCAAAGATCTTAGGGGCACTGCCACAGAGACCGTCCCCACGAGACGTAAGTTGACAAGTCCCATGTGCCTGTAATTTCACCAGCACCCTTACTCCTCAAAATCTTTACCATTGTTATGATATCCTAGTACACAAAGCAAATTGTTCGTCAATATATTTAAAATGGATGGATGAGCCACCATTGTCCTAATTTGTCTAACAAAGCAGTAATGTAATTGACGTATTTAACAAAAGCCAATAATTTGCAACACAATATAGAACTGCAAAATTTTGTTTCGCACTATATTAACACGTTCAACGCCGGAGTGGATGAAAATGACCGGCACGACACACCTAATTTTGCCATAAAACATGACCGGACACGGACCGCCGCGGCCCTAATGAACATTTGTTGCCACTTGGGTTTAGGATTTTTGATGGCATATATACTTTCCTAGATTTACAAGGAAGAAAAAGATTTCAAATAAAAAAATCACGTCAATGTCAAATTGAATTTGAAATTTACAAACTAAACAAAAAAAAATTTCATGTGATGATGAAACCCAGAACACCCAAACTGAATTTAGAAAAGTTAATTTCCCGAATTGGTACAACCGGCAAACGAACCCGAGATCGTTGCATCCAGCGCCACAGTGCAAACCGTTGGGCCACGGTTATGTAGGTGTTTCATTAACACCTACGTAACCAGTAAACTTTATATTATCATTAAATTCCTGGTGAAATTACTGGCAAATGGGACTTTTCAACTTATGTCGCAGGATGAAGGGCGCAGTGGCAGTGCCCCTCAGATCTTTGCAACTTGAAGCTCTGAACGGCACTGTAGCGTTATGTTACTTACCACCAGGCATACGACTTCTTCGTGCCGTCACAAGAAACCATAAAAAAAATTCGAACTCATATCACATCGCTCCATTTTTCTACTACGTCGCGAATCTACTCCTTTTCGTGTTAGTAATAACAAAGTATAATAATCCCTCTTATTAAGACACGGTGTGTAATAATTTACAAAAAATGACGTTTTGTGTACACATATAGCGTATTTGCAAATATTTAGTAATCACATCTGTAAAGGAGGGAGGTTCTTTCGTCTGTTGGATGAGGTTACCAAAACAATTATGAAGTTGCTGATACAATTTCACTCTATATGCGGAAGGTCCGGGCAATTGTTCCCAAGAAGGGACTCACTCCTGGAAACCGTTCCGCGAGATGGGGTTTATTCACCCTATATGATGAGCAATAATCTTTCAGCCTATATGAGCGTACGAAATCTCAGAAGATCCGGGTGGCAGTTCCTAAGAAGGGACTTATCTCCTGGTTGCCTTACTGAGCTCTCTGTATTCTCAACATTAAAAAAATTGTGTCCGAGTAGTCACCATTCGAGGGAAAATCTTAACACCGCGATTCAGAAATAACGCCAAATGGGTCAATGCCATCTAGCGGATTCTTAGTGAACTAAAGGTGAACATTTAGGGTTAAGGCCGCCTATTACATAAAGTAGGTTTGTTGCACATCTAATTTGTTGGTTTTCCTTGTTATACCAAA
>NW_020653424.1:1342227-1382500 GCF_003589595.1 Hyposmocoma kahamanoa
AATGACCGATTAATAATAATAAAACTAAAGTAAAACCAAATGACCTGGTCTCAAAATAAGGAGTTCTCTATAACATAAGTACCAGAGCAGCGAAATCTACTCCGGGGACAACCCAGAACATCCAGACCAGAGAAAAATTACAAAAATTCGTTTTAAAAATGTACAAAGTATACAATGTGCAAAAATGTACAATAAAAAATGCGAGTTGACCCTCCAGCGGTCGCGCGCGGTCTCAAAGACCGCAGCGACCTTATTTTAGTCATTTTACAAAAACTACAAACAATACACGGTTGCGCGACCGTGATATCCTCGAGGGGGTGAGGTAGTTAGTAGCCCTGTAGCCCTGTGACATTCGTCGCAAGCGCACATGTGTCTTTATTTGTGTTTGCGGTCTCAGATTCCGCGCGCGATCGGTCGTGATCCAGAAAAATTTATGGAATAAAATTGAAACCCCGGTGAGTATTTCAAGTTATCTGTACTATATTACTTACAAAATTACATTATTTTATGTAATATATATTAAATTATTTATTATTTCACTATTTGTTGCAGATACAACAAGAGTTACGAAGAATCAGAACGGCTTGCAGGGGAGACGGAAACGGAAGATGAAGATTTTGACTATGTCAAACCATTGCTACGGATGATTAGTAGGTTATCGTACTACCTTTAGTACGTAGAACATCATGAAAAAAACATACAAAAATAGTTGTGATTTTAGAGTTCATACAACATTGTGCAATTGATGACAATTTGATTGATCTCGATAATAATCTATTATAGTGTACTTATGAACGATTAAGATAGATTTCATCTTGTTTTGTTATTTTATTGATTTTTCTACGTTGTTTGTGACATATGACTAAAATTTTGAATTTTTATAGACTGTTCAACTAATAAGTGCAAATTTAAAAATATATTAAGTAAATAATGTTTTTTTTTTCATTTATATAGACAAAATACTTTTTATCATGTGTCACACAACGTCATGAAAATATTCATTTGTCTTCTCAAATTGAACGCGTAAAGTTGCGGTCTCACAGGCCGCACGCGACTTATGTTCACAAGCGTCCGACCAGAAGAAGAGTGAAGGTTAAGTTTATTTCATCTACCGTAGTTTGTACCATCAATTTCAATCTTGCTTATAGTCTCTCCCGGCCCGCGACGTTGACAATTTTGTTAGACATCGGTGCAGGCAAACTCTGAATCAAGATGCAAATCCTGCTACCAAAACTAGGTTATAAATCCTAAACTACACTCCTCTACTCCACAAATCGTTAATAGCTTCAAACTATAAACTCATCTATCATAAATTGATCTCCTCCTGTTCATAATTACCTTACTAACGACGGATGTCTATTAAATAGTAGCTATGTCTTGTAATTACCACAGGAAACTCTAGTCGGTCGAGCTAACAAGATAGTAAGCTAATAACGTGGTCAGACTGTAAATAACCTTGGACAAGCGTACGATGTACGCTCTAGAAGTTAAATGAAAATTTGTTTGAGTTTACAATAA
The DNA here is from genome assembly GCF_003589595.1 of Hyposmocoma kahamanoa. NCBI lineage: Eukaryota > Metazoa > Arthropoda > Insecta > Lepidoptera > Cosmopterigidae > Hyposmocoma > Hyposmocoma kahamanoa. Next base: position 1,343,746 of record NW_020653424.1, read on the forward strand.
ATTTCGAATCATTAAAGATATTCATAGAAACGTCTGTAGTTTTACAATTTATAAATTAATTGGTTGTCGTAGGTTAGCCGGTGAAGAAAACAGAAAGAAAAGAGACGAAAACAGAGACACCGCTCTTTTTGTAGCCCATTATAACGAAGCAGTAGTAGTAGAGCTCCTTGTAAAAGAGTTCATCCAGGATAGTACTGCCACCCTTACCTATTTCTGCCACCAAACAGTCACGTACAGGATGACGGGCGCAGTGGCAGTGCTCCTCAGGTATTTGCGATTTAAAGCTCTGAGTGGCACTGTAATAAAATAAAGTTAAAAAAAGTTGTTTTTCATTTGAAAAGCCCACGGTTCCAATCCGAGTAATATAGATACGTGTACACTTGCGGATGCTTTTTTAATGATATCAAATAACGAGACGAATAAATCATGCACCTGGTTGTAAACGACAAGCGTATCCGTAACAGAAGTACCACTCAAAGTTATAAATCGTACAGATCAACGATACAGATAAACGAGAATGCAATAATAATGCTCACATTATTGCATGGCGCCAGAAATTAAAATGTTCAATAAAACCTTTCGCTAATAATCAAAAACAAAAATCGCTATGAAACTTGTATGTCGACGAAGGTACACAACCATTGGACAACGTGTGAAGTCAGCGAGTCAGTTAGAGTGGTGGCCTATGGTCTAGACTCTCAGTGCACTGAAGGACAAATGTCCTCCATCTCATCTGATGGAAAGATACGATGAGGTCGATGAAGTAGCCGCTCACGCGATGCGCTCCTCCTACCGCAGAATGGCGGCTATTTGGTTTCGCAAATTAGAAGTTTTTAAAAATAAAAATTATTATTCTGCATTGCTAAATAAATACCCTCCGCACTACAACAAAAAAATCTCAAATAAAATGCAGTAATACACCGCAAATCGTGCACTTAAAAAGCACTAATGAAATTTTTGGTGTACTTGGGTAAATATCATAATATTCCGTTTGAGTGGTTCTAACGTTTACCATGAAATTACTCCTTAAAGTATAGTTTATAAACATTTATATTCAGGGTAAACTTAAAAAACGCTACTTACGGTATGTTTTCAATAAATAAACACCGAAATCACCAGCCCAAACAATAACACACACGATTGTCGTGACGTATTTTTGAAGTTGTTTATTTTTTTAAATGACAGACCCAGGCATTAAAAACTTTATGGTTTTTGTAGTTACCGAAATAGCAATTAGTATTAGTTCGTTTACCTGTTATAACTTCGATATCCGATAAATCGGTATAAAATCATCACTGGCACCTCTAGGTGTGGTATGCTTCCAGAGACGCATGACTCGCGTGAGCGGGTAGCATGCACACTTAAATAATGCCTCTTCACTCTTACCTTGAAAATGCCCAAGTTATAGCGTTCGTGGAATATGTCTGCAGGCAAGGAAATTCACCCCTTTGCTGTTCGCCATATAAATGTGGAAGCGAAACGCGGGCCCGGAATCCCAGTCTACGTCTTGTCCCACGATGATGGAATGGGGAAGGCGGAATCAAATCATGCAATTCCATCGCACACTCTCCGCGATATATTCTGTAGAATACTGATAAACGGGCTACTTTACGGCGGTGTTCAAGGCTCTGCAGCTTTGCCGTTACTAAATTCGAGTCATCTTTAAGCCTCTTGGCACAATTTTCTAGTGAATCTAGTGTGGCCAGTTGGTATTTAGCAGAACCATCCCATGTGGCAGCAGTACCTACTCCATACATGTGCTTGGCACAAGGTCACTCTAGGGTCTAACGGCTTTATTTTCATAGTAAACTCTTGAAATTTGGTTGTATCACTTTAAATATTTTGTTTGAAATCTCTGTATGAAACTTGTATGTCGACGAAGGTACACAACCATTGGACAACGTGTGAAGTCAGCGAGTCAGTTAGAGTGGTGGCCTATGGTCTAAACTCTAAGTGCACTGAAGGACAAATGTCCTCCATCTCATCTGATGGAAAGATACGCTGAGGTCGATGAAGTAGCCGCTCACGCGATGCGCTCCTCCTACCGCAAAATGGCGGCTATTTGGTTTCGCAAATTAGAAAAGCATTCAGTTTAAATACAAGTTTTTAAAAATAAAAATTATTATTCTGCATTGCTAAATAAATACCCTCCGCACTACAACAAAAAAATCTCAAATAAAATGCAGTAATACACCGCAAATCACCTTTGTATATGTTCTTTATAACTTGTGTTTCATGTATCTTTTCTTTGTGCAATAAAGAGTTATTATATTTTAACATTCTATAATGTGTCAAATCCCCTAAAATCTTTCTTTCCGAAGTTAGATTCTCAGTAAATCTCTCCCGTTTTGTCACAATACATTTTCGTATGTCAAGCTGATTCGTTCAATTACAAAAGCTTTTGTAGTCAGATGGTTATAATACCTTTTCTTATTACTGCTTTGGTATAAATTGTCAACACAGTAACTACGTAAAATAACGCATACCAACCAAATTTGCATTCCTTTTACGATTTAAACTTTCGCTGATGATGATTTTAGTGATTTTTAGTTGGAACTGTGTGAATACGTTGCATTATATGCTTTTATATTCAAGTATCCAAATATCAAAGGCATAAAAAAAGTAAAGTAACAACCGAACGTTGGCCAAGAGGTGATTATAGAAACGTGTAACGTCCTGCAATGAGATAGGCAGTCGACGTACACAGAAACTAGCGCAAGATCATGTGGATGGCACAAATGGGAGACCTATGTGATGTATAAAAAATAAATGTGCGCTGCGGTCCGCCATTACGATGTTAGATATCGGTTTGAACGGACGTATCGCACGTGCACGTCAAGACCAATCTCACATTGTTTTATTCAGCCATTTCTGTGCAAAATGATGTAGATATCACAGCTTATACCCAGTAGTAGGTGAAGAAGGCTGTAGTTGATTAGGAAAAAAAAAAGAAAGGGACAGCATTCCCATTCAAAGGTGTCGTTGGTTTTCTACCATGAGTGCTTTCGATGTGCAGTTTCATCTTTTTTATTTGTGCTAACTTACTTCTTTTTTCACTCTTTGTGATATTTTTGAGTAATGAGGATCATAATATGACTATCATGAAGACTTTTTCTCGGATTCAACAACAACATACATCATCAACCATTGTCTTTTCGAAAGGTGCCTACTGATTTGCTCGATTTTTGTCGACAGACTATGTGGAATTTAAATTAGGTGATAGTTAACACGTGATACCAAACGATCTTTAAAAATCGAGTAATTTGTAGGTACCTTAATGAGAGCTTTTAGTCCGCTACCATGGTCCAATGCGGGTTTACCTAGGGTGGTGTTTTGTGATACGCTTAAATATTCACAAATAATTACAACTTAGAAATTAAAGTATCAGGTTTAAGACGAAAGGAACGGAATTTCAACTATCGATCTCGATTGAGTGCAACAGTATAAATCCATAGACAATCCATTTTAAACGTACACGGTAAAAACAGATTACTTAGAAAAAGACAAAATTCTTTTTATGAAGACAAATTTATTAAATCCAACAAAACGATCTTCTCCCTATAGACGCTAGAGAATAATTACTTGATAATAGTAAAAAAACGTCTCAAAAGTGTATTTTCGTTACAAGACAGAAATATTTAATCCAAGAGCAAATTAATTTACTTCAAGTCACAAAGCCACTCTAGATTCAACAAAATATTTATTTGTTATTAGAAATGTCCGATTTTGATTTGAAAAAAAAAAGAATGAAAAATTGAGAGGTACTTACTTAATTATTTGACTGAAGATTTATGTTTTCTAATATCAAAAAGGATAAATTTACAGGGTTATGGACCCAACAGTGCCAAACCTTAAAGTAGCAGAAATAGGATGGAAATATGGAATCTTCTCAAATACTTGAGGACCATCCAATGCCGTATAAATGCTACAGCGGCAGAAAGCACTAACAATCCCAAATATATGAGATGACTTTATACTATTGAAGTTAACAAAACGATAGCGCGTTTCAGAGTACATCTAATGCCATCTAGCAGTGGCGTGATGGAACTAATTGCATGTTATACTTGTTACAAGTGTAGTTTGATTTCATGCTGTAACCAAATTTCTTAAATTATGACTATAAAGAAACAAACTAGAGATACTACGTATTGTTTCTTTGGATAAATGACTGTTTATGATTTTAATGATTACAAGCACAAGTAAAAGTAATCGTTACCGCGTGCGCCTTCGGCGACATGTCACGACAAGATTGACTATGAAAACGCAACGAAATGTTGCTTTAAGAATATACTCTAGAATTTAGAATATTAATCTGAATAGAAAACTACTTCTTTTTTTGTTTAAGAATATATTTTCTTAAAATACACCCAAGAAATTTTGAATTCTTTTAAGATTATTTAAATTTGATGTAAGAGGTAAAAATTTCTTGATATAAGTAATGTCCAATTAATCGATTAGAAATGAAATAAGATCTTGAAGTGAACGTATTTGTCTCAAAGTTAGAATAAAGTTAAGAGTAAAATTGTATTAGAAAAAGATAAGCAGTATTTTTGTAGTGACAATATTTTATTACTTTTAATAAATATTTTTTCAGAATTAGCAAATATTTTGAGAAATTGCTCTTTCTTATTAGTAGAAATCCTTTTTTTCTGTGTACTTCAAACGCTGTTGAAAGCTATTGAAGACTTAATTTCCTGGGCTAAATTGTGTTTGTTGCGAGATAATTATTAGCTTTTTAATTAACACAGCACAACATAACCGTGAAACGGAATTAACAGTCTACAACCAAGATAAACAAATATTCTAATTACATCCTCTTCTTTCTAGAAGTTTCAATGGAAGATCTTCGCAAATGGAAACGGATACACACAAAAGCAAATCTTTTCAACACACTTTTACTCGGAATACGGCCCGAGCGTACCGATTTTAACACTCGGAAATATTGAAACGGTTCAGATTAAATGCGATATGAATTTTATTTCAATATTGTGAGTGAAAAGATAACAGAAGTTGTTTAAAATGTTAACGATTTGTTTTACGTAAAGTTCATATTAAATTTAATGACGTCAAAATGGATTTGAGTTTTTTGAAACTGATTGTTTTAAATCGAGTTCTAAGGCTTTCGCGATTACGATAATGAATTTGTATTCTAATATATATTGCTCGGAATGTTTTACGGTAAATCAAAACTAAGCTAATTTAATTACATTAACATTAGATTAGAACTGATTACTTTACCAACTCAGTTAGTCGTTATCATGGGACACGTAATGAGTCTAAAACATTGATTTTGTTTGAAAAAACAAACATACGCGATTTAGATCCGATTCCATTTTCAACGATAGTTTAAAAGTTCAATTTTGGCCATTCTTTTAACCTGTAGTGTGAGAGGAAAAGAGAAGTTTATAGAAGACAAAGGAAAGGAAGGAAGGAAAGATATTTAGGCATCTAATATGATACGACAGTTTTCTTCCAAGCATAGTATAAGGATGATTGAAGAAAAGAGAAGCAGGGGAAGGACATAAAAAGTTGATATCGTGTCGGTGATTGAAGAGATGATTAATCCATGGACAAAAAACTACTTCAAATAATGGAAACTACAGACTGTGGGATGTCACTTGTGTGGACACTCCTGAGTTCATAAGAAAACCGGAAATTGCAAAGGGCGGAAATACGCAAACCGCACACCAAACTACAGTGTTGTATCTTTTGGCAATGGAAATCTTGGATCTCCATGGAGCCACAGGCAACTCGGTAACGAGCTTTCAGTTTGTCTTGTTAAAGTCCCAAAAGACCAGAAAGCTGGCATCTACTACGGTACCGCCATTGAATAAGTTCGACGAATAAAAGATAGAACGTTGTCAACCTTCTGAGAAAGATGCCCCAAGCCACGGCCCGCAATTACATTTTGTATCTTTTACTGATTTATTTTCCTTATAAGCTTATTTAATATATTTCTTTCTTTGTTGAGTGTAATGTATTTGCTTACATTTTATATGGGACATAAATGAGGTTTTGAATTTACGCAGCCAACAACATAAAACAAATTATGTACAGTCTTTATAAAGTTTCGATGGAAACAAAGCTTTGAAGTCATAATGGTCATAATGTTGAAAATTTAACGAAATTCCAATCCCCATGCAATCAAAGTTGAAACTAGTGCTAAATAACGACTATAAGCGACAAGTTGGTTTAATCAGTTTTATAACAGTTAAGAAACTGTTATTATAAACTTTGAGACATGTTAGTGTTATTACACAATTGTTACGAGTTTCGGTTTTGTAATACGTTTTTAGAATCAAACTGATGATATTGTTATAATAAAATATGTAACTACAAAATAAAATAATATTCTTTTCATAGTATTAAACAGATGGTGCACTAAATGGAACGTGGTTACTACCATCTACAATGTAAGACATGTTTGATTTTGATGTTAAAAGGCATATTTACGTAAAACCAAGTGAGACGTTCATACATACACACACAAACACACACACTCACAAAAATAAAGTCATAGGCAACTATGACATTATTTCTTGTCGTATTCTTTTACTATTTATGATATTAATTATTACAGTACGAAATTATGCAAATCCTGTATTTGTTCGAACAAAAAAGCAGCATTTGCAGCCTGATTACAAAGACTGCTTTTATATCGATATTTTTATAATAAAAAAATAAGAAATATTTACCTGAATGATAAAATATATTTTCATATTTTATCGTATGTTGCCAATTTTAATTGAAGATCTGTTGTTCTTTGTTCTTCGTTCCTTTCTTTTGTATTGTTATGGCATTAACTGTACTAACCTGAGGATAATCTCCGTACTTGGTCTGGTAGTCGAACACGTACAGATAGGAGTTTCTTCGTAATGCAGAATGCGTGTCTGCGGTCAACACGATCGGCGCCACAACTTGGGCGTCGCTCAGGGCTTCGAGGGTCTCGTCCCTGTATTAAAAGGGTTAAGATTTTATTTAATCCGCCATTTTTTGTGTTTAATGTCATTAACATGATATTTTTCAAGCCGCTTTCTTTGTTTATTGTCTTTGACGACCGTATCATAACTGAGTGAAATTTGTATACAATATTATTTTAAAATATTCCTAAATTTAAATTGGCCAAAAATACGTCCGGTTTTTGACGCTGTCGTTTTTGGTTTCTTTAAAAATTTGTATTAACTATGGCCATTTTAAAATTTTAGCGCGCTTTTTAATAATAGATATAGACTTTTTGTGATTCTTGAAAAACGCCTAGAACTGGTGAATCGTTAAGGTATCGTCATGATAACGCAAAACACAATTTTTCAAAATTGTCAAAAGCATTATAAATAAATAAATAACGCACACACTCAACATAGCACTAGGGAAACCCTGTGTCGCGAGTGCCATGGACACACACATAGACAACCACAAATTACACCCAAACTCACGAGAGAAATAATTGTAGGCCATACAACTATTTCTCCCGGTCTCGGAATCGAACCTGGGACCTCTACGTGGCAGTCCGGCATGGTATCCGTTCGGCTACGGAGGCAGTTAAAATACTTACTTAGAATACATTAATAGCATTCCAGTTGAGATGTGTGACCTCATCAACCGTATTTGCCCAACGTAGCCCTTTTAGATTTTCGCTTTCTGTACAAATATGTTTCTTCTTCTTAGAGTGTCGACTCTGACGTTTATATTTGTGAAGACCAGTACCAGACTATGGCACATCTTTTGTCCTGGCCTACGTGTTCCTACACCTGTACACGCAAGGACCTGCACAACGCCACTGATAATGCTGTGGCAGTCGCTGAGTACTGATCCTCACAAATATCTTTAAACAGACACGAGTTCGATAACGACATTTAGAGCTGTATTTTATAAGTTAAGACAGAATTTTTTATAACCCAAAATATGGCAAAAGATTGTAGATCAACATGGCGGATACGCGATCAAAGTTTGATTTTTCATTTACACTTTCATATCGCACAGACATTTTAACCAAACCAAAATATTTGAGGTTGCGAAAATTCGCTGATTGTTTTTGTATGAAAACTATGCAGACAAAGTAGCCATTTTCTATGTGCCACGGCTGTACAAGTTTTAAAAAGTATATCTTAGCTCCCAATGTGTGCCATTTCACCCGGTCCTCTGTTTGTCGCACTTTCGCAGATCATCACTCCATCTGGCCAGAGTTATCGGATCTTTGACAAATACGACCAGCCCATTGCCCTTCAGCCTACATATTCTACCAGCTATATTGAAGACCTTGGTTCTCTGTCGGATAACCTCATTTCGAATCTTGTCCTTCAAAGAAACTCCGGTATAACTCGGTCCATAGGTCGCTGAGCAACTTTTAATTGATAAACCGATTGAACATGGTGGATTAAAAAGTATGATTATACAATAAAACGATGGTAATCGAGATACATTTTACGATTCACAAAACGTAATTGATTTTCGTTTTGAAGAATGGTTCTGAAAACTTCATAGAATGTAACGAAATTGCCCGACCGAGTTCAAAGACAAATATGAATTTAATTTGGCAAGGGATTTAGCGAACAATGAGTTGGTTTTATATATGCATGGAGCTTCAGCCCACAGCGCCAGTCTTCCAATAGGTTGGCCAGAGTATATAGTTTTTCACTTAACATCATCTCGGTCCACCTTTTCCGCGTTGTCGTTTCATGATAATATTTTCATACACCCCATTTATTAGAATACAATATACAGAATAAAAGTCAGAGTTTTTCTGAAGCTAATTAAATAAATATAAAAATCGCCTACTAATTAATTAAATAACTAATTATAACACGCCTCAAATTTATTGGACGTGAAAAATATATCTCATATTCATGGGATGGAGCAAAACGTACCTTATATTAATGGGGTGTTGCACCGGCTTCTCCCAGTCCGTGTATTCATTAATAATAGTGGCCAATATCTCTGACAAATGGTAATTGTATGTACTTCTGACGAATGATTTCAGGATTTTCGACCTCCGGTCAGCTTCTATGCCGTACTGGACGTCGTCCCCGCTGAAGGCGAAGTATGCTTCTGCTTTCGTTACACCGAGCATTATATCGTACCTGAGAAAAGAAGTAATGGATAAGATACAGCTGTATCCAAATACATTTTATGTTGACGTCCAAGTTTCGTTTTTTTATTAATGTATATGTACACTCTTGTTGGAATGGAGAACGGGGGGTCCCTCTGCAATACTGAGGGACCCTCCTTAACTCCAACTCTTAGGGTGGCAAACTAGGGAATGAATCCGGTTTCGCGCACTTTCCGTTAACCGATTTCAATGAAATTTGGCAAATAGATGTAGTTCCAATAAAAAGCCAAAAAAGAAATGCTACACAGCAGTCCCTAGATCGTGGGCGCGAAGGCGACCGCCGTGACACCAAAAGCACCCATGTTTAATTTTCTACATATATTTTAAAGAAACCATTACATTGTTGGCAGATAGTGATCAAGACGAACTTCTGCTTTTAATTAACGTTACAGAAGCAACGGGTTAGGTTTTCGGTCGAATTTATAATTAAACTTAATAAAAATACACACAAATACAACACAACAGTTTGTAACACACATTGCCATCTATTGACTCACATATTTTTTAAAATAATTTCAGCTCATGGTCATTACTTGAATAACGTTACAAAGAAAAAACCGACTACTTATACATATATTTTCATATTAAAAACGAATTAATTGATATCCACGGCCATTTACTAATACAGGGTAATAAAAAAACCACTGACCATTTCAAAGGAGCATACTGCATAATGGAAATAAAAAATACATGTTCGGTTTTTTTCAAATCTTAACAAATAAATAAGTTATGACGTCTATAACTTTGCCAAAAAATTGTGAACAATATTGACACCCGATGATTAGCATACGTAACAAAAACAAAAGTTAGCGTATGAGTTCATGTATTTATTGTATGTATTTAGTGCGGGGCCATGTTGAGTGTGTGCGTTATTATTATTATTATTATTTGACAGATAACAAAGTATTAAACTAACGCGCGATGCGTTAGCGCAGGACTGTTGTCACGCGACGCGACGGGCGCCTAGGCGTCTTGACAACTCGATGCCGAACGCTCAATTTGATTTACTGTTTTGAGGTAACCACGCGTTAGAAGTTATTGGGAAATATTAACATCAAAACAATGGACATTTTTTTGTTTTATTTCACTAATGTGTTCTATTACTGACTTAAGCACACGAAAAAAAAGAGCCAATGATTTTTTTAACACCCTATATAAACGAATTCCAGGTTGTCGATCGGCGCTATCTAGATATAATACGGGATTTTAACCTTTTCCGATTTACGATGTGTAGTATTAGTAGAGAAGAGATTACCAGTTCACTTAAGTAATTTTTCAATCGTAATTAGAACCTAGATTTACTAAACCACCCGACCATACCAATGAATATTAATAATTCAACAATTTCGTAATAATTATTCTCTTTTTGATGAAGCCTATATCCTACAGTAAAAAATAATAGGGCTAAGCGTACATACTTGTATTTCACGTGCATTTGTCTTTTAGATTTAAGTGCTAAACTCTTGGCAGTGTAGTAAACGCGACTAATAGAGAAATAAAAACGGTCTATCTTGACTGTTTGTATTGTTTGAATTTTCAACAAAGAATCTTCTTTGTTGAAAATTCAGCTTTACGTTTTTTTATAGCATTGTGTATCTTAAACATATAAAATGTAAGTATAACAGAAGTGAACTAGAATCTCATGGCACTAAATAAATGAAAACTCAAACGATTTTGAACTGAAAATTCAAAAATTCATATTGTGTGAAACGATATTTGCAAAATTTTTTTTAACACATTCATAGTCCCGCACTAAGGAAACCCTGAGTCGCGGATGCCATGAACACATATTCGTTTGTTCTTGGTACTTTTACTATGGCCTTATTAAGGGGGATACCGAGCTTCCTGCGCTAATTGATTTTAGGTATTCGAAGCACTCCGTGTATGTGTGCGTAAGGCATACGTTTTTAAAGCCGTGTGTAAGTCCAAGCGACGGAACCCCCACGTCCGACGGCCGAAGCAAGACTAAAGCGGACAGGGGAGAAGCGTGGCGGCTCTGGCTAGTATGCGCGCACCACGTGCGAATTTAGATATTTCCGTCATATTATTAATTAGAAACTACAAGTACGTGTGCTTTTAAAAAGTATAATTTATAGAGTGAGTCCTTAAATATCTTATACATTAATATCATTACTACAGCTTCAGTAATAATGACACAGCAAAGGATCAAACTCAAACATTGACTTACAAATAAATGGACGACGGGTCTAATACAAAAACCACGAAAAAAATGTCCCAAGTCAACCTATTTAAACGTACTGACATGTAAAAGCTAAAACGTTGAATTTAAATTGTAATGTCATCGCAGTACTGTCTAATTTTGCTTGCTTCGCTGTCAGTCGAACAAACGAAGACTAAAGCGTGAATGACGCTCTGTATACGATTTTAACGCCCTATAAGTTCGGACACTTTTTAGCGCGGACCCGACGTCCATATAATTGTAAGTCAATGAACCCAAAGCAATTATTTCGCAATTACGTGTCGCTGCCTCAGTGCAATCGTAGGACATCCCCAATCTTACTGACTGAAGCTTTTAAAAATTACATTTATAGATGTTGCTTACTCCGCAATACCTACCTAAGCCTCAAACTGAAACAATCACCGAACTAAGATGATTCGTTAATGTATCTGAAGCTAATTAGGGTAATACGCCAAATAATACATCAGACGATGCAATCGGACCGATGCGACAGTCAAACATTAAACAAATTTGCATGCCAAATCTACCAATTTATTATTCTCATTGGATGGTACGTTTGTGCCTCATCAGTTAATTTTAATGCCATAATGGTGATTTTAAATTTCCCATTACCAAATTAGTCATGCTGGTTGACGCCTATTTACCTATTTATGACAAAAACTTTGGACATATATTTTACCAAAGTTATTCCGAGTTTTATAAATGTTGCAATTTTAAAATAATGTCAGCAGTAGTACTTTTTGTAATTTTTTAGACCGTTACTTTCATAATTTGATTGTTTTATAAAAACAAGTAATTTATCTAATACTTTAATCCTATTATGTTTTTTATTGTCTTTGTTTAATCTTTTTTTTTTGCTATATGATAACACTGTGGGCAGCTATTAATGGAATACAGATTTATTTTCTGTTTGTCATGCATTATGTTTAATTTATCAATATTCATTTGAGTTTTGTAGTTGTGTAAATAAAATCAATGATTAATAAGTCAGTGAATCACAGATTCTTAACAATAAGGTTGATAAAGGTTTTTACACTCAGCCGATAAGCCCTTCTTACCATTTACGAACTGTAATGAGTATTTAGTTAAGAGCGAACAACACAACGAAAAATGCCATCGATGTGACTGCACACAAACCAGCGTCTGTCGTCACACCACGGCCATCGTTCTTGCCACCTTAACTACAAACCGAGTAAGCAAGTCTTACAAATGCTTGTTGCATGTTTATGTTTTGGATTTAAACGAACTTTTTGCCATCAGCACCATACGTGACAGAGTTATAAAAGTTTCTTAACAACTAACATTAAAAGATAGTGAGAAGAATTGACAAATTGGTCTACTAGGATCGAACCTGTACGTTTAAAAAAGCTGCTAGTTAAATGTATACATAAGAATATAATATGAATAACAAAATACAACAACAAAAAGACAATATTGTGATCTAGAAGGAAAAAGTTGCCAGGCCCTTGGGCACCAAACCTCAGGGCGCGGCACTCGGTGAAATTTCCTACGTTTAATTTACCATATTATTTTCTACATTAAGTATGTTTCTTTACATTATTTCTAATAATAAAGCAAAGATACAAAGTAAATAATGAATGTAATAACACAACATATTTACTTATGGACTGAGATACTTAAGTATGTAATTGAATGTATATGTAACAAAATGAATGTAGAACAATAAATGAAAGCTTTCCCGTTAACTACGTTATTAAGTTTGCAGCACTGTTCGTTGTTTACCAATCGGCAACTGTAAGTTTGGCAATGTTGGCAACAATTTGCGTCATATTTGGTAACTAACATTAACACAGTTACAATGTTTGGGTTATCCAAGTTTCCAGCAACATTAATGAGTAATTTTCAAACGAGTGGTTGCATCACTTTAAATTTTATAGTAATTATACTTGGTATCAATTTATTATTACAAGTCCCTAGATTTATTTTAGAAGACAATGTTATTTTTGAAATCAATCACATGTTCTTGTATTCACGGAAGAGCGCTGATGTCTTAAATACAGACAATTTAATTATCTAGTTCAGATACAGATGTCTTGCCCTAAATGCAATATTGCAACCATAACACTGTCAATGTGAAAATAGTCTATAAGTTTCTGAATTTTATGTCTATTTTTAAGAAAATTTATGACGTAATTTCAAAACCAAGCCATAGCTATTAGTGATTTTTTGGCCTTAAGAACAATAAAACTTTGAAAGAAAAAATGACACATTACACGGACTCAAAGTCATAAACAATTTTGTACATTTCAAAAATAGTTTTCTAGTAGCAGCAGATCTCCTTATAAAAGAGTTGGTCCAGGGAACTACAGTCACCTTAATGTGGTTTTAAAGGGTAAGAGAGCTGGTGTAATTACAGGAACATGGGACTTGTCAACTTATATCTAAGGGCGACAGTGCCCGTCAGATCTCAACGATTTCCGAGAGGCACTATATAATATAACATGTTACGGACAGGCGCATTGGTTTACCATCAGGGACACGACTTGTTTGGCCCGTTACTTGATATTGAAAAAATAAATAAATAAACTCGTGAAATTACTAAATCTTGTCTACCCATCTGCAACATTATATTAAGAAACATCAATAACTACGAAATGTCGTCCGTGAAATTGAAAGGGGTTTGTTCCAAATGACTCAATTTATTTCATTTCCTGTTACAATGTCAATAAAGGCCATCTCTGATCGGGCGCTTTCGATGTCTTGACAGCTTTTCACACAAGGATTATTATTTATTTTATATTTTGCCTCTCCCTTGAAATAAAATATAAGTTCTTAATTTTTCTTAGTGAGAGACGGTACTAAACGGTAATGACACAGTCAGGAACCGGGATCAAGAACGGGCGAATAATACGTGCCGTATTGTGTAGTAACGTTACCTACACTTGTTTTGGACCCAGACATCCAACCGGCTCAATTATTATCACATATCCCATTGTCACTGCGATCAGAAATTATTATTGATCTGTTTTAATCACCACTGGCTACAACAGAAGTAAGGAATTGAGAGATTTTCTTTGCTTCCATTTTCTTAACAACTTCTGGTTGGGATATAGGATTGAGTATCATATGCCCATTAAAAGGCAGCATTGGTTAAATAGGTGCAGAGTAGCACTTGTCAACTTATGTCTCGGGGCGATGGTCACTGTGGTAATGCTCCTCAGATCTTTGCGATTTAAAGCTTGAAAGGCGCTGCAATTATTATAGATAGGTGTGTGTGTCACTTACCACCAGACGTACAACTTGTTCGGTCCGTCACTTGGCTTCAAAAAGAAATCTCATTCGCCGCTTGGTAGGATCTACAGTTAACTAGTACAAAGGCAAGTACTTATTTTTATTCGTAAGCAACACGCCTACCTATAGGTACCAGTCCCGTCACCTTGAAACATGAAGTTCACAAGTCACACATGCCTCTAGTTTCACCGGCATCCTTACTTCCCTGGAGGAACATTTTTACAAGGAGCTTTACTACTAATGGAGTCTCGTGAGAACTCTGATTAACATTCGGAGGCCATTTCTGGCCAGCGCTAGAGCTTCCCTACAATATTCAGCACTGTGAACCCTGATGAAGGTTAAAGCTTTCGAGTAAACTGACAAATGTTTTGCTTTGCTAGACTATGTGTGATCCAAATGCAGGGTTCGGTTGGAGCCCATCAAGGTTTATTTCACAACAGTTTCCGCCAGCTCATATAATAATAAAAATATCGGGAAAATAAAAAGAAGTCATACCGTGGTAAGAAACCCGATACTAGTGATAATCATTTAGCTCATATAATGTCTTGTTGCACTGGAGCGAAAAGTGGCTTGGAACCTAGCGTAGGACCAATTTATTCTCCTCCCTAAGAGTGTTCAAGGCAGTCACACAGTTTTTCACAATCATCGGTGGATGGATCACTGAGGTCAATGCGGGTAGAGCGCGTAGAGCCGGTTGACTGTTGGAACATGTAAATGTACTGGTTAACATCTGCATAAGCGATTGCAGTGTACATACCAGCATGAAAAAGGGCGTATGTCATCCCATGTTTAGTTTGTAATTGAATCTGGGTCACACACTGTGTATATCACAGCCTTTTTATACTATAAGTCTATAATATAGGGGCTAAAGTATGAAATTGACGTTTCAAATATGGAAATTCGAAGAAAAAAGTGTTTATAAAATCGTTCATCGGTAGAATAGTGAGAAACGGGAATCTATAAAGTTTTGGACACTACTTTCAACTTCTTTACGACAACTAAATTGTTATCGTGTAGAAGTACCGGTGAAGATCAGTTGATGACCTATAGTTGTTTCTCTTAGTCTTGTAATCACCGTTCGTATTTTTTTTTGTAGATGAGATCATTTGTCATGATTTTACTAGATCTATGGAAGGTATGGTAGATTACTCCGAGAATGAACCATCAAATAACTTTCCA
This sequence comes from Hyposmocoma kahamanoa, assembly GCF_003589595.1. Lineage (NCBI taxonomy): Eukaryota > Metazoa > Arthropoda > Insecta > Lepidoptera > Cosmopterigidae > Hyposmocoma > Hyposmocoma kahamanoa. The sequence goes on from NW_020653424.1 coordinate 1,359,483, forward strand.
TGGATAAGTTTTGTTCATAGATTCAGTTTGAGCTCGACAGGGTTCAATGTGCATTGATTTGAATTTCTATATTTTTTTATAATACCAAGTAACGGGACGAACCAGTCGTGTACCTTGTGGTAAGCGACACACCTATCCCTAACAATTGCAGTACCACTCTAAGATTTAAATCGCAAAGATCTAAGAGAGACTGCCACTGCGCTGTCACCTTGAGACATAAGTTGACAAGTCCCGTGTACCTGTAAAATCACGAGCGTCCTTGCCCTTCCAAACCGGAACCCAGTAATGCTCAATTACCGCTTAGTGGCAGAAATAGGTAAGTAGTGCTTCCTTGGACGAATTCTTTAACTAGGTGCTCTTCTCCTACTATGGACGAATTCTTATCAATTAATGATTTATTGTCAAAAACGCCCATCTGTGTCAATAAGTAAGGCTATGCAAGTGTGTGTACTTTTATAGTTTTTTTTAATTTTACCTATTTGGCGTAAACGGTTTTGTTTGTGGTCAGGTATATTTGCATCAAATCGTGATCCTTGTTTGCCCATAGTTCGAGATGGATCGGCTTCAACAATAGCTCGCATTTCGTTATTATTCACCTTCTGCTTTGACCTTAATTTTCACGAAGTTCATTTGCCCGGTTAATATTTTCATTGCGGAATCGGTAAAACAAAAACACACAGTGCAGTTTCTAATTGTATCCGCTTCATCACGTATGAATCACGTTAATGTTTCGAGTCATTTACTTTTCATTAATGCTACGTTGGGACTCTTATTCAAATATTACATGAATTTCAGCAGTATCCATGTTTGATTTCAAAGCGTATACGAATTAAACTAAAATACATTTTCTTTCACAATGCTGAAAATGCTTGCGTTTTAACGTTTTCATACTTTAACCAGTAATAAAAAACACATTTTGAAAATGCATTCAACGTAGATAAAGTTTTAAATATTCGTCGAATCGAATGCCAATTGTTTTCAATTGAGTTTCTTCGAGGCACGGACAAAATAATAATGAGGGGTTGGAAAAGGGACTGTCCATCACTGAACAGTAAATTCAATTATTACGTTCAAAATTACATGGACTCTTGATGCAAAATTTTCGTAATAATGTTATACCTTTAAAATATATTTATGCAGTCGGACTTAAAAGTTAAACTTTTATAGAAGCATCTGTAATTGATTGTTATTTGTTTAAAAAAAGACGGAACTATGCGTAAAAATTATCGTAATTATAGTCTTTGACCCGTAGTCTATACCTTAATGTACTTGAAACATTAGAAATGTCTCTACAGTTATGTTTACCTGGTTAAGTGTCAGTGATAAGTATTCCAGTTAATTATCTAAAAATTTCAATTTTCTAGTATCACCTGTTTGAATAAAGTCACTTGGTTTCAAATTCGGGTTTCTAATTGATCAAATGTTTTCTTACTTCTGTAAAAAACAAATCACCAGAGTTAAACTTACTTGGTCAACTGAGCAACAGCGCTCTTCCTCATGAGTACAGCATTGATAATGTTGATAGCGTTGTTGTCTTGCTTCCCCGACGGCAGCCTCGCGATTGTTTGTCCGCCCCATTCATATCCATTCTCTGGGTTTATTAGCAGGTCGCCGGTGTCTGCGCACAAAGACATTTTTTGGTAATTTGATTATCTTTATTTACATCTTTTTCAACTAAAGATTAACAGTAGCAATCGTATGTAACAGTGGCAAAGGGTGGTAAGCTGCTGAAGAAGGTACGTAGTTAATATTGTAACGTAAGACACTTCCTATTCAATACAAAATTTTAATTCAGACCGATGAGAATATTGGCCTTTCACTGTCGTTTTGTAGAATGGTTTCCATGTTGTTTAATATCATCTATTCCAAATCCACACTATATTAATGGTATTCCCCTTCTTGTCTTTTGACGCCTTTAATTGTGTGGATTACTTGTACTACAGTAATATTATTAAACTTGCTATTATTTATAATCGAGTTGCTTTTCATTAGTTTCAGTCCTGGAACGTGACAGAAACTATCACCAACGGAGCGTTATTCTACAAAACGCAAGTGGCACCACTGTTGATCTAAAGGACCAATCAAGACTAAACAGGTTGAAACTTCGATTTGCCGTAGGTATTTAAATACGTTTGGAATAGATTTCATTCCAGACATTGAATGGTTAAGAGAGAGGTTTTGATTCGAAAACGAACTTTATGAATTGAATGTTACCTACAGGCATTTGTTTTCTGTATTTAGGTAACGTCAAAACAAAGTGTTATGTTTCTACTTAATTACAGGTAGTGTTTGTAAAAATTTTAATTTCTCTTCCAAAAACACTCCTTGAAAAATTCTACTTTCATTGCACCTACATCTATAAACAAGTTTAAACTACGCAAAATAGCTTTTGTCCAAACATTTTCCCAACATAATTCGCAGTAGTTCGACATCAAGTTTCATCGTAACGCGGTTTACTGTCTTTTTATCTTCAACCGTATATTCGTTTTATGGCTATGAGCTTCGTACAATTATTCGCACACTTATTTTTCTTTCCTAAAGCGTATTGTTTGAACTACAGCGATGATCGTGTCTTTTCATATTTTTTTATACTTAGCTATAGTCTGCTGATCCCGCTAGCCGGATACGACCTACATACATCTTCTTCGTCTGATTATATAAAAAAAAGTTTATTTCTACGTAGTCGTAGGTAATAATAAACAGAGAGAACATGGCTACGAGATTAAGGTTAATTTGTATCTAGATTTTCATGTTAACAAAATTAACTTATTTACATTTCTTATTCTTCATGTAATATTTTATAAATTGTCAAGCGTTATAAAGTTTTCTAAGAATCAAAACTGGATATCTTTCCACATTTACATTTGTCTTAAGACCTTAATTGCCTTGGACAACCAAGAGAGGAAAGGAAATCAAAAACAATCCTTGTTTGAACTAACTGTTTGGTACGAGATGAGAAAAGTTCCCGGGACAATTTAATAACGTGGCTCGGACGCCGGCTGACAACCGGAAAGAATGCTGCCAAAGTAGAAACAACAACAAAAAGCGAAATAAGTTGGTAGCAAGTTAGAATAGAAGTAACGGGTGTTGATAGTTTTTATAATAGTGTTAAGGTTGTATTTCTTGTAGTTGGAGTCATTACAAATGCAATTAAATTAAGCAGTGGACGTACTGATAACATCTTAAACAAATACGTACATTTTCTTTTTATAATACCAAGTGACGAGGCGAACAAGTCGTGCACGTGGTGGTAAGCGACACGCCTGTCCATAACAGTTGCAGTACCACTCAGAGGTTTAAATCGCAAAGATCTTAGGGTCACTACTACTGCGCCCGTCACCCTGAGACATAAGTTTTCAAGTCCCATGTGCCCGTAATTTCACCAGCACCCTTGCCCTTCCAAACCGGAACGCAGTAAAGCTCATATTGCTGCTTGGCGGCAGAAATAGGTAAGGTGGCAGTACTTCCCTGGACGAACTCTTTCACAAGGAGCTCTGCTCTGCTCAATGCCCCCCGCCAAATGCAGGTTGGGGATGTTTTCTTATAAATGATAAAAAATGTCTGTTAAATGCAACGATAGACGAAACTGCACACGATTTGTAAACACTTAGTAAAGAACTGATGGAAATTCAACCCTAGACGTCCTGTGTAAGAGGTATTTTAGGTTATCTAAAGGCTACAAATAACATAATAACGTGAGGTTTGATCTAAATAAAATGCATGTTACTGATTATTTATAATTTCAGATAGGAGAAGATTTTTTTAAATTTAAATACGAAGTACGCATTTGACTTAAATCTCACCTAATGGAAGTGACGATGACGTCAACGATGCACACCTAAATAATGCCTATTCAATATTATTATTATTATATTTGCCTTGACAAGCAAGCAGGGAATTCCACTCCATAGCCGTTCGCCTTATAAATATGAAAGTGAAATGCTTTGTGCGAATCCTTGAAATATCCACAACATAGGGGTGGAACCCCAGCCTATGTCTGGTTCCCCGATGATGTACAGGGGAAGGCGGAATTAAATCGTGCAAATCCCTCGCACAGTCTTCGTGATATATCTTGTAGAATACCGATAAGCAGGCAACTTTACGGTGATGTTCAATGCTCTGCAGCTTCATCTCTACTAATTCCAAGTCACCAAGTCACCAAGACTATATAGAGAGCGTCATCTGTACCGCGTCGCGCAAGCTTGGCATCCTGAACAAGGTGCACCGATTTTTTACTCCAGAGCTGCGATACCTGTTGTATAAAGCTCAGGTCCGAAGCAGCATGGAGTACTGTTTGCACCTTTGGGACGGCTCTGCCAAGTACTTGCTCGATGCCCTAGATGGACTGCAGCGCTACGCCTTCCGTGTTGTCAACGATCCTCATGTAACTGAGCATGCGGAGTCGTTACAGCTTCGCAGAGATATAGCGTCTCTTAGCGTATTCTATCGCCTGTACCACGGTGAGTGCTCTGAAGAGTTATTCAACCTTATCCCTTCCTCTCCTTTCCATCAGCGGACCACCCGTGCCGGACTGCGTTGCCACAGTTGGACGGTCAGTTCAATACCGTCCCGCACTAAAAAGTTTGGCAATTCGTTCTTATGCCGAACCATCAAATTGTGGAACCAACTCCCGGCGCATGTATTCCCTCCCCTCTATAACACCGGGTCCTTCAAACGTAGTGTGAAGAAGCATTTGGCCAGACCGGCAAAATGATAGTGACGGAGTGAAGATATTTGTGTTTTCCATCCGTTACTCTCATCTCTGGACTGTATTCGCACTTTCCATCAGGCGCGGTGCAGTCATTTTGCCGAGTCACAATAAAAAAAAAAAAAAAAACCTTTAAGAATATATATGTTATATATGGAAAGTTTGAAGCGTATTGATAAGTAATAGCATTCGATGTCTATGAGGAGACGTAATGTCCGACGAGAAAAAATTTATAATGTGTACCAGTTAACCACACCAATGAGTCAAACACAGCAAGGAAATGAACTCCAGGGCACAAACCAGAACCAATTTAGAAAAGTTCGTTTCTCAAAGCCCATAGATTTATCCGCGGGGCCACTGAGATCCTCAAATAACCATAAAAGAAATAACCATTTAAAGTTGAAATAAAACGTCTGACGTTCAAGAGTTTCTTTGTCATGTTTTACAACAAGATTAAGTAAGAAAAATAGGAACCTTAAAAATAACAAGCGTACGAAAGTAAACAATCACGTAAACCCACAGCTGTAATTCACACGCAAACAAACTTTAACAATGTCAACCACCGACAATGTTTTTAAAGAATCCCGTTAAAGGAAAACAAGGTTAGGATTTCTCAAAAAAAAACATGGTGTAGTTTTACCAGGCAATACATCACATGTCCATAAATATTATTCTCTTGTCTCCGTTCACTTCGTTGTAGAAAGTAGAGTAAAAATAAGAACCTCTATCTTGAAAAGAATTCCTATAACGAATTCCGACAACGTCGGAACGAAGTTACCGAGAGTTTTGTCGCCAGACGAGAGCTTATCTTGAGCAATCGATGAGTTCCATTATTCTATTGGAAAGTTCAAATGTTGTCCGAAAGAATATTGAAGGAGCTAAACAACGGTAGCCGTAAATTGGGAATTGATTATTCATGGAGGAAATATGATTATTGAATATTGAATTTTATCAGAAAACAGGTAGTAGCAAAATGGCGAATGGTATGGTTGCTAAGCAAATAATTGATGCAGCTATTTCGTTTTCAGAAGTCAATACGCTATGTGATGAAAAGGAGATAAGACAATGGCCCTAACATCCTACATACTTCCTCTGATATGGCCAATCCATTAAGTCTTCTAAACAATATCACTCCTACACATTAGACGACATATTGAAAAGGGCATTATAGAACAATCAGTCATGACATGCTTTCCTATAACCGATTATGTGATACTGGTTTCTTTCTTTTGTTGGGAGATACAGTAAAAACACTGATATAATGTACTTACCTATAACGACACCGTCGACGCTGGGTCCGAAAGCGTAAGCGAAATCCGGCGCCTGCACAGGTGCCGAAAGCAGCGCCTCAAGCGGACGCTCACGCAAACACCGCAGTAGCGCTGGCGGTGTTAGCTCTGGTGGATAGAGTTACAATTGCTGTTAAAAATGTAAAATAAGAAGTAAGTTTATTTGTTTAATTATTATACAAACAGTACAACTATGTATTATGTCACAATGGAGTGTTTAACAGGAACAATAAGTTCTAAGGGGCAACAATATAATATGACTGTTAAACTAATAATATTTCTATTAAACTCATCATCATCATCATATCAGCCTGAAGACGTCCACTGTTGAACATAAGTCATGCTATTGAACACCTTTCGGTTCGTGGTCTCCATTCGAGAACCTTTTATACCCCAACGGCCGTCAGTTCTACGTTCTATGTATCCTGCCCACTACCACTTCAATTTGCTAATCCTTTGAGCTATGTTGGTGACTTTCGTTCTACTACGAATCTCCTCATTTCTGATTCGATCACGTAGAGAAATGCCGAGCTTTGCTCGCTCCATAACTCGTAGAGTGACTTTGACTTTTTTATGGGGCCCATAGTAAATGCCACGTCTCAGAGCCATGGGTTATCGCTGGCAAAACGCACAGTTCGAAGACTTTTGTCTTCAAGGACTACGGCACGACGTCCTTCTCGTCCGCAATACCGAGAACTACCGAGAAAAAAGACGGAACTTCCCGAAAGCTGCCCAACCGAGTGGGATTCGACGATATACCTCTTTCTCGAAGTTGGCACTGCCTAATTGGACGGTTTGTCCGAGGTGGACATACTCATCAACAACTTCGAGAGTAGAGGTTCCCACTGTTATAGGGGCGAGTACGACATGGACATTCGACATAAGTTTTGTCTTGTCCACGTTCATTTTAGACCCACCTGCTAAACTGCCACTGCCACTATCGAATTGCTTGTTATTAAATCACCCTGTTTAAAACATTTTTCTATCAAATATATTGTTTTTCGCAATCATAACTGTCTCCATAGTACCTCTAATGAGACATATAAATATCAAGTTACAGAAAAAGTTAAGTTCCTTAAGTACCTTGGTTTGTTTGTGGATGATAGAGTCTATCTTAGGCAAGCACGTTGAGCACATTTGTAATAAGTCGATGCAGTTTTTACCAAATATTATCATTGAAAAAAAAACAAAATATCATTTAAAATTAAATTAATGCTTTATATCACTTTGACTGAATCATAAATAGAAAACGGTCTTAGTAGAGGTCGTACCTATGAATCGTATCTTAGTCATACATATCAGCTTCAAATCAGAATGGGTATTATTCATTTTTTTTCAAACTCTCTATTTCAAAATCCATTTTGAGGAATAAGGTTGCTAATTAATATTTTGTATGTATTTGTCAATATTACGTTGAGATTATTTATATTTTTCAAAAAATAGTTAGCCTAACCACCTAACCTTTATAACCTTAATATGACGTCATCAGTCGTTCTATACTGCTTTATCCGTGCGAAATGCAAAGCAAAAACGCAAGAAAAAAAATTAAATGTCACTTCACATTTGTAAACATAACCTTACTATTTTGCAAATTAAAAGTTGCAAAAGCTGCCGGGAGACAAAATATCAAATACAACGCAGCTATGGAATACAACAAAATATGAAATACCTACGAGAATGGTGTCGTGAAGTAAACGTGAGATACTTGAAATTTTACACTATTTATTGTTGTGAAGATCACTTTGAAGTAAGTTGATAAACCGGTATAAAACAATACTTTGTCTGTCTTTTCACTGTTAGTACTACTGTGAAATTTGCGAGGTAATAATATTCTGTTAGTTTTGTAGCAGACCGGAGATTTGGTGAACTGTTTCAAAGTAAAAATTATAAAATATGAGCAAAAACTCAAACGCATAGTCAAGCTGCGCAATGTCAGTATATTAAATGAGGTATGAATTCAACAGTTTGATTTGTATGTTTGTGAATTTACATATTGTATACTATATAAAGCTAATAATAATATGTTTTCAGCATACAAGTGAATCAAAAGACAGTGAATTACAAAAACTGCTATTCCAACTGTACCAGCATAACAGTAAAAAAAGAAAACATGGAGAATTTGTGTAGTCCCCAATACGTCTCCGACTTGCACATTACTTATAAAGTTTATTTAGTTATATCATTATTGTTGTGTTATGAAGCATTCTTATAACAAAAATCTTGTTGGTTGCATTAAGAAGTATCTAATCTAATAGAATAAGGGAAACAACAAGTGCTAGGACGACAGCTGAAACACTTTCTTCTCGAGAAGTTTCTTCAACAGCTACGTCTTTTTTGTTTGGTTCTACATCCGCAATGGAAGAATGAACTTTACTATGGACAAGGTAAAAACAGTGTTAAAAAGTAGGAAACATTGTTAGATACATATTCAGAAAACCTACGATGTATCTATGATTGTCTAAACAATATTAGTGTCTTATTGTAACTTTGTTTAAAATAAAACAAATCGATTCATTATAAAGGATAAGTGATCAACTTTAATTTTCAGGCTAAACTTGCAATAAGGATTTTGATCACTGTAGAAAATTTAGGTAATTTAAAAAAATCTAATTTGCACTTCTCATTCAAAAGAAATTAAAAACCTGCCGCTTGTATTTAACGTAAGTTATTCAAATGTTAAAATGATTTCGATGTTGAAATTTTCACTGCATAAACAACACTCGACTACAAATATGTGCCATATTTGCATGCTTTGCATTATCTTTAATAAAGAGTGACTGAGTGGGAGTGATAGAGCTAGAGAGACTGAAATGACTGAATTTTTCATAAATAATAATTCTAATATCTTTCTTTCTTTCCATCTTTCTTGATGTGGATTAATGACATGATTATGAAATTAAAATCAATGTACACCTTTTTGCCACAGATAACTTGGTTGCCATTTTATTAACTGCTGTGTTTTGCCAGCAACAGTTTTATAAGAATAATATAAAAATTATGGAGATCATCACCAGTGTCAGTTTCATAATTCAAAAATCTTATTTATATTGTAATAGTATGTGAAATTAATCAGTATCACACAATGTTTCTCTTACATGACAATTCTTTTTTTATCAAATGACAGCTTTATAATATCGAATATTTAAAGACGGTACCATCACTAAAGAGTATTGTTGGTTAACAGTCGAAAGGTAGAAAAGTGTGATTCAATTAAATTGTTATTTAGATCGTGGCGTAAATAAAATACTTATTAATTAGCAATACTTTTAGCAAACCCACTTCCACTCCACTTCCACTTTCCCACTTATAGCAAATAGCACTTGACATTGTCAGAATTGACATAACATCACTACTCACTCACGAGATACATTTAACCAGTGTTTCCCGTTGGTCAGACTGGTCTGGCCAATGGGATTTTTTTAATAACGAATGAGTAGTAATGTTTAATTAAATTTAAGAAATCAATAACGCATTTGGTCACATTTATAATATTCATTTTAATATAAGATCTCTAATCTCTATAGGATTTTTATTTCCTTATTCAAAAGCGGTAGGAAAGTTGAATCTAGCAACTATAGGCCCATTTCAATTTTACCAGCTTTAAGTAAAATATTCGAAAAGGTTATGCTGACTCAATTACTGTCCTATTTCGGTAGGAATCATATTTTTCATAGTGAACAATACGGGTTTACTAGTGGTAGATCGACTAGCGATGCGGGGGTAGCGTTACTAAAACACGTCTTTGATGCTTGGGAAAGGTCCCAGAACGCTATTGGTGTTTTCTGTGACCTCTCAAAGGCATTTGATTGCGTTGATCATATTACTCTTATTAGGAAGCTGGAACATTATGGTATAAATGGCAAGGCGTCGGAACTTGTCTCGTCTTATCTCAATGGTAGAATTCAGAAAGTAGACATAAATGGAGTAACTTCTTTGGGTTCTCCGGTAAAAACGGGTGTTCCGCAGGGCTCAATACTTGGACCTTTCTTATTTCTGAGTTATATTAATGATCTGTCATTCTTTGTTAAGGATCATTGCGAAATAGTATTGTTTGCTCATGACACATCCTTGATTTTTTTAAAAGACAAACATGATATTAACTATGACCATATTAATGATACTCTCTCTAAGGTAGTTTATTGGTTTAATGGTAATAATTTATTGCTTAGTGCCAAGAAGACAAAATGTGTTAAATTTGAATTACCTAACGTAAAATCAACTAGTCCAAGCATAGAAATAAACGGAGAAAAGTTAGACCTTGTTAATAAAGCAGTCTTCTTGGGAGTGACCTTAGATAGTAAACTTCAATGGTTTCCACATATATCTTTCCTGGCCAGCAAATTAAGCTCCGCTGCATGCGCGGTCTGCAGAACACGTGAGCTTACCGATGTTAGTACTGCTAGACTAGTTTACTTTAGTTACTTCCATAGTATAATGTCCTACGGGATTCTCATGTGGGGTAAAGCGGTAGATATTCAAACTATATTTGTATTGCAAAAACGAACAATTCCTTCTGTGTACCGTCTAGGCTCTGGTTTCTCTCAGAGAAAAGTTTAAGGAGACTGGTATCATGACTGTGGCATCACAGTACATTTACTCAAATATTTTGTATGCCCGTAAAAATGTACATAATTTCAATAAGAAAGAAGATATCCATAATATTCACCTTAGAGCCATGTCCAAACTCATGATACCACGATTTCGTTTAACCAAGGTAAACGACTCTTTTATGAGGAACTGTATACGTTTTTACAATAAGATTCCGGAGCATATATTAAGTTTATTATTTCCTATGTTTAAAAAGTATATTAAAAATATTTTGATCGAAAAATCATATTACAAACTTGAAGACTACGTGTTAGATAAAAATGTATGAAAAGACAACACGGCTCCAAAATCCATACAAATTTGATTCAAAGTGTATTCCATAGTATTTAAGTTTATTTTAAAAGAGCAATCCCTAGTGTTTCTTGCTCTTTCTTCTCAGGGAAGTCAGCGTAGTGAACCAGCAGTAGCTTAATGTAATGTAATGTAAATGTGACGTTTTCAAGTGTAAATCTATTTTACCTATGGAATAAATGAACTTTGACTTTGACTTTGACCATAGATATTTCTCATCTAATTACGCAGAAGCTTTATAAAGTTTGCATTTCACTATAGGTTTTATCTTACTTCATAGCCTTTTAAGCTGAGTTACAAATATTTTTACATTACAATTTTGCGTTGCATTTTACTTCTTGCTTTTTACTTGTTGCTACTCTTCTTCAACATGGTTCTGCATTTAGCTCCATCCTCATAGCTCATCCTTCCATCTTTGATGTTGACACCCTCTATTACGTTTTCCATAACGTGGGTACTAAGTGGTGACTACTTTGCTCCCTTTTACCGGCCCACGTAACACCTATTTACTTTTAAATCTATGGAGATATTTCAACATTTGAACGATTTTTGCTATTCTTATTTCTTCTACATTAAGCTTATTTTAAGTAAATGTATTCCATAATCATTACATTTTCGACTTTTGGCAATTTACGAGATTCAGCTTTTATATAGTTCATGATTCCGTCAGTCATATAACTGCACTAAATAAAACAAGAAGAAACAAAAACGCGTGCGAAAATAGTAGAACGATAAAACCCCAAGACTTTAAAGAAATACCAGAGAACAAAAAGTAACTTAATCATCTGTAGGTTAGAATTTCGTTTTTGACATTTTGAGAGATGTCAATTTACTTTTTTTAACCGCAAAGGATAACATTTATAAAACCTTTGATGACGTCACCAAATAAATAAATGATTAAATATTCAAAAAGTGTCTGAAATTAGTCTATATTTTCGAAAAAAAAATTAATTTGCATAGGTCAAAAATTGTGACCAATGCCCATTCTTAAAAACATTGTATCAGTTAAACTCAAAGATCAATTTTCTAATGCAGACAGTAAACTATTGCTATCACGTGGGACTTGTCAACTTGTGCTATGTGTCAGGGTGACGAGCGTGTCTCTCAGGTCTTTGCAATTTAAAGCTCTGAATGGCAGTGCAACTGTTATGGACAGGCGTGTAACCTACCATCAGGCGCACGACTTGTTTGTCCCGTCACTTTATGGTATAAAAAAAAATTAAACAGTGTAAAATTGAATATTAATTGCTTATTTTTTTTACATTCTTATTTTTTTTTACATTCACCTTACGTGGGAGGTGTTACAGACAAGATTGGAAGAGTCCTCAGGCGTGCATCTATCAAGACTATTTCAAGCCCCTGAGGAAGATTTCTCAGTTCCTGAGACCCGTGACATTTAACAAGCTTGACTGTGAGTGCGGTCTCTCTTATATTGGATAAACGAAGCGAAGTATTTGTACCCGCGTCAAAGAACATATAGCTGATGTCAAACACCGTCGCGTAAACAAGTCCAACAGGGAAATTGGTTTCTCCGTACCACCAGTTTGGGATCCTATATTTCCTCTGATGAAAAATCCTAAACAGACATAAGACTGCAATCCTAATTAATATGTTTTAATTTATTAATTAATAATAAATTGAACTTAATAAAAAATCATTCAATAAAATAATTTGTAAAACGTAATATAGCGTAAATTGGAACGTTTCTTTGTAAAATTAAAAACAAAGTATTCAACTAATAACTTTTGTAACTACAGTGAAAAAATAGGTGGTTTGCATTAATATTAGATATAACTGTTGATGGCCCGAAACGTCAATTTGTTTGAAAAAACAAACATACGCGATTTAAATCCGGAAAAATAGTTTCATTTCCTATGAGTAACAATCGTGAAAACCTAAGAACTTGATTTTTTTGTTTAATAACGCATTACAAGAGCATTAAAAGAGACGCAAAAACCTGTATAATACAATAAAAAAATACAATATAAAATAACATCTTGGTTTCTTATGTTATTACTAGATGTTACTTTTAGTAAATAAAAATTTTTGTTCACATTCATCATTTACACCATTTAATTCAGATATCATAGCCAGAAAGTTCCTGAAAGATATATATGGGCCACTGTACCGTGCCATTAAAGTATTAGACCTCGTAAATAGCTAATTTTCACTATTACCAGGATTCTTATTACAGAAGCGTATCTATACGATCCATTTTAAATGAATTTGTAACTTTGCTGTTTGTTTGTTGAAGACCTGTCTTCCGAATAAGCAAATACGTTGTAATTTCTCTACCCTAAAATGTTTACTAACACGCTGCCCTGGCTTAGGGCGCATTTGATAAGTAACTTTTATTTCTATCATTTTTATTTCATTGTTACGCATATTTAACATTCGTTTTTCCTGTTGCTATGAACTATGCAAATTTTCTTATGATACATTTTTTATTTATATACAAATAACGCTTAGTTCATTCATCGGAAAAAAAAAATATCTTCGTATTGTCTGAAGATATTAAAATTATCTTCATTCCAATGTCAACGTTTATTGCTGACGATAAGGTAATATAAGTTATTTTTTTTTGATGATACATTATTGAATATTAGAATATCTATCATGATAGAACGTGGCTTTTTCTAAAAGTCTAACATTAATGCATTCAACCGTTTATTTTTTTGTTAAACAACAAAAACACGGAACAGAGAGACTCTTTGTAAGCATTTTCCTAAAGGTAAAATGTTTTCAGCAAGGTCAACCATCTTGGCATAATTTTATAGAACACTCTGGTACCCTTTTGCTTTTGCTGCATATACTAACTTCGCTTGTTATAAAAACCGTGATATTCTTAGTACAAACCTTGAGGAATATTTTGGGTTTGGTATTTGTACCACTCGGATTTGTTTCTATGTTTTACCTATAACCACTTTTTAGGAAATTTTCGACTCCTGCGGAACTTCTGAGACCCAGTGTTGGGATAGAAACTTATCTTCTTATATTAGAATAATACATATGCATAACTTTTCAATATGAAAAAATATATTTTCCATGCTATGTTGCCTACATGTAATTGCAAAATTTAGCAGCAAATCTATTTGTTTTAGACTAGCTTATTTTTCTGACATTACTACTGTGTTGTAAAAGTAATTTTTAATAAAGAGTATTTTGTTTAATTTGTTGTTCTCATTTATCCCATGTCATTATTTACGTTCATTTTCATTTTGTATCAGTGATGTTTCTTGAAATTGTGGTGGAAATTTTGACTAATTAGTAATTTGATTGTCACAAGAACTCAGTCTCTTTTTATATTTATGATTTTTAATTAATTTTTAGGTGCGGCCTTTGTAGGTACGTTGTAGAATGTGACAAGTCAATGTCGGTCGACAGTTCCTACTACGCCAAATCGATCTGCGTTGTTGTCCGGTTCGTCACTGAACGATGGAACAATTGACGATCAATCTCGGGGTATATTTTAGAAAGTACTCGAGAGCCCATTCTAAGCGTTATTAAACCATTAATTATCGATTAACATCATCGATCGATGGCTTTGTTTCGAGATTCTTGATTGGTGTGGCGACACCCTTATTTGTTTTCAACCATTTCCAGCAATGGCAGAATATCAGCGAGGATATATTACATAGTGAGTTTGTTTTTCAATTAATATACATATATTGTCTTTTTATACATTGCATGTCAATTAATATAAGAAAGGATAACTTAGATTTTTTATATTTTATTACAAAATATGTGAATTCGGTTTTTTAAATGAAATCAAGTTAAATTAAATGAAACAGGTTATTAGGGTGATATTGCACTCTCAATAATAAAGCGATGAAGAGGGGATTCTTGAACGTTTGGATGACGACACCAATTTAAAAATCTCCCAAGTCCGTTATTACAAAGTACTAGGTTGAGGGTAATCGGCGGTACTACTTTTTTTATAATACTAACTGACGGGACGAACAAGTCGTGTGACTGGTGGTAAGTGACACGCCTACCCCTAACAATTGCAGTGCCACTTAGAGCTTTAAATCACAAAGATCTGAGGGGCACTGCCACTGTGCCCAACACCCTGGAACATAAGTTGAAAAGTCCCAAATGCCTGTAATTTCACCAGCACCCTTACCCTTCAAAACCGGAAAACAGTAATTACTACTTGGCGTCAGAAATAAGTAAGGTAACAGTACTTCCCTGGATTAACTCTTTCACAAGGAGCTCTACTGCTACTACGTATTTATACAAAAAAGTTTCAATTTAATCGATAAGATAGATCCTGGCAGATGTTTCATTCAAGTATTTATTATATATTTATTATTGTACAAGGATTCAACTCTTTTAAACAAATGAATAACACCGATGTACTCTCACATAACAAAATTCGGTCCACGTAGAGACCGTTCGAGAGAAAAATCTTAACACTTCGATACAGAATTTAGATAAAATGTGTCAATGCCATCTAGCGGATTTTTAGGAAACTACATGATTAGCACAGTTAAAGAATTCTATTGTATTATATGGTATGACGTAACGGGCTGATTTTCAAGACTCGACGCCGCCGAGGTAGCGCCCATTTTGCGCGTGGAAAAATGATAAAAATAAACTAATGTATTGTTTTTCACATCAAATATAATTTTAACATCTGAATATTTAGTTTGGTCCAGTATAATGGCATAATATCCAGTGCAAAGTAAGTTTCTTTAAATCTTTTTATTAGTTTCCCGAATTTTTCAATTACCTTTCAAAATGGGTCTCTTTATTATTGAACAATCATTTGTATTTTAATTTGAATCATTATTTCTAAGAACAAAGAATATTTTTCTCTTTCTCTAGGTACATTATAAAAATACATTACATTAAATGAAAACGAGTATTGTATGAATAAATATTCATTGTCAATATTATTCACGAGTAAAAGGTTTAATTAATATGCCTCACGAGATTGTGAACATGAAAACGGAATTGGTAATTGTTAAATTATTGTTTTTACGTTATTATTGGAGTGTTCGGTTAGTTGATTAAAATTTTTAATAAGTTCCAATGACGTCTGTATTTTTTAACATTTCGAAAAATTTCTTTTGTATACACCGTGACTTTTTAATTCCTCTTCTTCTTCTTCTTTTTGTCGGTGTCTTGCAGTCTTTTGGGGAGGCCTATGTTCAGAAGTGGACTTCTTTCTGATATTATGGGATTATGATAATGAAATAGAAATAAATACGAGTTTGTATAACATTTATGATAAAAATTGAGGACAGCATTCTGGGAAGGGACAGTGATCTGCACTCCAAAACACGAATCGTAGATGTTGGCCAACAAACGGGTGAATAAAATGGGACTAAGCGGGCCACGTATGCCGTATATCGGACGAGTCGTGGGCGAAGGCCACCACAGAATGGATTCCCAAAGATAGAAAACGACTATGCAGCAAGCCAAAGCATCGATGGAGAGACGAGCTAAACGCGCACCTAAAAGACTAGACCTCGGTGGCACAAAACAGAGAGATGTGGATGGACGAGAAGCAGGCCTTTGCCCAGCAGTGAAACAGTACAGGCTTTAAAAAAATGCAATGTAAATTTATTATTGGATTTTTTGTGAAATAACTCCAATAGTTGTTATAATTATTAGTAGAAAAATTACTTGGACCCGGTAGGACTCGAACGTACGACCGTGCTGTACCATAGCATTGCTCTCACCAACTGAACCACAGGTCAAGTTACCGAGTTGTCGAAATTCTCCTATATATTTTTGTTATAGATCATTTTGTACGGCATTCGTCACCACTAGTGACATCTAGTGAGAGATTTTTGAAACCTTCTGCAACGTAAATTGTTTTATTGTCTGAATAAGACAGCAAATTTTGTCTGTTAAGTATAATTCACACTAACACACAGTAACAATTTCACATTTGGATGT
The DNA here is from genome assembly GCF_003589595.1 of Hyposmocoma kahamanoa. Lineage (NCBI taxonomy): Eukaryota > Metazoa > Arthropoda > Insecta > Lepidoptera > Cosmopterigidae > Hyposmocoma > Hyposmocoma kahamanoa. The sequence goes on from NW_020653424.1 coordinate 1,376,286, forward strand.
CAGTAACAATTAATAAAATCTATAACATCTGCTAGCATTGATATCTGCAGTAGAAGTACTAAATTATTACTGCCTGTAAATCTATCTTCAGACTCCAATTCCTCTGGCAATTGTTCATAGTCTATTCTCTTAAATAATATACCATAATAGCAAAACAACATGTATGTCTATACAGAGTCCGTTTGTTACACTAGACAATGATTCATAGAAAAGGTTTTTCTCATGTTCGTAATATTTTTCTACAAGTAATCTTTTTCATTTAAATGTAGCTAGTATAAAATGTTCTTACCTGGCGAACAATTAGCATGTGTGGCGACTATGGCTGCGTATTTGTTAGGATCAGCCACAAGAGACCATGGGCTGAGACCTGATCCTGACATCAGGATCGCTCTGTGAAAGAGGAGACCTGTAATAACAGAAAGATTGTAATTAGTTTAAATTTATGATATCAAATGACGGGTCGAACAAGTTATGGGCCTGTAGTGCGATTCACATAAGTTCTAATGCGGTAAGGTTTAATGCGGCTAAGACACAGGCGTGTCTTTTCACATCAAAACGGAGTCCCCTATACCTTACTCCGACTTTCAGAGATGTATCCGTGCCGATAAGGGACCACCTTGAGCTACTTGGTCTGGACTTATCATCCAACCTTAACTTTGAGCGATACATCGGGTGCTTGGCAAAAACTGCTGGCAGAAAACTAAGCATACTTTACAAGGTCAGGCGGTACTTCACACCTGAACAGCTTTTAAATCTGTATAAAGCACAAGTTCGATCCTGTATAGAGTACTGCTGCCACCTTTGGGACGGCTCTGCCCATCACCAGTTAGATGCCTTGGACACGGTGGAGCGAAGAGCAAATTATTAACAATAATTCTAGAGTCGAAGCTTCAAAATCTCGACCATCGCAGAAAAGTAGCCTGGTTGTCGGTTTTCTATCGGAGTGTGCGCAGGAACTTTTCAACTTGGCTCCGCCCTCACCGTACCTCCTTCGGTCGACTAGAAGGTCCGGAGTACTCCATTCTTATGTCGTTAATATTCCACCTATTCGCACTAAGTACTTTGCTTCCTCCTTTCTGATGCGTACGGCAAAGGAATGGAATGCTCTAATGGCATCTGTATGTCCCGAAATGTACAGCGTGTATCTATTATATATTAAAAAAGCTATTAAAATATCGTTGAAGTTACGTAGTCGTTCGATTGAAGTCCTATACAAAATGGACATTCACGTATCACTTCAACGAACGTTGGTATGAGTAAAATCGAAACGTAACGACTATTGAACGACATCTTGGATTGTGACATTTGACATTTTGTCGTCAAAAGTCTATTGAAAGAACTGTCAAAATTTTAGCAGAATACTTATGACTTGTCGTTTAGAGTCGATTTAAATTCGATTCATATACCAGAATACGCTTTAACGACATTTGGATCGAACGACTTTAAAATTGGACTCGGTGACGTTCACTGTCAAACGTGAATACTAAAAAGCAGTTCAACGACTAAATCGCTACGATATCGTAACAGTTTGATTACGTGAATCACCCCCCTGGTAGTAAACGATTACATCCATAATAGTTGCAGTGCCACTCAGAGCTTTAAATCACAAAGATCTAAGGAGCATTGCCACTGCGCCCGACACCTTGAGACATAAGTTGACAAGTCCCCATGTGCCTATAAATTCACCAGCCCTTCAAAACCGGTCTGTTTAGTGGCAGACATAAGTAAGGTAGCAGTATTTCCCTGGATGAACTTTTTCACAAGGAGCTCGAGTGTTACTTGTTCATGCATATTTATCTCAGATGACGCGAAGAGAAACACAAATCGACTTTTTGACTCTAAATGCATGAGTATAACGCTTTTTCTGATCAGCTCAAGCCGATCCTACGACGATGAATATGGATTCATCACCATTAGTCTACTGCACCTACACCATTGACTACCTTAATTTCAGTGCCACTGGCTGATAATTCCGTCAATAGAAAACCTTTAAAAATAACAAAAAATGAAATTTGATGATAATGATGGAGGAGATGGATGCCGTAAGTTGAAAAATTAAATCCATAAACTAGGTTTTGACGTCTCTTTTTTAAGAAGGTAGCAATGTTTAACGGTCCAGTGTTGGTTATTATGTTGCTGGAATAATCGCTAGCGTTTATACTTTGTTAATCGACTTCAAAAAAGTAGTTTTGGGGGTTGAAGTTGCTCGCTTCCGTAGGTTTACCCTTGAGACCCTACAGGTGACCCCTGGGTGGTGCTAAAGAGCAACAACTACCGGTGGTACGCTTCGGCCGTGGCTGGTAACCACCCTTTCGACGCAATCGAGTCGCCGAATGGTTTGTCCGTGTTCCGGCTCGTGTTCGGGAGTTGCCATTAGGAGGTCGGGTCTGAACAGTTGCATTGCGTCCAACGACGAGTAGTAGCTGCTTGTACTGCCACCGTGAGCACTCGGTTCTGGAGGCTAGTGGGATACGAAGCACGGTGCACCGCTGGCCAACCGTGAGAAGTTGGGGGCTCAAGTAGCGGAAAAGCCACACGTGAAAGGCTGCCCTGCCACCCAATGAAAAATCCCGGAATGCTCCACCTTGCCAGTTAACGACCGGAGGGGAGGACTAGGTGGCCATCTCCGGGGGGGTTCGGGCGCCTCCGCAGTCTCCAAACCGATTGTATCCTCGTGTGGCAGTATGAGTTTGCTGCTTGGATGGACGACGCAATGCCTTGTTCAACTGCCTTCCACCTACCTATTTGTTTCTCCAATTTAAAATTATGAGTCGCAAAAAAGGAATACATTTTTCACAGCGATTGCACGTCCTCCCATTAAAAGTGCACCTCACCAACATCAGAGGGCTCTCTGATGTCAGTGAGGTGCATTCAAATATCAAAGCGGTCTACCACCACCTGGTAACCGATAAACCTCAGCTGCTGATCAGGTTCCTACCTCGTACCGAAGTCTGTGTACACACAGACTCCGTGATGACATCTGTGTCAAGCGTCTCAAGAACCTTGAAGCACCGAGTTTTTCTATTTTGTGGCTTCTGGTTGACACTGGAGTTACCCAAATAGTATACTGCTGTGTCTACCGCTCGCACAGTGGAGATTAAGAGACAACCAAGCTGTTCCAACATCTGAACGAGACGTCTGATGAGGCTCAGCTCAGGTATCCAGTGGCGCAACTAGTCATTCTGGGGGACTTTAATGCACGCCATCAAGAATAGTTGTTCCCATACCAGATGACCGATCATGCTGGGAGAGAGACGCGAAAACTTGCGTTATCGCTAACCCTTTCCCAGCTCGTCAGTGGTGCCATAAGGATCTCAGATGTTGAGTCTCATACGGCTAATCGCTTGGACCTACTGCTAACACGTGATCCAGACCGATACTCGGTGGTTGTGGATGCACCATTAGGTACCTCTGACCACTGTCTAGTGAAAGCTGTATCCGTATACTCCCCACCCGTTCAAGGCCCCAGTGGTACGAGACGGGTGTGGCGATACAGGTTAGCAGATTGGGACGAAATGCGCCATTTTTTTGCTTCATATCCCTAGCAGGCTTGTTTCACTTCAGGAGATTCGTCGAGCTATGCTGATGCTGTAGTTGAGGTCATGCGATTGGGCATGGAGTATTATATACCATACTTCAATGTACCCAATGGACCCGGAGCTCGTCTGTGGTTTAACGCTGACTGTAGTCGTGCTGAAGCACAAAAACAGTCTGCGTACCAAGCTTGGGCAGATGCTCGACTACGCAAAGCTCCGAATACTCGGAATCTAAAGAAAGCCTTTAATAAAGCCACCAAGAAGAGCAAAAGTATGTTACGTAGGGCCAAGTTCGACCATGTGCGCCGCATAGGGGCCAAGTTTGCCTCTTTTCCAGCAGGCAGCAAGTCCTTTTGGTCACTGGCCAAAGCAGTCGAAAAAAACTATAGTTGCCACTCATTACCATCTCTGCTGAGGCCAGATGGCTCGCTGGCCCATACTGAATATACATAAAGAGGTACTCAGAACTCTGCGAAGTCTAGACGTGAATAAAGCCAGCGGGCCAGATGGACTTCCAGCAATAGTCCTGCGTAACTGTGCACGTGAGTTGTTTCTAATTCTCACACGCCTGTATCGCCTCTCGCTTAAACTGGTGTAGTTCCCAGGTCATGGAAGCTTGCAAATGTGAAACCAGTGCCTAAAAAAGGAAGCAGAGCTGACCCTGTCAACTATAGACCTATGTCACCTTCCCTCTTATGGGCTTCCCACTGACCTTTGCAATTGGATTTCGTATTTCTTGAGTGCATGTTCGATTCGAGTGGTCTTAGAAGACTACTCTTCCGAACATAGGGCGATAGATACCGCGGAGTTCCTCAGGATTCTATACTATCTGCAACCCTCTTTTTGCTGCATATAAACGACATGTTGATTCCAGGTACCTTTGGGTATGTTGATGACAGCACAGTTGTGGACAGGTACTTGATCAATACAAGGGTCAGTGGAGAAGAAATCCAGTCTTGTCGAGAGTCCATGGTTAGTCGTTTGAATTTGACACTTAAGGCAGTCACCGATTGGGGCGATGCCAATCTTGTCAAATTTAATGCTACCAACATGTAGGCGTGTCTTTTCTCCACTAAACGGAGTCCCTTTCACCTGACTCCGACTTTTCGTGATATATCCATACCGATAGCCGACCATCTTTACCTACTTGGAATGGACCTGTCATCCAATCTGAACTTCGTCAGTTACATTGAATTCGTGGCCAAAAATGCAGCATTGGCATCTTTTCCAAGGTGAGGCAATACTTAAATACCGGGACAGTTGCTTCAGCTGTACCAAGTACAAGGCCGGTCGTGTATGGAGTAATGGCTCTGCTAAATACCAACTGGACACCTTGGATTCAATAGACAAGCGTGCTAAGAGGCTTATAGGCGACTCGGAACCAGTAGAGGCGAAGCTACAGAGCCTTGAACACCGCCGTAGAGTTGCCAGCTTATCAGCTTATTATTATTCTACAGGATATATCACGGAGAGTGTGCGATGGAATTGTATAATTTGATTCCGCCTTCCCCTTTTCAATCATCGGAAGACTAGACGTGGGCGGGGGTTCTACCCCTATGTTGTGGATATTCCCCGGATTCGCACGAAGCGCTTCGCTTCCACATTTGTATGGCGAGCGGCTAGGGAGTGGAATTCCCTGTTTGCAGACTTTTTCCCCGAACGCTATAACTTGGACCTTTTCAAGGCGAGAGTGAACAGGCATTATTTATGTGTGCATCCTACATCCTCGACCTCATCGTCACTTTCCATTAGGTGAGATGGAGGTTAAATGCGCACTTATGTTTTATAAAAAAAGGAGATTCTCAAGTCGACTCTATTTTTTTGTGAACCAATGTTTTTCTGTGAACCAATTTTGATAATTCTTTATTTGTTGGAAAGAGATCATCACGAGTCGTCCCATTTAAATTTGAAGAAAATATTCAACCTCTAAGGGTGGCAAACTAGGGGATGTATGATTTTTGAGGTAGATTTTTTTATTACTCTGTACTGAGATTGTGTAGACATCTGGTTCAGCTGGAGACTGGAGACTGGATTAAATAGTAAATATGTTACTGGAGTTATAACCAGAGGTAGAAGCTTTATTTAGCCCTCTGCTGCCGCTATTGTATGGACCTCTATTGTAAGAAAACAGTGAAGAAGTTTCAATCATTAAATAGTATTGTTGTTAATAGGCTGCGTTTAATAATAACATGCTTTCTTGAATTTCTCGAAAAAGTAACAGGCTTAAAATTGTGACGATTATATAAATTCAGTAGTTTCAACCTAATTTGTTAGCATCCTGTATATAAATAGTTATACCGGGAGATTTCAATCTGTTACATGAAACAGAAAACTAGCAGCGTGCCAATTACCAGCTCTATCTGACAAAGTAACTTTTTCACCAAGTCCACCGTCCGTCGAGGTGTGAAAAATTCCACCAGAAAATTTTTCTAGATAATTATCCGACTTCCAAGGAGTTCTTTGTACTTTCGATTTAATCTTTGCCAGCAACAAATGCAAGAAATATTATATCACTGCCATTTTTCCATTTAATTTTTTTTATAAAGTTCTTTTAAGAAGTTTCATGGTTGTTTATCTTTGTTTGTGACGGCGAGTCGTGTTTAAGAATATTCTTTCTGAGTTTATTTGCAAGTAATATTTTTGTATTCATGTTGTTTGTAATTTAGCTCCTAGAAAGAA
>NW_020653424.1:1407500-1507054 GCF_003589595.1 Hyposmocoma kahamanoa
TTATTTTTTTTAAATGACAGACCCAGGCATTAAAAACTTTATGGTTTGCTAGAGTAGTTACCGAAATAGCAATTAATATTAGTTCTTTTACCTGTTATAACTTCGATATCCGATAAATCGGTATAAAATCATCACCGGCACCTCTAGGTGTGGTATGCGTCTACGGCTGCATGTATCGCGTGAGCGGCTAACCACTTCTATTGTATTTATTGTTCTGTGGTAGGCACCTAAAGACAACAAATCGTTCGAAACGTTTAACAAACTGATCCGGTACGTAGGTATTGCACATTATAGTGGGACGCGAATGTACAAACAAAACATCGAAACCGCCTCATTATTAGATTAGTGTGCGGTGGACTCCTGTGAAAAGGTTGTAAAATTAGAAGAGAAGACGTGTTTCCTTCAGGATTAAACAAACAGTGACGACGGAAAGAAACAAAGTGAGAATAGCGAGACAAAGGAATTAAAGAACGATTCAAAATTTGAAAATAGTGGCCAGGAACCATAGCAAAGGTATTAAAAAGGCGGGATGACGATGGAGGAAGTCGCGTCGTCAGAACTGTGCAGGTAGATTGTTATAGACGCAAACAGATTGACCGATTTACTTATAAAAAATTATTTTACTAGCATGTGTTCACAAAAATAATTATGAGGTTTAACATATGATATAAGAAAGAGTAAGAGTCTCCTCTTGCAAGCCAGCTCAATCGGTCCAGTCTCATTCACAATCTTCCGACCAGCCCGACGATATCGTCGGACCTTCTAGCAGGTGATCTGCCTTGAGAAGTCTCGTTCCTACCGGGTACCACTCAGTGATCGCCTTGGTCCATCGGTCGTCGACCCGCCTAGCAACGCATCCTGCCCATCTCCATTTTAGGCTCGCGAAATATGAAGTACAAAAAAGAAGTGCAAAACTATTTAAACAACAATTTGGTAATATTTACTTAAAATTCATTTACAATTATGAAAATAGTAAACTGTCGTTGAAATGATAACAAATGGAAGGATTCTCAATAGTATATTCATTTATTAGTTCGCAATAAATTGTATAGATGGCATTTATTTGATTCTAGAAAATAGCACTGACTTACTTTAAAATATTAAAAGTACAGACTCAGCTTGTTTGCGATTTTATTATAATGGTATTGCATAATTATTTTATAATCAATACCAGAACAAGAGTAATAACCTTGACAAAAATGTAATAGCTGCCATCTGTTGGTCTTTTTGAATATTATTACAATCGCATCGCGGCTTTTCTAGGTACCATCTAAGCGTTAAGGACCAAAATAAGCATCCGAATAAGCGGAGTTACATTTCATTAAATGAGATTGGGTATTCTGTACTTGGTTGCGTTATTGCTATAAATATATAATGAATGGCTGACCGCTTTTCTATTGTAAGCTCAGTTTTATACTATAAATTGAACAGAATTCACAATTTAGTTTACTTATTCAGGTACAAAATGAAATCTAAATTGCATAATTAAAGCGTTAACATTCAAAAGGGTATCAAAAATTTGTTTTTCCGTTGGAAAATGAAATTATGTTTAAAGATTAAGGTCTTTAAACATAATTTGCATTGCAAATTGCAAATATTTTTTTCTTTTACACAAACCAACCTTTCGATCTCTTTACAGGTCCCGTATTTTCATTTCCAATGGGTGGTAATAGTGAAAATCTACAAACTCGACCTTTCCTTCCTTTATTAATTTTTTGAATAAAGGATTGAATGAAATATTCTTTATTGCACATAAAGTTACTGTTCCAATTATTTCTTTTATTTTATCTAACATACTTAGTGTACTATTTTCTTTACTTGTCCAGTTGTCCAGTAGTATGCAAAACAATCTACGTTCAAGGGCTAATAATAATAATAGTGTAAGTCGGTGAATTGTAAGTGTAAGTCGCGTAGAGGTGCTGGACAAATGTGTTTTGGGGTCTAATTTTTAATTACATTCTAACCATCAGTCCTTGTTAGCATTTTTACTGTTCATCTTAACTTCGTCTGTGGTTTTGATTTATTATATTGTGACGATATTGTTTTTGACACATCGCTCTGCTATTACAATAGTGTTATTACTCAATATGTGTGAAATTCAAGATCATACTACTGGTGAACGTAAAATTTAATTAGAAGCAATTAAAAGATATCTACGTATCTCAAAATGAAAGAAACTAAAAAATTTAAATAATTTTTACACTTTTATTTTAAAATGAATTTGGCACATAGGATACTGTTTAGATGTCGGTATTAAACATCCTATACATAAATTTTAATAAATAATCTGAGACGTGAGTAAATCGTTTCGAAATTAATTCTGAAAAAATACACTTTTTGACTTAATACACTATTGTATTAACAGTGCAACATATTATTGTGACTTTTCTATTTTACTTTCCTCTTACAGTTGCTTATTCAATGATTAATTAACGAGTAAATACTCGTTAATTAATATTATGCAATTTTACTTCTCGAGTAACAGGGCACTAAGTCATGGAGGAATCCCTGATGAGTTAAGCCGTTTTCAATCTCAGTGTAAGGCACTTAAAACGTTTTTTGCAAAGCTACCAGTTCGCAGTATTATATAATCATGTCATTCCAATAATTTTCTTTTCCGATGGAAACTATGTGAGAATCTTTTATGAGGTAAAAAAACTACAGTAAATTATAGTTTACGCGAATTGTATACGTTTTTATCATATTCCCAGGAATATTATTTTTGGTACTAAGATCCTGTTAGTGGTGACATCTAGTAGTTCTCGTCAGTACTACTAACCATTTGGCGTGGTATATCATATTGACATTACACTGGCGATCTTACTGTCGTGGTTATATTTTGTTGTTCGTTTATAACAGGACCGTATAGAGGATGTCTCACTTTTGTTATAAAATAGCTATGCATACCATGTAAATTCTCAATATATGCAATATACCTACTTATCTGATAACAAGCGGTTTAATAGTTCGTCCAAACATTAACCCCCTGTGAATTACAAAGCTTCAATTGGCTAAGAAGTATTGGTAACAGGAAAACTGTCTTATCTTGATTCCAATGTAACTAATTATAAAATTTATATACACATTTTATACGGATAATTTATATACGGAAAATATTCCGTGATTTATTACACCTATCACACTAGTTATCACTAAATGAGCAACAACGCGGTCGCGGGCGTCCGTTTCGCTTTATATCTTGTTTTGTTTTTATTTCAAGCACATATTTTGTCCCGCCTAACACTGCCTCCTAAGATACTGACTCTTGTCTAGTTTGGAGGCCTAAGCTTTTTAAATTTGTCACGCCTCTCATTTATTGTCTGTTTTATTTCAAGTCACACTTATACATCTTTTGATTTGGTACGGCTAAAGTATTTAAATAAAGGCATTATCATTGTTCTTTGACGTTCTACAACGAGGTGAAGGTGTTCGTTCTATTGTTATAGCATAAATTAGTTGTTTGAAGTGGCCCAAATTACTTTATTCAGGGGTTGTGAACCTTCTTTGACATGCAAGTTTTGTCACTATGTTTTTCTTTACCGTTAGATATTGCTACTAATACCTCTAGGTATTGCTACTAAACTTGTACAAATGTGCGTATCCCAGAAATTCAAGTCATAGGTACGAACCGCCATAGAGAATAGAACCGTGGTCCTCTCTATTCAAAAGCATCCGTTCTCCCATTTGGCTACCATCGCGTTATGGTCTATATTATTTTGCAAATAATTTACATTGAAAGGGACACGTTTTACAGAACTGTTAAATCATTATTTCCGAAAACAAGTATGTATAACGTTTCACGGAATTAAACATACTGCTAAAACAATGAAAATGTTCGCCATGAAAAAAAAGAGGTGTAGTCGAACAAGCGCACGTTGTCGCCATTTTTCTCGACCAACTTCTAGGTATCGCTCCGGAAAGGTATGAATATGCAAACGCGTTTGTACTCGGACTTCACGTAAACGGAGTAATTTTGTGTTTAGTTTAGATGGTTACTAATGGTTCTGAACTCATTTTAAGCACACACGGCTCTATCGTTATCACAATATCGTATCAATATCGGTCTTATATGTTGTATTGTCTGTGAATATTTTAATTATGGGTTTTATATGGGTGTTACACCTAAATACAAAGTAGTCAGTCCAAACGACGAGTTTAAGAATTTAACAGTCTCCTACCACTATACTTTGACTGTCGCAACCAATTTTAAGCGTCAAAAGTATAAGGAATATTGAAATTTTCAAGAACTCCAGCTTTCCATTTCAGAACTGCTTAAGTAACTTTGAATGTAACTGGTTTTACAAATATGGCGGTTCGAAATATATTGAAATTACTTACATACATTCACAAATACTCGCGCCTTTGGACTCCCAATGGGGTAGGCAGAGTATCAATGAACGTTTCACTTACATTCATCAATCTTTTCGTACAAGTCATCCTATTCTTCTCACTACGCAGTCTTTTTAAGAACATTCTCGATTTAGTCTGAGACCGTCATCCGCGGCTGAATTTCGAATTTTCCTCTAAATTTTATTACTTTCTCAGTTCACTCTGTCACCCTGAAGTTGTATGATTCCTATGTAGCAACAAAGCTGTCTATTGTACTCTGTTTTCATCTTTTGTTTGTTTGTATTTGTTCTTGTGTACAATAAAGAATACTTGTTGTTGCTACTCCAAAACTAGTTTTTAACTGTTTCTATCGTGAAATAACCGAGTTGCAATGGTAATGATATACCCACGTACTATATAGAAGCAAGCCGCATACCTGATGAAGGGTTTCGAACAAAACAATTTAGGGTAGGGAATTTGTGGTATCTGGGGCTTCCGAGCTTTTTAGTGTACCGGAAATAAGGTACAGGTATAACTAATGCTATATTAAGAAATAGACTTAATTAAAACATAAAGTTATTTAACCACAAAATTGGATTTTATCCCTTTGGAATATTATTCACTACTTATTATTAAACGCACTGAAAAAAGATAACAAACTCGTGAAGACAGATTATCTTGGTCGAGATACTGTATGGAAGCATCCTTAGAGCGACACTGTGGGTCCTGCGGACCTGCGCGAAGACTGTGCAAGATTGGAGGGAGTGGCGTGATCTCTTTTCGGAGGCCAAGACACATTTTGGGCAGCTAAGCCAGCGGAGTGTGTGATTTATAATTACTTCGGAAAGTGTAAACTGTACGTTCACATTACTGCTTAGTAGCAGAAAAAGGTAAGGTGGCAGTACTTCCCTGGACTAACTCTTTAACAAAGAGCTCTACTACTATTTAATTACAAACAATTCCATAAATGGAACTGTTTATCTAAAGTCAGAAGTCTAAACATGAAATTACAACACTATAATAACAACCCGATGGCTCAAATTTCACCAAATCGTGTTACCTTTACAAATATAAACAACAACTTGGCTAAAAGCTAATATTCAGTCGTTTACATAGGACAGTTTATATAGGCGCACTTCAAGGATACGCTTTGGGGCCATGGTGTTTTGTATTTCATAGACAATATATTCTTTTCCGTTAATACAGGAAATGGTTAATTTAATCACCTGGAACAAGGCGAGTGGGGAGAGGATCGCTGAAAATACGCAACTTTGTGCGAATCAAAAGAAAAGCTTTTAAAGAAAAGCACAATGTTAAAGAAAAGTTGCAGGGTATACGGTACGAGAGAACTTAAATTTAAGAGAGAATAAGAAGGTAATAATACTGTAGAAGATCGAAATGATTAATGCTTGAAATAATATATTTTCTTATTGTTAAACTCCTTATTTATGACGTATTCTGAAGTACGGTAAAGAATGCTGCATTTAGCAGAAGAAAGACGAAAGTAGAGTGAATTTTATAGACATACGAGCATTGCGCAGTTTGGTGGAAGTCTTAGAGACAAATAGCATAAAACGTGGGCGTTGTGATGTGTAAGACGATGTAATTGCTGGGATAGAAAAGGAAAGGCTATGACGGTTTACCCATAAGGAAAGGCTGGATGTTAGTAGAATAACAACATAAATTTATACAGCGCACGTGGACAGAAACATAGGAAAAGGTCGCAATTGGAATGCGTACCTCAACAACTTCCTTAAAAAAGATTGGGCCAAAAATATCACGCTAAACGGATGTATGATATATCAGTAGAGTAGCCGGGTGGAAAAGTATGGTTCCTGCTATCCCCGAACCCCGAAGTGAGACCGATGTCACAGTCGAGTTGAATCTATTGTCCAATACAATAAAGGACGCTAGAACTCGTAATATTTATTGGGCTCGAAATAAAATGCATACAGAATTGACTACATCTAGTCAAATTAATGTAGTCAAATATAAGGATCCATAAAAGTGGAGCAGGAACACATATCGAGGACATTAGAATGAAAATAGCTGTGTCAGAATAATTAAGGGACTAAACTATAATTTCTCAAACCCAAACTTAATTATGCAAGGTAATGGGAGGATTTGAATTTCGCGTTTCGTATTGAAACCATTTTGAGGTCATTATTCGGTTGTTATACCTTTATAACGAATATGAACTTAAAATAAACGCAGTAGATGTTATTTTGAATGTCGGTAATAAACGTAACAGCATTACAGAATGTTATGTAGTCCAAATAAAATTAAATGAAGCTTGCTCGAATTTTTGGCCCGTGGTGTTTTACCGCAGCTTTGAATAGGCTTGTTAAATAGAAAATATTCCAACGGTCGAATTGTTTTATTTGAAGGAAAGAAATTGACAAAGAATATGACACAAAATTAAAACATTTGGCAAAATACTGTGCTATCACATTTTCAATAATAAATTGACAAAAATCGAGAACTAAATTCCAGGTAACTGACCAAATAAATTACAAAAAGACATATATGGTAATATTCGCTTAATTATAGAATAATTTAATAATTATAATAATAACATAATAATTTTATAAAACTATTATATCCACATTTAGATGTCAAACTCGAGGATAAAACCGCCATTTTGAAAGTTTATCACAATAGCGAACGTGGCGAGCACCGTGACGTCACAATTTAGTTGCATATTTATATCGTAATGCAAAACATGGTCGCATAGTCACGTGGTCACAACTGATTTTAAAACATTTTGACAGTTCTACACCGTAATTTTGTCACCGTTAAAATAGTGGGCGGCAAACAAAATAAACTGAAATAATAAAAAGAAATAGATTTTATATGTATATTAATTATTGCAAAAAACCGAGGAGAACATTTTTAACGCAGATCTATAGAAGTACACGAGCGTAATTTGAAATACATAAAAATAACTAATGTAATGTAAAATTGTCTAGTAGGTGATCTATATTATGTTTCAGCGAAAATGTCGAGAAAATTGTACAGAAAGTCGAGATGGTGTTTCTCGAACGATTTTTCACAAAGACTATGTGTGGCTTTTGCGAATTTTAAAAGAATCTTTTGTTTTTCAATTTCATTTAACCGCTTTCGAAACAAATAATTGTCGAAGTTCGTCAATTATGGAGAGTACGATATGTAGAGTATAACTTAGGACCACGCACGTGTATAATAACCGCTAACAAATATTTGTGAATCACGATCTTATATTACTTTGAAACGGTAATTAAGATTTTACATAATCAATAATATACTTTAACAAAATATTGGTTGCTGTAAAATCTTCTTTGATACTGCTTTTATAATTTATTCGTTTAGCTGGATATCTCATTTTAGTAGACGTCTTTACTAAACTGGCATATTAAACGAAGCTCGTTATGGATCCTCTGCATTCTTTCAGTGTCATAATTATGCATCATCATTAAAAGACAGAGTTTAGTCCGCCACTGTAGCCAAATGTGGGTTGTGGACTTTATCTGGCAAAGAGGCGGCTCCTGGCCACAACAAGGACAGGTGGTGAAGCATGAGTAAAATATCGATTTCAAAATTCATTCGATATACGCGCGCTTGTCGTAGCTGGTTGAAACAACATTTTTTTGTGATGCTTTTTCGTGTAAAAAAATGTATGAGAAGAATGCTTGAAATAACACACACACACACGCGAACGCGCACGCGCACGCGCACGCACACACGCACGCGCACGCACACGCGCACGCGCACGCGCACGCGCACGCACACACGCACACACACACACACACACACACAAATTACTAACTTAAAAATCTTGTTCTTTTCAAGTTTTAGAGATTTTTGTAAATCCGCGTACTCAATCTTTGTCCCTTCCACACAAATCTGTCAATTTTCACTCGTAAGGCTTACCAGGCGAGGAGTTAAATGGACGTGAATATTCCTTGTCCTACACCGATAGCGATAGTTATTAGCGGACTATACTTAATCACTCATATGCGATTGAACGTGCGTGTAAAGACGTTTGGAAGGAAAAGGGAAAGACCGCGCCATTGCGCCCGTCCGTTGCGCACTCCAACACGCGCCAGTTTCACGCGGTCTATTCTGCGCGATCAGCCGTTACATGGATGCTATTTCCGTTGCAACAAAAATTAAAATAAGCAATCGCGCGCGATAAAACCTTAGCTTAAAAATTGTTTTTGCGCGGGAAGGCCTGCACAATTCCACGGACAATTTGCACGGGTTTTCCCGCGAGCAATCCTGTCCGCTCCTGATCACGCGCGACAGAGTGACTGTGTAAAGGAGGCTATTGGTACTAAAAGTTCATGAAACTTAGAAATTTGGGTGACTCATGCCATTATAAGATCCAAAATCTCAATCGACAGACAACTGTTCTTTACGAGCTATTACAAGTGGTCATAAGTAGATCAATTCCTGGCTGCAATAATCAAAGGCTGCACAGCCTCTGAGTCAACTTAATAATAACTAAAAGGACGTTACTGTCTCATGCGATAAGGGTCTCCTGAGTGCCGAAACCGAGAAACGTCGGAAGTTTTTCGGTCTGGCGCAGAGATCCACTCTGGTGGCTTTCTCTGAAATAATCCCAATTGTTTTGCTCGCAAACGGGCTAATTCCAAACGTCCTTGTCAACAACTTGAAGCTGTAAGATTTCTGTGACATGTCGCTTCTAGTACAAATAAAAAACAACTATCGTTTGCTTGGTTACTGAACCTGAATCCCTGACCGATTAACTTTGTCGATGCGGAGGAACACCGCGTCTTCCATTTAAAACCATGGCCATAAGAGACAATCTAAAGCATATAAATATTTATTTATTAAATATCGTAATGTTTTATTACCACGACATTCATAGCTTTTTTGTCAAATACTCCACTAGTATGTAATTATTTATTATTCAACACAATGAAAAATTTCTTCGAAATAACTGGACCGGGGTTACTGCTCTTAGAGTTTTTTTTAAATATGTTACCAAGTTACGAAAAGGTCGTGCGCCTGGTGGTAAGAGACACGCTTATCCATAACAATTGCAGTGCCACCCAGGGACTGCAAAGATATGAGGGGCACTACCACTGCGCCCGTCACCACAAATTGACAAGTGCCACGTGCCTGTAAATTCACTAGCACCCTTACCCTTCCAAACCGGAACGCAGTAATGCACATATTCTCAAGGAGGTCTACTGCTATTAAAATTAAAATTAACTTTGTATATCCAGTTCGATGGTTACTTAAATTATGCACAATTACGCCCCGTTGATTAATTCTTAAAGAACCTATTTTGGTTTTTACTGGCATTTAAACGTAACTCGTAGACATTAAGCTGTTTATAACTTTGGTTTATATTTTCTCATGTCAGTAAGAGTAAATCTTGTTGAGAAATAAATACTCGTACCGTTATTTTTCAACGTCATGTTTTATATTGTATATTATTACGACACAAATTTATGGAGCGAACGTGGAGGGAAACGTGGTTAAAGGTCAACTTCGGCGTAAATATCTCAACCAGATTGAGGATGTCCTTCAAAGGGCCAGATCCAAAATACTAATAATAGACGGGCGTGTATAAAAAGACTGATGTCAGTGGATGAACCGTAAGAGATACATCAGGTAACGCGTCTCCTCTGCCTACCCCAGTAGGGGGCAGGCGTCATAGCATATATGTTTTTTTTAATATATCACGTGACGGGATGAATAAGTCGTGTGCCTGGTGGTAAGCTACACGCCTGTCCATAACAGTTGCAGTACCACTCAGAGCTTTATATTAAATCTCAAAGATCTGAAGGGCACTGCCACTACGCCTGTCACCCTGAGACAAGTGTGAGGAACGCAGTAATAATAATAATATTCATTTATTCAGACAACTAGATCCACATTTCGTTAGTATTTTACTTATGACTACGTTAGAATACATATTTTACACAAGACAAAGTATTATTAATTAAGTGTTGCATTATTGAGCACTCACATCTTATCGTCATCAGAAGGCTGTTAGTGCTGCCACGTATTCTGGTCAAAAGCGAAGCCATCTTCTTTCGCAACACAGCATTAAAGCTATCCACTCGCGCTTCGGCAAACATGGTGGACGCACTGCAGAAACGTGGCAGCCCCAACAGCGCCCTGAAGGCATTGTTGTACTGGACGCGCAGCCTACCGAGCGAGCGCTGCGAACAGCTCGACCACAGCGCACCCGCGTACAGCGAAGTGCAGTATGCTCTGAATAGCGTTATTTTGACTGCGGCTGTACACCGAGTGAATCTGCGCGCCAGCCCGTTCGCCCGCACCGCCAGCGCCCTGCGTTCCCGTTCAACATCTACGTCATCCTTTAAGTTGTCAGTCAAATAGTGGCCTAGATATTTAAACTGACTAACTCTGCTAATTGGAGCTCCATTTAAAAAACAGGAAGTGTCATATCCGGATCCTTCCTGCCCGGGGCCTTAAACACCATGTATACTGTTTTATTTGTGTTATAAGCAAGCCCATGGGAGATAGCGTATATAGTAATGCTGACGCTGAACTCTTTCGCATCTAAATCTATTGTTACTAAAGTTTCAACGTGTCGGTGGCCGCGTCCCAAAATGATGCGCTTGCTAGGAACCTGGGAACACCTACCTTCATGTATCCCGATCAGTTTGCTTGACGTTTCAAACAATTAGGTTGTCCCTGTGTCTTAATTTCATTGTAAACAGCCCATTCGAAGCTGGAGGTCGTTTTGATACAAAAAATATTGTCTACACATTAAAATTTTATCATTACTTCATTATGTTAGCTTTTCATTATATCTAATGTCGTAGCAAAAGTTTAACGCATACAATGAAATTATACCTTTTGTTGTTATACCACTTATTAACGTCATGAGTGATTATGTCCTTTGAAATTATATTAAGTATCATTTTAACTAGTGAAAATAGATTATTTGTTGTTGTATCGATCATAACACACCCTATTTAGGACTTTATTGAAACGTCATAAAGTCATTATTGTTGTTATGCTGGAGAAATAATCCATACAACTTTAATGTCTACCTTTTCCATTAGTTATATGAACAATTCCGTCTTCTGTATCTATAGTGTCCTCGTTTCAAATACACGAGCATTATCTTTCGGTTTCGTATTACTAAGGCTGTACTTCAATTGTTCAAAACTCTTTACAGAGTGTAACGATGAATGCGATCATATTTCAGCCGATTATAATATTCATGATAAGATAGAATTTTTGAAATAGACAAAGTGACCGCACCATTTCGTTAATTCTCTTTTTTTTTCATTTAAGAGCTAGGTTTTTGTTTGTGGAGTAATCACAACTTGAAGTTCCAGGTACGAATCGACATTAACTTTTCTCTTTATTTGTTAGTTGTTTATATAACTTCGTCTAGGCCTTTCTTTGCGTCTCTTACCTTCCATCTTGCCTTTTGTAGTGTGTCGTATTCAATGCCCACTTCTTTCTCTAATTAGCTTTACTTTTCCTACACTATTTTCAACACTTCATTTTATTTCAATCTGCGTATTTTATAGTAGTTGTAGTCAATTAATTTCACTTACCTTCAGGAACAGCCAAAGAAGTCAATAGGAAATGAACGCAAGCAGCTCCTGTGCCATGCCCCATTAGCGTGACATTCGTCGGGTCTCCTCCAAATACGGCAACGTTCTCCTTGATCCAATGGAGCGCTGCTATCTGATCCATGAGACCGTAATTCGCTGGGGAGCGGGGGTACTCGTCGGATCGAGGGTTGAGAAAGCCTGCGAAAGAAGAAAAGAACGTCTTTAAAGTATTAGTTGCAGCAAAACGGTTTTATTCTTAATCATCATATTATTGGTACATATCACTTGCTAGCGTCAGCAATTGGCATATGTATTTATTTTACCTTAGAAGGTACAAACAGCTTATATTACACCATAATAGAAATTAAAATAACATTGATAAGCAAACAGTTCCCCGCCGATAGACATTAAATTTACTAAAAATCATTGACTTACAATTATGTATATGGACGTCGGGTCCGCGCTAAAAAGTGTCCGAACTTATACGGCGTTAAAATCGTATGCAGAGCGTCATTCACACTTTAGTCTTCGTTTGTTCGACTGACAGCGAAGCAAGCAAAATTAGACAGTACTGCGATGACATTACAATTTAAATTCAACGTTTTAGCTTTTCATATTCCTTTACATGTCACTACGTTTAAATAGGTTGACTTGGGACATTTTTTTCGTGGTTTTTGTATTAGACCCGTCGTCCATTTATTTGTAAGTCAATGCTAAAAATGCATTGGTTACACAGTCCATTTAGAAAAATAATAAAAAAAAGACAAAATACAGATAAAAAACACAAGATTTCTCATTGCGGCCACACAGTATTTACCCAGGTCAAACGCATCACTGACCCATTTATTAATCGTATTAATGTAATAATAATACACAGCTTAGGCGTATATAAAAAAGAATTGCTTATCCCGTATTATGCCAGTGTGGTGGACTGTACACTAAGTCCTCTCCTTAGAGACGACTCGTGCCTAGTAGTGAGACGTACAATGGGTTGATGGTGATGATAAATTCAACTGCAAGCTCTTTCTTTTTTCTTCAGTAGTATAAAAATTTGAGGCTATTCAAGGTAAGAGGGAATGAATGACCATTTATTAATTTTTATATTATGATGTCAAGGGACGCGTTGACGGACAAGAGTTCCAGTGCCACCCAGAGCTTTAAATCGCAAAGATCTCAGGGATAATAGCGCAGCGTTCGACATTTTGAGAGACGAACTTCACAAGTCCTACGTGCCTATAGTTTCACTACTAACCTTACATTCAAAACTCGACTAACGTCTACCTTCGTCTCGGCCACATTGGCGAAAAACATCAGTAGGGGCTAACATGACAGCGCGCATCTTATGCGAGAGGGACATAGAAGCGCTAGGTGTTGCTATTATCTGTGACCTTCAACAACAACGCGATGCAGTAGCGTTACAGTCGCAAATCTTTTTTTATACACGCGCGCGATTTTAAATAGCGATGCAATCGCGCGTTTGTATCGATGCAGTCGTGCGCTTGCACACATTCAATCGCATATGAATCGCCGTGTGTTGGTTACACCCTCTTAAAGTGAGTGAGAGTCTTGTTTCTATGTAAGTTTTCAGGATGAAAATGTAGTAAACACAATAATGTTTATAGTTACCGTATTAATTAGTCAAATTATACCTCTTACAGACACTATATTACTTCAATAACATATTTGAGCAACAACTTCGTAAGTTTTTTTTATCAACAAAAATCAGTAAAAACGAACTATGTGAAAACGCTTATGCAAGGTTTTCACTCTAAAGTTACGGTTATGTCGCTCTCGCGCTAGTCGCGCCCTGTCATGCTAGCGGTACAGGAGAGATTGTGTCCAAGTTTTCCTCTGTTTTACATTTGAAAAAAAGACCTTCAACAATGTTGTTTCAGCAACACGATCGTTTTTATGTTAAGTAATAATTGCAAATATATGTAAATCCCCAATCAAGCTACGGAACTTCGACGAAATAATTTCTTTAACAAAAGACTTTTAAAACGTGCGTCACCATTTCATTATCAATTCATTACATTATGGTAGAGCGGCGATGGTTTGTTTTCTTTATGACGTCAAGTAACGTAACGAATATAATAAGCCGGATAGTAAACGACACGCCATGCCGCTCAGAGTTACAAATCGTAAAGATCTGATGTCAGCGGTCACAGTCAAATGTGTCTGTAATTTCACCACACCTTTGTCCTTCAAAACTGGAACGCAGTAATAGGTATGGTGCCAGTACTTCCCAGTTAATACAATCTAACCATTTTTTGTATCGATTTATTTAATTTTTTTTTAAATATCAAGTGAAAGAAGGAACAAATAATCGTGCGTTTGATGGTAAGCTACACGCCTGTCCATAACACTTGCAGTGCCACTCAGAGCTTTAAAACCGCAAAGATATGTGGGGTACTGTCATTGCGCCCGACACCCTGAGACATAAGTCACAAGTGTCAAGGGCTTGTAATTTCACCAGCACCCTTACCCTTCAAAATCGGAACCCTTGCTTGGCTGGCAGAAATAAGCAAGACGGGAGTACTTCCCTGGACGAACTCGCTCACAAGAAACTCTACTGCTACTAAATGCGATTTTCAAGCGAATTGATTCAATAGAAAAGCAAATCGAATCAGAAAGAAATGAGCTTTTTGTAATAATAACATCATTCAATTTGAACAAATTCAATTTACAGCAAATATTTAGTTGTAAGCAGTTTTTGCCTTCGATTTGGGCGTTAATGGATTTTAACCCGATTTAATGCGGCGTTAACAAAATACCGGGTCAAAACCCATGCAGTTGCCCATCTCTGTTGATAACTTATAAACTAAATTATTTTCATTAAGAAAATAACATTAACCTTATAAGTTTTTCTTATCTAAGGACTATAGCCGCAATAACATTTCGAAATGAGCTGTTGAAAATCCCCAGTAAACAACGTTTCAACACGCTAGCGCTTATCAATTGGCGAATCTTGTTGCGAATTTGGACTTATACGCTATATTTAACATTATTGTGTTAGTTCAACTGGAATGTAGGTATGGTAGAATGTCACGCAATTTTAATACGTAATTATGCCACACAATCTCCATTTACTTCGTAGCGTTCTTTGTGCGGGACTCGTATGATTAGGCATCGTCGACCTACCTGTTTCTACAGCAACTGCTGTGTTCCAAATTCAAGTTTAGGGAGATCTAACCTATGATATTGGAATCTAAACTACACTTGAATAGTGTTCGTAAAATAGATGGCAGATGGGGCCAAAAAAGTTCTCGAGTGACGATAGCGTTGAAAGGGTTGTAACCCTAACTAGCCGTGAACAGGTTCACGGCAATGAAATGGGAAACTTCCGGTCCACAAAATTTATTAAAGAAGTAAAGTTTAAAGAAAGGCTGTAACAATATAAAGGTAAATGTAAAAAAACAGGTATAACAGTATAAAACACTCCATACACTTTATTATTAAGGCACTTACCCCTAAATGGGCCGAGAAACTGAATTACAGAAATAGATACATGAAGGGTGTAGACTTATAAATTATTACACATGATTAGCTTATTAACAACTCCTTGGGAGTGACCGTGGTACGAAAACAAAATGGGAAAGTGAAGGAAGATGGAAAAATTCAAATTTAAAATTTAAATACCTGTAAAATTAAAAAAAAGATAAGATACAAGCGGAGAGAGGCGATACAAAGAGGTGATATGATGGTGTAAGGAGGTCACACCGTCACAGCGTTATGGAAAATGCGGCATGGGCATCAGACTGCCCAAAAAGTGGACCAACTACCTGATGAAGGTGAATGTTTGCGAGGAACGCTAGACCGCTCACTGCGATCCCTTTATATTTCGTGTGATAAAATGTAAATACAATAGGGTTTTTTTACACGGTCTTTTTTTAGTAATATAGTATTTGTACAGGATCCGCGTATGTGGAGGCAGCGGAAGAAAATTTTTATTATTTTATATAATACCAAGTGAGGGAACGAGTAAGTCGTGCGCCTCATGAGACGCGACACTCCTGTCCAAAACAGTTGCAGTGCCACCCATAGCTTTAAATCGCAAAGATCTTAGGGGCACTCCCACTGCGCCCGTCACCCTGACACATAAGTTGACTACTCCCTCGTGCCTGTAATTTCACCAGCACCCTTAGCCTTCCAAACCGGAAGGCGGTAATGCTCACATTACTGCTTGGCGGCAGAAATAGGTAAGGTGACAATACTTTCACGAGGATCTTTACATATTAACCCTATCATCCTTGTTTCTAATAACTTTACCACTTCTTGTTCTTCTTATCATTACCATACGCTAGGTGGGATCGGCATAATATGTAATTCATCCGAATATCTTTACCACTTTTATTACAATATGTTTGTCTTATAAATTTAATCTCAATAAAGACGTAGCATACATATATATCTCACACATATCTCTCAACACTCATATCTGTTACTATTTAAACAAAACATTAACCATTAGTTAATGCCGTTTACCGTAACAAATACAATGTAAGCCTGCTTTGTATATTAATGCTGTACAAACCGACAGTATTAGCATGACAATCACAAGATAACAGTAGCATAATGAAGAGAAGGCTCGCCTCTAACGATTTTGTGATCTTTTGCTTTGATCCACGTTGAGAATTTGTGTATTTTTGGATTATGTTGTATATAGTATATAAGTACTATAGTCGTAATATTGGCTTTTAAAACAAAACATTTACAAAACATACGTGGAAATTAAAACCGCAGGAATATGTTGCTTCAGTGAATGTTCTCCAACTTTCGGTAACTGAGAAGGAAAATGTCGTAATGAAACTTGCATGCCGAAGAAAGTTCGCAACCCTTGGACAACGTGTAAAGCTAAGCCCTAAATGAGCAGCTTATCTTATCGATGGCATGCAATATAATGCTTACCATCGTATTGAAAGGATTTGATAGGCAGGGTAAGGTACTCGCTGATTCCAGACATATAGAGACGCAATGATACATCGCGCCGCATACACCCGCATTACGCTGGCTTCGAACGGTACTTAGTCTCACGGGCCGTGCCCTACGAGTTCGTGCCAACGACAGGAAGAGTGCGGCCCGTACTGGCGTGTTTTCATATTGTATGGGCCTGTGATGCGAGCTTCTCCGAACAAATCGGTGCGACGCGGCGCGGCCCGTGATATCACAGAACGGACGTGGGAGAGTTAGTTTCTTTTCGTTTTGAAAAAAGATAGGGTCAACAATGTACGTCTTTGAATCTAAAAAATAATAAGAATTTTTTTGTATTTTGTATTTGTTTAAAAATTGACAAGTTTTATCTGTTTGTCTGTGGTTTCACCAGCACCCTATAAAATCGTAACACAGTTCTGCTCACGTAACTGCTTGGCGACAGAAACAGGTATGTCGCATTTCTCTAGACGAATTCTTTCACAAGGAGCTCCAGTGCTATTAGCTTTCACCTAAAAGGGGTATATTAATTTTGGAATTAAATATTTATCGAGATTATCATTTATGAAACACAGAGACCTCGCTAAAAATTCCACTTATTGGCTGTTTGCATAATAAACGAGAAACAAAACCGCTTTGTGCGAATTAGAGAAATATCTGCCATGGAAAAGTCAAATTCCTTTCCACGTGGAGCAGTATTAGCATGCTACTCAACTTGGTACCTTTTTGGAAGGTTGATATTAGCTTGACAATAAACATTTTGATCATTTTGCTTTGAAATTGAAAACACGAACGATATAAAAATAAGATAAGTTACAATTTAAATTACAACCAACTTACCTCACGAAACCGGTGACTGATCAATGTTTGAGAAAGCACGCAAAGCAAAATGTAAAAAGAGGTTGAGTGCTAATTAAGTCTTTAAGATAAGTGTTTCTAAGGCATTTGTGTTATCATATTACTCATAATCCACCTCGCTGGCTCAACTTCGGGTTGGAGGCTTAACCTGTTTTGCAAAGGTTTTGAACTTTTTACTCTTTTTATGATATGACGCGACGGGACAAACAAGTCTTGCACCTAGTTGAAAGCGACATGTCTACTTTAAATCGCAAAGATCTAAGGGACAATGCCACTGCGCCCCTCACCCTGAGACATAACCGCTCACGCGATACATGCAGCCGTAGACGCATACCACACCTAGAGGTGCCGGTGATGATTTTATACCGATTTATCGGATATCCAAGTTATAACAGGTAAAAGAACTAATATTAATTGCTATTTCGGTAACTACTCTAGCAAACCATAAAGTTGTTAATGCGTGGGTCTGTCATTTATCAAAAATACGTCACGACAATCGTGTGTGTTATTGTTTGGTCTGGTGATTTCGGTGTTTATTTATTGAAAACATACCGTAAGTAGCGTTTTTTAAGTTTACCCTGAATATAAATGTTTATAAACTATACTTTAAGAAGTAATTTCATGGTAAACGTTAGAACCACTCAAAAGGAATATTATCATATTTATCCAAGAACACCAAAAATTTAATTACTGCTTTTTTAATGCAGGATTTGCGGTGTATTACTGCATTTTATTTGAGATGTTTTTGTTGGTAGTACGGAGTGTATTTATTTAGCAATGCCAATAATAATAATTTTTATTTATAAAAACTTGTATTTAAACTGAATGCTTTTCTAATTTGCGAAACCAAATATCCACCATTTTGCTGTAGGAGAAGCGCATCGCGTGAGCGGTTATGTTGATAAGTCCTATGTGCCTGTGATCTCACGAGCATCTTTATCCTTTGAAACTGGAACACAGTCATGTTCTCCTTACTGCTTGGCAGCAGAAATAGGCAAAGTGGTACTTCTTCCCTGGATAAACATAGAACTCTAATGCCACTAATAGTTTCTTCGACATACTGATTTCATTAATGTGTTTTCCTTCACCATATCGCTATTAGTCATTCACAAATGGCCATAACTTAGAAATTAACATTATAGGTACAGTCGACGCCCTAAGACACCTGAGGGCCTATAGCGCTAATTGTAAACGGTAAAACCAAAACTAAACCACAAACGAAACGTCGCTAATGTGCCACGTTGCGTACATTCTGTATCGCGCTAACTGTCTAAAGAAAAACCAAAATTAAACTAAAAACGGAACGGTATTTCCCTTTGACAGGCTAACGTTTATGTAGGCCAATCGCGCTATTTTCGAAAGGTTTAACAATTCAATGGAACAGTAGTTTAGCGTTGGGAAATAAGTAGTTTTACTGATATACAAAATACTTTGGTTCTGAGACGTTTTGAGTTTTTAAGCATTCAACCAAAACGTGTAAAAGAATTGTAACTTTTTGGTTTAAATTTGTATTTATCTAATGTAATTAAAGATCAAATTGGCTTAAAAGTTTCTTAGAACGACATTCACTAATGACGCAATAAGGTAGTCATAGCAAAAAGGATTTAACGGCTCGCAGGTTAAGGATAACTTTGTTTAATACCCGTCTTCATACTCATCTACTCAGTACCAAATAGTCGGTTAGGTAGTTAGATATGTTAGGGCATCGACTGTAGAGATATGCCACCAAATGAAATCC
Organism: Hyposmocoma kahamanoa; assembly: GCF_003589595.1. NCBI lineage: Eukaryota > Metazoa > Arthropoda > Insecta > Lepidoptera > Cosmopterigidae > Hyposmocoma > Hyposmocoma kahamanoa. The sequence goes on from NW_020653424.1 coordinate 1,426,908, forward strand.
AAAAGTTGACCGCTCATTTGAGAAGCAATCATTCTCCAACTAGACTACTACCCAACCCAAATGTTTGTATATTAGATTTTGACCGTTCAAACAATCTAAAATGTCAAACGAAGGTATTTAATGAAAACCCTTAAAATTTGAAACGCAATTCCAAAGTTACGTCGACTAAAAATTGCAAGTCACTCACAAAAGCATACCGCAAACAAAAAGCCTGCTTTGTTTTTATTAACCTTGTACAAGCGTAATTATGAATCGCTTTAAACAATATTGTTTAGCATGGGTACACGCGCAGGTAACTGTAGTATATATTTTTTGATGATAGCCGGGATTTTCAATATAATGCAATACAAATACCTGTAATAGCAAAACACAAAAACAAAGGGCGAGGTAGGTATTACTGGCGATCCTATTGTTAGGTAGCAATCAAGCAACCTTGGGGGAAAGAACTAAAATAATTTAGAAGCAAATATTTTGCAAAGGGATAAATATTTACTTGATGGTATCTTAATAAATTATTTCAGGTTGTAACAAAAAGATTCTACCACAATTAGATTTTTTTTTATAACATCATGAGACGGGACGAAGAAGTCGTGCGCCTGATGGTAAGATACACGCCTGTCCTTAACAGTTACAGTGCCACTCAGAGCTTTAAATTGCAAAGATCTGATGGGCACTACCACTGCGCCCAACAACAAGTCCCATGTGCCTGTAATTTCACCAGCACCCTTACCCTTCAAAACCGGAACACAGTAATGCTGACATTAGTGCTTGGCGGCAGAAATAGGTAAGGTGGCAGTACTTCCCTGGACGTACTCTTTCACAAGGAACTCTACTGGTACTAGGTATAGATGGTTTGATTAAATATTAATAAAAACTTACAACCGATATCACGTGACAAAATTTAACTAATAACCGGAAAAATGAGTTCAAAACTCGAGACTAATTTGAAAATGCCGTTATAAAATTTCGCCAATTTCCAGACTAAAAAATTAAAAACCTTTTAAAATAAAACCAGAGTGAAGAAAAAATTTATGACAGAAATTTCACACAGATGGCGCTATGGCAAAAAGTTGTTAAAAATCAAAAATAAAGATCTGGAAAAAGCACATAGAAAAACGCGTGAGCTCTGCTGGATAGTTACATAGCTCAATTTGGAGTGTACAGTGACGGTATGGTGAATTCTCTGTTTTGACTCCATCCGAATCGAATGAGTTTTTCTTCTTTTTTCTTTTATTTAAAAATGTTGGGATTGCTTTTAGAAGTTTTAGCCTAGCCCGTTGATGGACAGTACAAAAAAGTTACTAATTTGTGCCTTAGTGCTCATGTTGATTAAAAACAGGTTCAATGTAAATCATTGAATAAATTCAAGTCAGTTTGTTGTTGATATCAATTCTCTATGGAGGCAACTACGTGAACAGCATTTGAAAATCACAATGTGAAGCTCGTAGTTGGTTTTTTGAGATCCATATACCCGAAAAGTACCCCGTACTGCAACATTCTTGTAATTAATTTTGTGGCAAACCCTGTTATTGTCTTTTTTTATATAATATCACATGACGGTACGAACAAGTCGTGTGTCCGATGGTAAGCCTGTCCATAACAGTCGCAGTGTCACTCAGAGCTTTAAATCGCAAATATCTGTGAAGCACTGGCACTGCGCACGTCACACTCTGACATAAGGTAATAAGTAACGTAAAATATCTTGGAGTAGTTGACGAGAGGCTCAATTTTGGGGAGCACCTGATTGCCACTGCTAAATGAGTACCCAAGCTGGTATACCTCTTTAAGAATCTCCGAATGACGGCAGACATGGGTCTTCTGAAGATGATTTATGTGACGCTTTGCCAGTTCGTTATCGATTACAGTATTACTGTGTGGGGTGGCGGTGGTAAAATCAATATGCTGATACTGGAAAGGGCTCAACGATCCGTGTTAAAAATAATGTCGAAAAAGCCTAACAAATACCCAACAGTTACTCTATATAAGGAAAGTGCGGTCCTTTCGGTTCATGGTCTCTTCTTGCTCCGGATCATGGTGCGGGTACACAAAGTTGTAATTTCTTCTGCTAGTTATGGTGAGTCTCTTGAAAAAAGACGTTATGGACTGTCGATCCCCTCTATAAATACCACCTTCGCCAGAAGATTTCCTAGATTTGTGCATCCATCTACAATAAAGTAAACTCGTTACGTTGCATCAAGTTCTACTCTATCCCAGAGTTTAAGTGCGAGGTCTGTTGCTTCTTAGAGACGTTGGCCTATAATGAAATGGTTTTAAGAGAGGTATCCTAGTGCTAAACACGCACGCACACACACACACACACGCACATTCACACCGATGATCAACTTTGTAAAGATACAGTAATCGTCAATCCTTTCCATTATAACGTATACATATTAAGTTTAATTAAGTATTTTTATTATCTTCTTTATTTTTTATTTGTTCATATTAATCCTAATAATTCATTGATAAAACTTCTTTCGTAATCTGTTCCTATTGCGTTACCTGCGGGACAGGTTTAGCCTAGTGTAAGAATGAAGACCAATTCTCTGTACGCGATATACGCTGCAACAAGTTGTGTCTATAGTGTTTTATTAATTTTTTTTGTTCTGTATCTACCTGCACAATTTTGTTGTCAAATAAATATATATTTTTTATAAATTGCAACGGTAGAGCACCTTGGGAAAGAGTTCATCCAGGGTAGCACTGCCACCTTACCTATTTCTGCCGCCAAGCAGTAATGACAGCATTACTTACTGTGTTTCAATTTTGAAGGGTAACGGTGCTGGTGAAATTATAGGCAAATCGTTCCTGTCAACTTTCTCTCTCTGGGTGGCACGCACATTGGCAGATCTTTTTAACCGATTTTAAAAAGGTGAAGGTTCTCAATTGGACTGCATTTCTTTTTGTGTGTATGTTACGTGGTTACTATCGGCATTTGTGAACCGATTTTGTTAATTCTTTTTTGTTGGAAAGAGGGTACTCCAGTGTTAGTCCCATTGAAATCTCAAGAAAATATTCCACCTCTAATGGTGGCAAACTAAGGCATGAATCCGGTTTCGCGCACTCTCCTTTAACCGATGTCGACAAAACTAATCAAAAAGGCGATAAGAAAACTATTAGGTCGGTTTTTTTAATAAAAAAAATTATAATTGGTATTTATTACTAAAGCTCTGAGTGGCACTGTAACTGTTATAGATACGCATGACACAATACTATAAAAAATACATTTAATTTTACAACTTATTGAGTGTCTACAGCATCATCATCAACATCAATAGCCCATACATCACAATAGCTGTAATAAAACACATCCTACACAAATTTAAACGTTATACCCATGCGTAATAAAGGTCTTAGTTAAATGAAAAGGTAAATAATATATCCATTAAGACTAATATTCAAATATTGTACAACAGTCTGAAAGCAATTCAATTAGCCATTAAACTAACCAGAAACAGCCGTCTGTTTTAATTCAATTAGTTTTAGATATATAACAATTTGTTATAATTACAATTAGTACGTTTACGTTATCGTACATTTACCGTAATGTTAAATTGATAAAGTTGTTAACTGAAAACATAATTTTGGAAGGGTCTATTTCAACTCTGTAACAGTACACGGTGTTCTACTAAGCAAATCGCAAAACACTGTTCCAAATAAAATATGATATAAGCGACGTTTCTGTAATGAAGCTACTAAAAATATACTTTTTATATATAAAAATAGCATCCAAATATAAAATGTTTGTGTAGGGCGGATCACGTTGCTCGAAAGCATGGCTCCTGGTGTAATGCGATCCTCAAATGGCGACTTTGGGGAGACAAACGCCCCAGTGGGAGACCATAGATGCATTGGAAGGACGACTTAAAGAAAGTGGCGGGGCTGAATTGGATACATGTGGCACAGAACTGAGAGAAGTGGCAGAAACAAGAGGAAGCCCACATCTATATGGTTAAGAACGGCTAGAAAAAAAAAAAAAGAAAGCGTACCATGTAAAGTAATATTTTGGGGAAAAAAAATTAAATGTAGGTTACACCGCATACAGAAAAAACCAAAAACAGTATTAGTAAATATATATCATATTCAATATAACTCAAATAAATCAACAATAAAAAAAAAATCTTAATACAATAAATTCTAATCTTAATAAAACAATCAACAAATGTTTATGTTTTGAAACAAAAATCATGTTCCCAGAAAAAAATATAATAAAAATAACAATTAGTACATTAAAAATTATTATCATTAGCTTTTATAGTTTAAAAAAACATTGGTCTTGTAATCCAAAATTAAGAAATTTCTTTAAAAACTTCAAAGAAAAAGAATTCTCTTTATCAATAATCTCCAAAATTATTATTTTAATTAAACTATTCTTTGATATCATAAAAATATTTATTTCTTTTTTATTAATAACTTTTTCTTTTATTATTTTTTTTACTCATCCTTTATCTATGGGATTAATAATTTTAATTCAAACTTTATTAATTTGTTTATTATCAGGAATATTAATTAAAACTTATTGATTTTCATACATTTTATTTTTGACATTTGTAAGTACATTATTAGTTACTAAATTACACTTTTGCGCTGACAGCCTCAATTAACAGTTTTAAATAATAAGGTTAAGTCTTACGATATAAGCTATTCGCCGCGTAGTACCATTTTAAAAAATGTGCGCCTGGTGGTAAGCGACACGCCTACCTATGACAGTTGTAGCTGACTCAGAAACTTAAATCACAAAGATCTGGTGGGCACTGCCATTGTTCCTATCGTCATGGATGATGATGACAAGGCCCACGTGTCTGTACTTCCACAAGCACCCATATGTACATATTTTATAAATAAAATATTCTTCAGAGCCTACTAGACGAACGTGGTTTACATTGGAAGAAAACGGCCTCGACTGACGTACTCGTAAATAGACAGGAGTACATAGCGATAAAAAAGGGCCCTTATGACATGTGTATATAAGGTCATAGTAAAAAAAATATTAAACTTACATATAACGCATATTATAGCGAATAATGATAACAAAATACCCGTTAAAAACCCGTTAAGTTACGAATAAGTTTATAACGCAGAATTTACGTCACTATTTGTCCGAATCGTAGTTACATTTCGCCGAAGCACGAATCCAGCAAATTGTATTCACGTGACTCGAAACAACAATCTCCTGTCTTTAACACGGATTTATAAATTGAAATAAATGCTATTCTCGACGAAGGCCACTCTTATCTGAACCCTCAGGCTATTGTTTTAACGGCGTATGGTGTATCAAGTGAGATTGCTTGATGATAAAGTTGTAAATCTGAATTGTCGACGTTAAGTGCGATATTATCCTCTGAGACAACGATTTTCATGGGAACTGCTTTTGATACGGCGCAGGCGCTGTCTTAAGTGTAGTTTTTGATATAGTTTTCAGATGTTCCACTTTTCTGAGACTATTACGGTACTTGACCTCCGTATATAACCTGTAAACGGTTTATTTATTTTGACCTAATTTTGGGAATAGGAACGTCATATCTCTGCCAAATTAAAGATGTCCCCAAAAGCCATGAAAGATTGCTGCAAGAAAGAGAAAGGGAAAGAAGTACGGTGGTAAAGCGTATCGGTATAGGTTTTCAGTCTCTACTTACCCCATTAAGAGATTAAGAGACAGACATGATGATGTGAATTTATGTATAATTCTCACGCCGACGATCGAGTGGTTAATAGAACTTTGTCCTGCAGAAACGTGCGACTAGGACAATTTACAATCTAGGCCCCAGAGAGATAAGTTTTAAGAGATTCACATTCTTACATTAACGTCACAGTACATTTATGAAAGGGGTATTTATGTTAAGAAAAACATTATGTTTTTTTTATGAAACATAGTGACAGACATAATGTTAATACAAGGAATAAAAATAAACTAGCCATTCTTGACAGTCGTCTTCACAAAGTACCAAATTCCTTTAAAGGGCAATGTATAAGCTAATAATAAGTAATAAGATTCCGATTGATATTGAAAATTAGCCATTAACGAGGTTTAAAACTATTAAGAAAGAAAAACTTTATACTGAAGGTTATTACAACGTCTACGTACTTGGGTGATAAAAATCCGCGGTAGTGACCCGTTTAGTTCTTTCAGATACCTTATTTTCGGTCTAAGAAGTTTAAATTAAACACTGTGATGATAAATATATTCAAATGCAAATTTTACAAACAGCAACTCCTAGAGTTTCTTGCTGATTTTTCTCAGGGGAATCCGCCTTAAGAATGAGTAGTAGAGGTTAATCAGTATGACGGTTTCAAGTGTAATTTGCTAATCTATGAAATAAAGATTATGTGACTTTGGCTTTGATTAGATGGCAACATACTATTCAAAGTCAATATAGTCTTAAGAAGACAGACGAAGCATCGACACGATAAAATAAGAATAATTGCCGATCCACTGTTAGGTGCTGATGCTCTCCAAGGAGAAGATATGGGCCATAATCGGCCACGCTGACCCAGTGCAACTTGGGATGTCCTCAAGTTTTCCAAAGGTTGTGACCGTTAGCAAGAGGCAATGTTGCTAAGCATTCACAAACGTAAGTAGCCTAAAAACTAGGTTTTAAAGCAGGTACATGCAGATATAAAGAGAATCAACCCTTATAACACCACTACCACTATCGGGATCGATACCACTTCTCTCTACCGCAATATTGCAATGAAAATTGCAAACCTATTAAACAGAATATATATACAATTCTACAACGTCGTAGTGCCATAATATATACGTTGACCTTAAAAATATGTCCTAGTCTATTGAGGCACTGGTAATGTTAAGCTCGGCTTGACCTTAAAATAACAAACTAAGAAGGTTTTATACCTTCAGGAGGGTTCGGAACTTTTCGATACATTATATCGAATCCCGTTTTGCGAGGCGCGGGCCGTAATACATAAATTTACTACAAAAAGGCAGTACCTGTTGGAAGCAGGTGTGTTTTCACATGAAATAAACTTGTATTAATCTATTTTCTATACAATTATGTACATAATAATAAATCTGTAACTGTATCAATGAAAACATTGAAAATATTTTGGAGTACCTAGTGAAACTCAAAACAATATTTTGTATTCTTTGCCGGTAGTGGGGTTATAGACCAGAGAGAGAACGAATGCTTCTATGTTTCGAATCTCTGTGGCTTCATATATCTATGAGTTTTGGTTCAAAGTTACGTACATTTATAAATGTTAAGTTGCAGTAGACCCTCTTGTCACAACACACTTAATACATACCTACATACACACAAACATATCTAGAAACACTCATGGTACCACGATTTCGTTTAACTAAGGCAATATCTTCTAAGATTCTTTTATGGGGAACTGTAAACGTTTTCACAATAAGATTCCGGAGCATATTAAAATTATCATTTCTTAAATACAAAACCTATATTATATATTATAGTTTTATTATAATTTTAATGGATAAGTTATGTTATAAAATTTAAGACTACGTGTTACGTGTAGATGCCTCACAAATCTGATTCAAGGTGTATTCCATAGCATTTAAGTTTATTTAAAAATAGCAGTTCCTAAAGTTTCTCGTTCGTTGTTCTCACGGAAGTCAGCGCAGTGAACGAGCAGTAGCTTAAAAAATGACGTTTTCAAGTGTAAATTAATCTTATCTATGGCATAAATGATTTTGACTTTGTCCCCTCACATACATACACCTGTCGCCTTTCTCTTTTCTCCCCAATTACCTCTTCGATTTTTTATAGCTTTTCTAATTCCCTATTACATATATCCCATATTGATTATTCTATTCTAAATAACTTCTTTTTTACCGGCTAATCTTTTTGGCCTGGCAGAAACATCATCGTCGTAGTTCTATTGAACTGCGTCATAATGCCGAGTTAGACCCTTTTTGCTCGACACAATATAACATTCCAGATCATACCCGCAAACATAGACTAGCCTTTTTTAAATTTCAACCATTGTACCACAGATTACTTAATAGTTATTACAACAGAATCACTCTCACACAAAATCGAAAAAACCTACACTATAATAGCCTACTAAATCTGAATAATGAAATCAGGCGCTCACTGCGAGGAAAAAGGAACCTAAGCACGCGCACAAAGAAGTGAAAATAACGTTGCCCGCCGTGTGCAGTCCTGCGGAACCAAATGCTGTGGTATAAGGATTGTAATGTAAATGAAAGACTTGCCTGTGCGCTTGCACTGCCGGCAATAGACTTAACGGTAGGCAGTTATCGCGTAAGCAAATAACGTAGCCCAGATTGTCTTATGTCATAGTAGTTTGTAATGTACTGCGATTCAGCAAACGAAACCTTGAAAATTGGACCAACATGGCGGACTACGGCCAAAACCGTCTCTTGAGAGGAGACTCATGGTCAATCAGTATAACGTACAATGATTGATGATAGTCCGTCTATTTTTCTGTCTTTTTGGTCAAGCATCGCATGAAAAGCTACTGGACGGATTTTTATAAAACTTGACTGGGTTATATTCCTTGCTTGACATATATGGAAAAAAAAACATACTCAACTATGAAGGTTTGCCAAGACCAACCTTGTCAAGATATTCACAACGAGTTACATAATCGGGCAATTAAAAGAACACGAATGACATTGTCAAGCAGCCAACCGGCCAGCATATTTAACGTTGATAACAATTTATAAATACAAAATACAATACATGCATTGACGCATGCCCGTAAAAATGCAACAACAAAATAAACTTGCAATGTTCAGATTTAGTAAAGTTAGTTAGTTTATCTTTTGCAAGTCACTGTATACGATTTTATAATAAAATTCCAGAAGATGTGTAAAATTTATAAGAAAAAAGCTCAAGTTGAAAATTTACTATTGAGAAAATCAATAGAAGGCACGAATTCGTGGTGTACTTCCAGCTATTAAATATTTGTGATGATATAAAGAAAAACAAATCATTATGAGTAATAGTTTCAATCGATGTGACGATTTCAAAGTTAATATTTTTCCAACCTACGAAATAATGATTTGATTTCATTTGAATATAACATGCTTTAGCAAGTCATACTGAAAATGGTAACAACAACATAAAGTACAGTCTTCACCTAAAGTTACGAGATTTCTGCAAAATTTACAAAAAATTCTACTTAATCTAATAATAAAATTTAACAATAATCTTCGTGGCGCCTCCTTAGCAAGCAGGTAATAGGGTTGTGTAAAAAAAGCAGTCGAGATGTAATCATTCATCGAGATCCATAAATAATACCATTTCCAAAAACGCTGAAACTTATTATATCTATTGAATATGAGCACACAATTATCCTTCAAATAGCGTAGCGGGTGGAGTAGGTCGTTCCTTACATTATATTGGAAAATGTATTGGTAACTAATTGGAATAAATATAAAAGCAATACTACTCGAAATTTCAATTTGACGACCTTGGTCTCCCAAATGATTTGCACTGTGGACGCGAGATGAGGAGGTACCGGGTTCGATTCCCGGTAGGACCAACTTTTAGAATGAACTTTACTAAATCTGATCTGTAGTATCACTTCGGGCGTTGCGCCGAAGGACGGACAAGTCGTGCCCCTGGTGGGAAGTGAAACACCTATCCATAACAGTTGCAGCGCCACGCAGAGCTGTAAATCGTAAAGATCTTAGTAATTTCACCAGGTATCCTTAACCCTTCCAAACCGGAACGCAGCAATGCTCACATTACTGCTTGGCGGCAGAAATAGGTAAGGTGGCAGTACTTTCCTGGATGACCTCTTTCACAAGGAGCTCTACTGCTACTAAAGTAGTGTAACGTAGCAGTGTACAGGTCCAGGAGCTCTTCAAGCTTGACACTTTAGGTTTAAGTTCAACTCTACTTCTATAGCGTTTGCAATAACAACTGCCAGATGAAATGGTCCCACATATGAACTTGAAATTGAGGCATTAATTAACAATGTAAGAAGTGGCTGTGCTCTCAGGCTTGACGGTATCTATGACGCGTTACTAAAAGGGATTCTAAAGCGCTCTAATGTTTCCTATTACTTTTATTTGCAATTTGACCTTCTCAAATGGAATATTCCCAGAGGCTTTTAAGCTTTTACAATTTTAGGTTATTCCCACTTATAAAAAGAACTGTGTCGAAAATTATAGACTTATATTTATTTTATGAATATTATTTAAATATTTAGAAATAATTTGAAAGTCAAGGTTCATTTAATTTTTTTACATTTATCAAAAGCTTTTGACACTCACACCATGTCTCTATTACTTGATTCTAAATTGGAGATGCTTGATACAAAAAATACCCAGTTATAAATCTACAAAAGTTATTGAACTAATCAACGTAAATGCATTCAAATTGACATTGGTCGAATTCCCCATAACTAACGGTGTCTCTCAGGGGAGTAGATTCGGTCCCGGGCAAGGCTTCCATTGTCATGTGGTCCAATGTTTATCTACGCAGACGAAACTGCCTTGCCTTTCCACGTAAATACATAGCTACAATTGTACTGTTATGTTCGGATTGTTTAACATACAGTGTCAAAATGGTTAAAGATTTGATTGTATGACAAAGGCTACGTCACTTAAGAACCACTACTGTACCTCTCCCAAGTGACTTATTATCATAATATCTACGTGTAATATAGTAATCCCGATATAAAGTACTATAAGCTTAAAATCGCAGATTGATGCACTTTGCTCAAGTATTCGGAAAATAATTTTGTGTTTCAATAATTCGACATGATGATACCATAAAAAATATTTTTACTAGCCCTTTGGCAATATCTGCTCACGTATTGTATCGCTAGACAGGATGGATCTGTTAATCCGATATAAAAACGTAGAACTAACACAAAAACCACACGGTGAAGTACTACGGTACCACAGAAGAAGAAAGAAAAAAGAAAGAAAATAAATTTATTCAGCACAAGCACATGTTACAAGTACAATATGATTTTATGCATAGCGTGTATTGCACTAGCAAAAGGGCCCAACTCAGCAAATACTGCAGCGGAGCCACAGCGCTGGTTTTCAGTGGACCCTTTTCGAAGTGGCTGATTTAAAGACAAAAATCACAAATAAAATTCAAAAGAAAATAATAAATTGTGGACGCGCAATTAAAATAGGTACAACTACATATAAATATCGCAATTGGATCACAAAAATTAAATATCATGTGCCTACAACGATTTCAATTAGTTCACTATGTCTTTATGCACTTTATGTTTCTCTTTGCGTTATACAAATAAAATTTGTCCAGGCGTATTTTGCAGTATTAAAACGTACTCTCTGAGTTTATTTTTGAAAGTATAAACTGATTGTGAAGAACGCACTGGTTAGGGTGTCCCGTCCAAGTATGAGAAATTTTTTTTTTCGAGCTACTCAATTGCAAGTAGCATCAAAATTGTTAATATCTTACACAGATTACGAAAAAGGTAAAAAAATAGAATTGCGTGTCATCTTGAGGTCTCTACCGCATTTTGAAGTTTTGTAGATTTTCGTTTTTACAGACCTAAATTAATAAAAAAATCTAGTTTAAAAGGTATTTTATTATTAAAATAAACGAAACAAAGTAGTACAATAGAACAAAATAAATCTTAAGATCAATGACAAAAATTAGAATTTAAACTTATTTTTGTATCCGAAATTTGGTTTTTATGCTCGAGATTGCATTCTAGTTCTAACAAAACCATCTCTAGAAGTAGCGGCAGTTACATTTTGTGAGGTCTCTGCTACCAGTTCAACACATCTTTCGACAGATTGTGTGTGACAAGGAAAGTCAACAATTTCCAAACTTTTGTCGCTTGCCATAATTAGAAAGTCTTCATTAGAAATATGTCGAAGAACCGGTGGTGCTGTAACCTGACACTCGTGCCACACAATGATTTCGGTGTAATCTTTAGTAGAGAAGTAAATTTTTGGTGGTTTAAATATCCTGCGTTTAGTGCTATTTTCAGCTTCCCTGGCTTTTTGTTATTCTTCGCAATGCCCCGAATGTGGTCTCTATCATCAAACAACATACTGACTAGTAGGTTTTCTGGGTATATATATAATAGAATCCACAACAGATCTCAGATTTACGAGTAAGAATCGAGAGAACATAATCAGTTGAAAAACATTCTTGGCTCCTCAAAAGACGCCTTGTGCTTGGTTAGAAACCAAATCGGAGCGTATACTTTAACCTCGCAGTTAACGAGCAATTGCAAATTTTCTGATGGATTAAGAGTGCTTATATAAAGTCTGAGTATACGATTAGCAGAAGTAAGCCGTCTTGAGTGTGCCATTTTTCCAGGTTTACGGTTTGCCAGCTCAAGAGTACAGGAACCAGTTGATACAGCTTGAAATATCTCATAAAGATACTTTTGATCCGTACTTAGTTCATCGACCACATTTTTCGGCAAGTCTGGCAAATTACCAGCAACTGCACGAAAAGACACTGCGGTTTTATTTTCATAATCAGCTAATTGTTTTCCAATAGATCCGGAATATTCTCTAGGACCCGAAGTGCAACCATCTAAGGTTAAGAATAAATGACGAAGTGGTAACTCATTGGCATGAAGCATACAAACAAATACACCATTGTAACGGTCTCTCCAAATACTCCTCTCAATATTGTATCACGCCACCCTTTCAGCCAGTGTTGGTTGCAGTTCCGTCACATCCAACGCAAATCACGCCATCTAAATTCCAACCTTGACCCTCTACTAAAATTGTGATCGAAGTAAAAATTCCCTTTGCAGTGCCTCGACTTGGCGTTGTGTGTCACAAATAAGTTGATCCAGGTTGTGCAAAAATTGAGATGTGCTCTTCTAAAACTTTTTTGCGATGGTAACGATCCCCTATTTCTCATTTATCAGAGTTTTGTCCTTTCGTCCATCAAAGTAAATGCTTTTTATAACAATACCTCCAATATCTTTTGAAGCTTCTGCTCGGACTTTAGACACTGCTCTGTGGATCTTGTTTTTATCAATAACCAGAGTTAAATCTTCGGTAGAAACCAAGCCGACGTCAACCAAAACCGCAGAAGCAACAGCAGCAGCAAATCGTAACGATAAACCGTATCTATTACAGATCTTAGCAACTGTTGGGGGATGCTTCTGTCATCAGACACGTTTCTGGAGAAGATTCACACACCAAACCCTCACAATTTGCTGAAATCGAATCACTTTCTTGAGTACACTTTCTTGCTGCCCTTATTGACTTCTTAGCTTGTCTCTGCAGTCGTTTCTTAAATTTAGCTGTTTCTTTCTTGTCAATACCGCCTATAAACATTTTCCTGGCATTTCTTTGATCATACAAGAAACTTCTCTCATTGATGGGAACTTTCTTAGATTTTAAACACGAACAAGATTCAAACGAAATATATTTAGAAGCAGCAACGTCGAAAAGCTTCTCAGATAACTGTAAAAAAACACTTCAGTTTGTTTTATAATTATTATTTCGTTTGTTTTTGGAGTATCTTTTCAAATTGAGGTACCTTTTCAAAATAAGGTTTCAATAACTGAATAACTCGTTCCTTAGTTACGATTGGAATCGAAGCTTTGGTCCAAATTTTGTTGATCTCTTCATAAACATTAGCATATATATCTGAATTGGATGGATCTTTTCCATTATACTTCAATTTCAGGTCGTTCTTAATAAATAAAATAAATTTAATGACGTCACTTATAGTTGGTAGCTGCCGATCGTCAAGTTCTTTGTATGGTCCAAGTATGGCACAATTAGTCTCACTACGCCTTGAACTCATTATTTAAAAATCATAAAATCCACTTTTAACACTGTAACAATCGCATCTGTGCTTTTATAGCTTAAAAATTACTTTGGGTACAAGTCAAGTTAAGAAAGTCCTTGAAATAAGTTGAATCTCGAAGGAATTTGTAGGTTGAAACCTGCAAATTCGCAGTCGCTGGTAATGTGTCGTTACATGCAAATCGGATGTGTGTATGTATTACACCTAAATAGAACAAAAAGTAATATTTTTTTTTTATATTTAGTTCAGAAACCGAAAATAAAAGGTTAGCGAAATGTCACCAAAAAATGAAATTTTTCAAAACTTCGAAGATTTGTAGAGCCCTAAAGATATGGTTTTATTTTATTTCTAAAATTATTTTCGTAATCTACTATCGATTACACAAATTTTCAGAGGTCTTGCGCTACGAAAAACAAAAAAAATGTTTCGGGACACCCTAGTGTCGGTATGTCGTTCCAAATTTTCGCCGTGGAGTATTTGAAACTGCCTGTATATGCAGAGTGGAAACCTGCTGGTGCATGCTTTTTTAGTCCACATAGGACGTTCATGGACATAAAAAGGATTTTTGCTTTTTATTACTCCAAATAGAAATAGAAGAATTGGTTAGTTAGCGTCCGGCACGTACCAACTATAGGTCTCGAAAGACCTATCAGAGCTCAGTCAGCCATTTTCGGTTTGTATGGTATGGTTGTGTAATTCTTTCGTGCAAATTCTCTAAGATCCTAGAAAACTTTCTTATTAAAATAAAAAGACTTTATTCTTGAACACTACAACGATACATAAAAAACTTAAAATAAACGGCTGTGTTGAAGAACAGGCAACAGCCTCAGTAATTAGCCGGTTTTCAGGCTTCACCTTGTATATAATGTAAAGTACAAGTGAACTAAATTCGTCGCTGTAGACACCGCAGCATACTGTTTCTAATTAAGTATATAATAAAGAAACCACCTCACTCACCTCTATTATACACTATCATATATTGTATATTACAGAAATTCCAGTTAAAATTTTTATACCAAACTACAAATGGTATTATACGCAATATAAGTATAATTTTATTTATTATATTAACCTAGCAGAACCTACTTTACCTTCAACCAACAGCACGAAGTCTTCTGTTGTTTCAGCATCCATTCTTCATACATATATTTGAATGTATATAATGATTTGCATATTTTAACTGGCGGTGGAAGATCGTTCCAACATTTAGAAGCGGCAAAGCGCAAACTGCCTCTAAATAATTGTAGTCTGTGATAACTTTAAACTCGGATAGCGTATCGCACGAGTGTTGCCCTCAGTTCTATCATTCTAAACTAGTTTATTTGCCAAATATACGGTAGTCGGATTATTCCTCAAAGAATACACAAGTTTGCCGAGCTTCAGCATTCGCCTGTTCGTCAAGTTCAGAATATTAAAGGTGCGACCTTGGCGGAACAGTATAGCAAAACCTAATACATGAGTTTTGGACCCTTTGAATTTTCTTCGCTGCCCTTTTCTGTAAAGAGGGAGCATACATGACGTCACAATAATCGACAATTGACAAAACAAGAGCATCTGTCAGCCTACGTCTTACATCTGTACTCAAGTAGGGTCTTATTTTATAGTTGTCTAATTGCAGCGTAACATTTAGGAACTTTGGAATCCACATATTTGTCAAAGTTCAGAGAGCCATCAAACAAAATACAAATGAACACACAAATGTGCTGTTTTAGAGTGTAAAAATGATAAATATTAACCGTGGTTGTAATTCATGTCATGGGAAAGACTTATTTGAATAAATTTTCAATTTGCTTTTTAACGAAATAATTTTTTTGTTAAGAAACGAAAGTAAAGCTTATACCCCTGCAATATGGTCGCTTCTTGTTTGGAGAACTAAATTAATAGTTCATGGTTCAGAAATTAACCGCTAAATGGCAACACATTGATTGAAATTTCAATATAATATGCAAATGTCATAACTTGTAATAATAGGTATTGATGGTATTACATTTTCAACGATATGCCAACAGAGTAAAGTTTAAATTATATTATCAATACAGAATTTGTTACTTCTTTTTAAATTTCAAACTACCACCAATCAATATCAAGATTTTGTAGTGTGTCAATTTAAGACCGTGAGAAGTGAATTTTGGCAACACCGATTCTGATAGTAATTAACGCCTAAGGCACTTCTATTTTCTTTTCTTCCGTGTACATTTTCTACCTCACCTGTTTATTCTACGTGCAGTATAAAAGACACAATCCAAGGTCGAGCGCGATCCACCATTAAGGATTACTAACAAAAAATCCGCCATTTTTATTTAGGTATTTTTTTATTCATTATTGCAAGTGAGCTTATCCAAAACATCCACAAATTTAAATTAACACTGGTACAACATTGAGATAGAATAAAATGTTAAAATTACAAATACAATTTTACAAATTTAATGTCAACACTTTAACCTACTTAATAACTAATTTCCTACATGTAAAAAGTAGTTCTTCAAAAACGTGTTCGGCAAATAAGTCAACGTCATTGCGGTCAGCGAGCATATCGCCGATGAGCGTGAGCGCTCGCGCAAAGGAGCGCGTGCGCAGCGCTAACGACGTGCACGCCCGGCCGTGGCAGGAAGCGCGGCTGCCGGCGCGGCGTCACTATCCAGGGTCGTCCCTTCTAATGCGAGTGGGCAGTGGGCACTTGAATCCTGAATTTCTCCAGAATGTCAGAACTGTCGATTTTATTGTGTACGATTGATGGATAGTGTACTAAGAGCATCCATTTTCGGTTTGACGTCTGGGCGCCTACTTTGGGTTACTAGAGACCATAAAATATTCCTTTGTTTTCATCTCTCGCCTCTAATATTTTAACAACGACTTATAAACTTTCAGAGTGGTCATTTATATAAGATATTAAATTTGTTACAACATATTTGTAAACGCAGTAAATATGATAATAATCAAATTGAAGGTTCACTTCTTGAATAAAATTTTGCTGCCGTTCATATACGATATTTTGTGGTTATATGCTGATAGTCACACACAAACAAACAAATAAACAGCAAACACGCACACAGACACACACTCACACGCATATGTACAATCAATAACACATCAAGCGCGTATAACGTTTGTTAGAATATCGCCTCCAGAACAACATTGAATCCGTCAATATGTAGCTTGATGTAGCTGCCGTCTGTACAGAAAATTACGAGTAAATAAAACAAAAATGAACAAAAATGATGAATGACTCTTAGAGTATATTTCTTATCATCTATTTTAAGTTACTATTATACACTTAAGAAAACTTTTGTTTATTCCGTTATTGTTGTATCTTAATAAAAGCACAGCAATTAATTAATACGGGTTTATTGATAATTGAACAAGTCACTCTTACAATGGTCGAGCACACAGAGTTGCGGAGAGCAAGATAGAACGAGTGAGCTAGTGTTCTGAGATCTCACAGTTATGGTAGTTGTTTCGAACAGATTCAATACAGTGCGTAGAAATTATCAAACTGATTGAAACAAACCATAGAATTCAAGCCAACGACGACGTTGCGAAAACGGACCCTAATAGATTGTTTCAAAATAGGAATTTATAATGAAATCTTGAGAGATCAAAGGCTGGCATTTTAGAATTTATTTTTGCTTATAAATAAGTGCGTATTTGACTTCCATGGAAAGTGACTGGAAGTTTCCAAGAATTTGATTTTATTTAACTTTTACTTGGAATTTTTCTTAATGCGTCTTACTCTTAAGATTTATTCGTAAAACTGGTTTTACGTTACAGTTTTTTTAATGTTATACTTCAGGTCAAGAAGAAAGTTTTAGAGAGAATACAGTGTTTATTATACAATGACACAAAAAACCTTTGTGGCCTAATGGTTTTACAAACTATAATAGTTTGCTCAAATATTTGTTGTGCGTTGTACTTTACTTGCGCAGGGCAACGCACTATGGGAAATTTAGGTCAGTTATGGACCAAAAATCTGTAACTTTTTTGTTTTTGAGATACAACTTTCAATTTTTTACAATACATAGTGGGAATTACGACACTTTTAAACGCAAACACATTTTTATTTAACTACCCGTAATTGAGAGACTTTCTCTGGTATACTATCCAATTTTTTTTTAATGGAAATGCTATGTTACGGTAATTCTTTATTCATAAAATACATTAAATATTATACATTTTACTTAAAATTATATAAAAAAAAAATACGAGACAAGAATAAACGTGAAAGCGTGTTTGTTATTATTTCGGATACCTGTTTTAGATTCTAGCCTCTCTCTTCTATCATGGCCTATTATTACTGTAATATAATATCTTTTTCAGAATCAGTAATGAGTTGGTCCACTTTTAATAGACGTAGCGTCTCCTAGTCAAGTTCCTGTCGATTTTTAACACAAGGTTTTCGGTTACTGGTTATAAATGCATCAGAAGTACAAACTAACGTGTGAAATACATCTTCATTTGTTGTAGATCTAGAGCACTTTCTTGCAGGTGTAATCTAAATTTTTTGTAGTCTTTATTACGAGATTCTTGAGTGTCTTCTGAAAGTTGTCCGATAGGTAACACTGCAAAATAATTAATTATACCTTCTCCGTGAATTAATATCATCATCAATATCCTCGCCGTTGTGTGATCTAATAAATCCTGTAAGGACAACAGTTTATGCACATGTGTTTGTAATTTCAATAGCTGATGCAGGTGGGTAAAAGTTCTGTTTACTTTTTTGTACTTTGTAATAAGGTGGTAGTAAGAAACAGTTCCGTTCATCCATAATATTCTTCAAATATAAATATTGAGCACTGGTCAGATCCAATTTAATAAATACACTTAACGCTTCTTGATCGTTCAGCGTTTGGATGGTATTAGAGTCGTCCATCAATTTTAGCACCGATTTTTTTTACTCTGCATCTGCAGACCTCAATGCCTCCACGATTTTTACTTCATCACTTTCTCCCCTTGATCGCAGCCCTTGAATATATGCACCGTAGACTTGTTTAAATCCATATTCATTAAGTAGTGTAGTATTTTTGCGCTTCTTACTAGATTCTGAAGAATTTTCATAACACATGGTTTTCTTCATTTTCTAGTTGAAGTAGATGGAATGGAATCAATTGTCGTCGACAAAGTAACAGAAAACTCTTGATCCAACCAATCACTGTTAACCCTCAAAAAGGCTTCTTTCTTTCGTGATGCTTGGCTCCATCGACTGTTAAACTGTGTTAGCAATTTTTTTTTAAATCACTAATTATCAAACGTAAATTGTCCTCCGAAAGTTCATAACAATCTCGTAAAAATGTTTCTAGAGTCGATTCATTTCTTCCACCTTCAATGTAGGAAAGTATTAGTTCTCGTCTCAAACATTTGAAAGTACTAATTTTCTAAGGAGTTGGAAAAGTATATTCAGTAACAAACGACTGCTTGTTTTAATAAATTTATAAAATTAATGTGTCAGAACATTATATAGTAATAGTGTCGTGTGGATAATATTGATAAATATGATAAATGCAACCGCATCTATATTATCTTATCGCGTTGCATTGATAAGGTTATTTTTCTGCGGTAGGACATTTGTTACGATTTCTTTCATATCTTTAGATGAAATTTGGTGTGCGGATGTAATTCAAAATTTCATTGTATTATTAACTTGACTTAATAAATAAAGTAGAAATTAAAATTACAGTCACAGTCATGTTTCCCCCATTTTTTTATGATTATTCTTTTCATTCGACTGCGAATATCATAATCACAAATACTTTTTTCCATTTTTTGACCCTTGCATATCTGCGTACGACAACGCAAGAACGGTATCGCCGAACAATCAAAAAAACTGTGGTTTACATTGTATACACATGACCAATTTGGAAAATGAACTTTAAGTAGTTCTGTTTGGGGTATACCCCAGAGTGTATTCCTTTGCTCTGGTACTCATAGTCCAGGGAATTGTGTAGTTTAAGACCAACTTATTGTGGTAATTCTTAAAATTGTGTAACTTTTACTAAATCTAAACTATTTCGACCAGATCGCCAGGTCCCTTGCACCTGTCATCACATTTCTTTGCAAAGCTATAATAAAAACGGGCATCCAGGATTCGTAATTGCCAACCAAATATATCTTAACAAAATGGAATAGAATGGAGTGATCTCAAAGGTCGGCTACCCGAAAGGTAGGCAGTCCTAAACGGCAGCATGAAAAACCTGTACGTACGCAAATAAGCAGTATTAATCATTGCGATATAGGGTCCCTAGTGCAATTCATAATATCCCATCACGAGTTTAGAATTTAAATAAAATAAGACAAAAGTGTTTTCGGTTCTTGTAATAGTGAAGTTTAGTATTTACTTTTTAAACATTGTTCTTATAAACAAATCCTAATTTTATGATTATAAATACAAAAATCGAACATTTAAAAAAAATTCTTCGACCCGATGGGACTAGAACCTGTAACTACAAAAACTTGATTAGGTCCCCATTTCTGCTAAATATTATTATAAATCTGAGCCTAAATGTCTTCGTTTAGACAGGAATTCCATTAGGTACTGCCAATACCAAGTAACGGGACGAATAAGTCGTGCGCCCTATGGTAAGCGACACGCCTGTCCATAATAGTCGCTGTGCCACCCAGAGCTTTAAATCGCAAAGACTGCGACATAAGTTGACAAGTCCTATATGAACGCAATATATCTTACTTTTCTGCTTGGTGGCAGAAATAGAGAAAGTGGCAGTACTTCTCTGGCCGAACAAGGAACTCGACTGCTAGTGAAGCAATTTTGGTATTTCCCACTCTATTATCATGTAAATTAGAGTATACTTTAGAAGACTTGAGCCTGCTAATACCGTACCGTGACCATGTAGCACATATTCTAAATATACCGTGCCCATGGTTCACAAATGATGTTATTTTTTGTAACGAAATTGAGCCATCTAATACCGCCCAGTGGCGGTGCGACACATTTTACGTTACCAAGGTAACATCGGCGGTTCGACAGATTGATTTAGACGTGAAAATATTGACATGCTGCGTACAGGTGAATCATTAGATTGCACTTATCCCAAATAAAAAGGTGGCTCGTTTACAATGGTCTACTAGCTAGCTTCTCGATACTGCTGCCTTACAAGTTTCTGGTTATTTAGGGAAATAACAAGAGTGAATTATTTGACTAGGATAAAAAATTCTCAAAATATTAATAAAGAAAACTTCTAAATTTCAAGCTCTTTACAGGTACCAAGGTCACGACTACCTGCCATTATTTATTTATAACAATTATTTCATCAGACGTGACCACAGAAGTCCTGTAAGAACAGAAAGTTTTGCTGTTTTTCCCACACCACCGAATGTAATAGCCCCCTATTGTTAGAGATATTATCTTTATTACAATAAATACAGAATATTTTTGGAATATATGGAGTCTTACCCACAGGTCAGTTGTTGGCGCTGTACTCTTTCAGCTTTCTAATTTGTGATTTCGGCGCATACGAGAGTTGATATTTAAAAGTAATTTATGGTACATTTGCTTGATGGGTTGTCAGGGATGGGTGGCCCTTATTTCGTCTCTATTTTTGTATACTCGATGCTTGAAGTCAACCCGTAACCGTGGAGCGTGTAACCGTTCCAAAATATAGAGAAAATAAAAATCAATAATATCGTGGTAAGAAACCTGTAATTAGAGATAATTATTTAGTGAATAACCGCGAAAGTCTTAAAATTTAAACTTCAAATTAAATAAAAATGTTAGCCGTGAACCCGAATCATTATTCAATTGTTTTATTTTAAATATGCACTTTTGTTTAAAAATAAAGACTATTAAAAAAGGAAATTTAAGTAACCAATATTCAACAAATTTATTTAAGTTTTCACATTTTCACACATTATTTGAATTTTATACCGGGATTTAAAGGTATATAAATATATTTTATTCAATAATACATATTTATACAGAATTAAGTCCCGATAATAAATATCAACAACAATGTATTTAAAATATGTGGGAAGCGGTTATGCGCAATAAAAAATAATCGTTCAAATACTTTTAAATTTATTTTGACACAGCACAGACGCAAGCGCCACCAATTATTTTAAATCTAACCTCTAATCACGGCACGGCAAAATGAGTTATATGTTGTCTCTTTCATACGTCGCGCTCACATCATTCGTCATCCCCTTCACTCGTCCTTAACGTTCCTTCCCACAAATATGTTATAAAACGTATATTAAGCGCAGACCACAGCTTATCTCACGTAGTTGCATCGAAAGCTAGGCTAAGAAAATACGTAGTAAGTAGAAACGTGCTACACTATGGATACGTGCGGGGGGTGAAGGGCGGCAGAAGGGCGATTTTTTTTTACATAGCTTAGCGGGATCGATGGGTTAGTTTACGAATAGTTAGGTCGGTTAGCTTCGTTCGAGTTGTGAACCGAAGTATGAATAGATGTCCCGGCTATGTGAACTACGCTAAGTTACCTTAGCTTCGATCGCGATATGACCTGCGCTTAATTAAAGGTTTTCTGGCATTTAGCAGGTACAGCCTGATACCTTTATACATTAGTTTTGATTATAACGACCCTCCCCACCTACCCTGAGGGTATACGAGAAGGGAACTATAACCTGTGCACGAACAGGAATCTTATAAGTTCATGTTCTGACCCCAGATCAGCCAGTGTACAGAGTTGTCACAGACCTCAGTCACTTGACTTCATCCGGTTCTTCGAGAGGCTTGTGCCTCGGGTGAGCCGCTCCAGGTGCAGGTACAGTATCCTCCCTATTTTCCAGATAGGAACCGGAGCTGTAGGTACGGTCAATTCCCGTTGCGCATTGCACAACTAGCGGTTGCCACCGTTAAGCTGTCGACTCTGAGTCCACTACCAAATCTCCTCATTGGTGGCGGAGCTGTAAGGCACGCTCACTTCCCGACGCCGAATGAACGGCGTCTCTCCGGTTCCCAGATTCCTACGCGGCCGGAGGGACCGGAAAATGTCTAGCTCATCCTCTACTAGCTCTTCGGGCTAGTGCTGGAGATGCCAAGTGGCAGTGTCCTGCGACAATGTTTAGACATAGCCACCGATTTAAAAGGCAACTCACGTGTCCCGCACGTCTCGTCGCCTCAGGCCCTGAACTAGATCGTTACTAAGGGTCGTATTCCAGAACTCTACTCAATACTCAAGTCAGGACTTGAGTATTACAGTGAGCACTGAAAATCATACTCAAGTCCTTGCCATTAGGGTAGTATTTCCAGTGCTTGAAATCATACTCAAGTCTGCTCAAATCCTGACTTGAGCATTGAGTACAGTTCTGGAATACGACACTAAGACGCGCTAGCTGCGCGCA
Organism: Hyposmocoma kahamanoa; assembly: GCF_003589595.1. Lineage (NCBI taxonomy): Eukaryota > Metazoa > Arthropoda > Insecta > Lepidoptera > Cosmopterigidae > Hyposmocoma > Hyposmocoma kahamanoa. The sequence goes on from NW_020653424.1 coordinate 1,449,947, forward strand.
GGACGAACGCCCCGGTCACACCTTACCGGGGCAGACGAACGTGATCGTCCCTGCAGCTAACCACAAACCCCGGCAAGTCCATATCCATACCCAAGTCCGGGTCCGCCAGAGACGCCCTTGAAGACGTATAACTGGCGGAATACTTAACCCGGACGCCCGCCGTACCGTAAGGATGCTTATGAAGTTACAGGCAATGGCAGGGCCCCTCAGCTGTTTGTGCTTTAAAGCTCTGAATGGCACTGCAAGTGTTATGGACAGATATATCGCTTACCACCAGGCCCAAAATTTGTCCGTCTCGCCACTTGATATCATAAAAAAATATCACCTTTGAGGAGAATAAAAAACTCATCCCCTTTTGGATTACCTATAGACGGGCAGGAGGAAAAGTTCAGTAAACTGTAAATATCAAAGGATACGATGAAATATAAGCGCATAAACAATGCCAATAAATAGCCCAGTGCAATACAGCAGTAATAATAGGTGCAGTACTCATTGATCACATCTGATATTGCCTTATGGCATGCAAGATAGCGATTACATTGATGTGCCGTGTAGAATAACCTCAGGTTTGAACTACATGACCTACGTCTCTGGGATTAACCTAATAACAATGGTGCTAAACGTTGGTTACAAACAATATAATAGACAATATCCAAGTGATCGAAACTGAGGGAATTAAATTAGCTAAAGAAATAATATTACGGACATTCCCTTCCACAAAGCCCGACTTCTCGGAACAAATTGCGTTTAAATATGCGTATTATTTGTTGAAAGTTGAGTACATTGGCGGTAAATTATTATTTCCTATTAAGTATTTGCTACAAGTTATTGTTTGACATTGCATTGGATATCTACTTGTTATGTTTGAGTCGTTGTACATATTGTAATTTAATAAAGGAATATTAGAATATTATATTGGTACAAAATTAAATAAAAAAATTCTTAGTTTTTGTCGACTGCCAATGTGGCAGTGAAAAGTTACAAATGAAACTATTTTTTCAGATCAAAATCGCGTGTATTCGTATTTTTTCAAATAAACTTTATGGGCGTTGCACAAGTCGCATGGTCACGATAGACATCCATGAGAAGTTAAAAGAATAAAAAAAATATCTACACCATAATCATAAACCCTCTATGATGTGTTCAAAAACCGCAAATTACAACCAACATAAAGACAAACTGTTTTGTTAGAACAAATTTCTTATCTGTGAAAATGTTATTATTGCTTCATAATAACCTCAAGACCTATGGGCCAAAGTAGTGGCAGACCGAGAAAGCGATGGCGTGATGAACTGGACGCCTACGACAAGGCTTGGGTCCAGTTAGCTCAAGATCGGGATGCGTAGAGGGATCAAGAGGAGGCCTTTGCCCAGCAGTGGAATACATCAGGCTAATTGTAATTGTATTAATTGTATTGTAATTGTAATAACATCAAATTCGATTTTATTATTACATTCAAATTTCGAACATCTCTGAAAAACAAAACAATTTGATTCGACCTCAATTCTAATATCGGTCGAGATGAAGTTTTATTCGAAATGAAATGACAATAGCAAACAATTTTCACTTTTTTTTAATTTATATTTTTTTGAGACATAATTTTTTTGCACCATTTTACAAATAATCAATGCCGCAATGCCGGTCGTAACATTTTTTTCCTGTTTAGTTCCTGAACACGTCAAAGAGAACTTATAATATGTGTATAGATAAAGTAATATACGTAACTATATATAATTAGGCATTGAAACACTGTGCTATAAATTCAAATAGTATAAGGAAAATTTGGGCTACGACTAGGCTTCCCGCGGTCCTTGGGTACACGGGCCGCGTCACGCGAATTCAGCGCCTATGCGCCGCCCGTGGGAAGAGTTCCGCCTGTGTCAGCGTGGGCTCGCATGTATGGACCCGTGGCGCCAGCATGCCCATACAAATTAGCCGTGGGTAGCTGTCTTCTGAGCGTAATCATCATCATTAACCCATCGCAGTTCACTGCTGTATATAGGCCTCTCTCAATGCGCGCCATTTCTTCTTTCCTCGTCTTGTCGCAGCAATCTGTTGCCAGCAGCCTTGCGCAAATGGTCATTCCATCTGGTCCAGAGAGCGTCCTCCACTACGTTTGCAGAGTCGTGATCTCCACTCAAGAACTCGCTTCCACAATAGGTTATCGGTTTTTCAACAGATATGGCTACACCACTGCCCCTTCAGCTTGCTTATTCTGCCAGCTATGTCGACGACTTTGGTTCTCTCGTCTCGGCTCCGTATGTACTCACTCATTGTTTTCAAAGAAATGTGTCTTATAAATGAGCAGTAGAGTTTAATCAACGTGATTATTTCAAGTGTAATTTTCTAGTCTATAAAATAAAAAAAGGTGTTTGGGGCCTTTGTACAGAATCCACTTGGGTTCATTACGTTTGTTTTGCATTGAAAGGGCATGAAAACCTGTGTTATTACAGGCAAAGGAAATGTTTTGTACTAAGACTGGCAAGCGATCGATGTTAAGGGGTACTTTCTTAGAATCGTAAATTCGGAAGTATTTGATAAAAGGTGTCAAATGTTTGTACATAATAATATTGATGCGAAAGAGTATGATAATAATAATAATCATGCGCCAGATAATAACACCATCTACTTGGTTTCAAGTGAGGATTCCATATATAAGAACACCCACAATAGAATCTATTTAGAAGTATTCATTTTGGGAATTGGTCCTATCACTGAGACCGTCAGATATATAAAATGAAGAAAGGGAGAATCAACATGGTAATTATTGCTTTTAATTTTATTATGGCATTAGTCTTAAAGACAGAATACCGACCAGTGTAGTAAGAGGAAGTTGTGATATGAACGATGATGTAATGACCAGGATAGAGATGCTGCGATGGTTTGGTCATGAAGAAAGAATGAATGTTGGTAGATTCGGTCAGAATCCATGGAGCGAATATGGATAGAGGTGCGGGGAGAGGTAAATCTCGGCATATATATCTCGATCAGATTGGAGCTGTCCTTAAAAATGGCCGCGAAGTTCTACGAGCTTTGCGTCGGAGATTAAATATGGTTCTATTACTTCAGTAATTTTTGTGGGCGTGCGCACAAAACCTTCATGAAAGTGTTATTGCAATCAGAATGATAATAATGGAACGCTTGTGGGACAAACACCTTCCAGCGGTCGCGCGCGGTCTCAGAGACCGCAACGATCTTATTTTAGTCGTTTTACAAAAACTATAAACAATAAACGGTTGCGCGACCGTGATATCCTCGAGGGGCGAGGTACTTGCCCTTAGTAGCCCCGTGACATTCGTCGCAAGCGCACATGTGTCTTTATTTGTGTTTGCGGTCTCACATGTTCCAGAAAAATTCATGGAATGAAATTGAAATCTGGGTGAGTATTTCATGTTATTTGTACTATATTACTTACAAAATTACATTATTTTATGTTATATATATCAAATTATTTATCATTTCACTATTTGTTTTAGACACAACATGAGTTACGAAGAATCAGAAGGGCTTGCAGAGGAGGCGGAAATAGAAGATGAAGATTTTGATGACGTCAAGCCATTGCTACTGATAATGAGTAGGTTATCGTAGTACCTGCTCCTAAAAAAAGTTAGAAGTTTTCCTTTTTTATTTTATAAGAATTGAGATAGTGCGTAGAACATCATGAAAAAAACATTCAAAAGTAATTGTGATTTTAGAGTTCCTACAATATTGTACAATTGATGACAATATTGATTGATCTCGATAATAGTCTATTATAGTGTGCTTATGAACGATTAAGATAAAAAAATTCATCTTGTTTTGTTATTTTGTTGATTTTTAACGTTGTTTGTGTCATATGACTAAAATTTAATAAAAGACTTTTTTTATCATGTGCTACACAACGTCATGAAACTATTCATTTGTCTTCTCAAACTGAACTCGTAAAGTTGCGGTCTCACAGACCGCACGCGACTGCTTATGTTCTGTGCAAGGGTGCGATCACTGGAAGGTTAAAAAAAATTATAGAGACACAGTTCAATGTGTGTATAACCCTTCAGGTTACTTTTGTATTTGACAGTTGCATGTTGTGCGAATCTTTGATGTGAAATTTTAATGCTTGTGTACATTGACTTAGAAATAAATGGACGACGGGTCTAATACAAAAACTACGAAAAAAATGTCCCAAGTCAACCTATTTTAACGTAGTGACATGTAAAGGAATATGAAAAAGCTAAAAAGTTGAATTTAAATTGTAATGTCATCGCAGTACTGTCTAATTTTGCTTGCTTCGCTGTCAGTCGAACAAACGAAGACTAAAGCGTGAATGACGCTCTGTATATGATTTTAACGCCCTATAAGTTCGGACACTTTTTAGCGCGGATCCGACGTCCATATAATTGTAAGTCAATGCTTGTGTAGTACATTTGTATTGAATACTCACAATTTGCTTTTTGTTTATATCAAATAAATCATTCGTATTAGTTAATAGTCAAGGCTTTACTTAGTTACAGAACCCCCTAACGCACTTTATATAGCATTACACCACAGGTCATCAACCTACGAGTAAAATAATAAACGCATAATGATTTGAACCGTCGAAATACATCAATTCAATTCATTCCATAAATTAAATTGCTTTAATCAAAGCATGCAATATCATAGCCGTAATTGTTGCTTCGTGTCACGAAGCTTTGATCTTTGAATATTGTGTTGTAATTTACACGTTAAGCTGTTACTTGGCCTGTTGCCGAAGATATATGAGTTCACTACCTGGAATATTATTCCATATTGTTATATGGTATTATATTGTGGTTGGAAATTTGTAATGTCACGATTTAGAGTATTTAGTTACACGTGATACAAACGCGCGACTGCATCGATACAAACGCGCGATTGTTTTTTTTTTTATAATACCAAGTCATGTGACGAACAAGTCGTGTGCCTGATGCCTCTCAATGCTTTAAATCGCAAAGATCTGAGGGGCACTGCCACTGCGCCCGTCACCCTGAGACATAAGTTGACAAGTTCCATGTGCTTGTAATAATGACATTACTGCTTTAAGACTTTCGTGGTTATTCACTAAATGATTATCACTAGTATCGTTTCTTACCACGGTATGACTTCTTTTTATTTTCCCGATATTTCGGAACGGTTGCACGCTCCATGGTCACGGGTTGTCTGGACGGCGGCAGATGACAGCTTTAAGAGCAGACATATCTGTCTACCCTCTTGCACTGTCGACGACTACCTTCATCGCGATTCGCGATAATCATTTGAATGTTATTAGTCATAGAAACACCAATATGACAATGTAAACACTTTAATTAAAATTAAAAACAACTCCAAAAATACAATGGAGTCGCCATCTGTAAGCCTATTCGTTGAGTCCAATAAATTCAATGAGCTCATGAACGATATTTGTTATTTTTTTCCGGATTTCATCGCGTATATTTGTTTTTTCAAACAAAACTATTCATTTCCTATGTGTAACAATTGCGAAAACTCGATAGTTTTGCTGTAAGCAGTTAAAAAGTTGGATATTGTGCAGAATAGTAATAGTAAGTAATCCTAGCGGGTTTACATAACAATTTGTTAAGGGACAATAATATGATCGCTACTAATATAAACCAGAATATGAAACACAACGAATTCAAAGTACTGTTTCAAAACAACGGTAATAAAACCATTTTTGCCGGATTAAAATCGCGTGTATTTGTGTTTTTCGAACAAACCAACGTTTCGGACCCTTGACTGAGTCAACTGTGACCATAGGACCTGTAAAAGGCCGGTAACGTTGGCGTGTTTGAAAAAACAAATATACGCGATTTACATCCGGAAAAATAGTTTCATTACCTATGAGTAACAATAGCAAAAACCTAAGAACTCGATAAAAACAACGATATCTAACAAAAATTAAAGTTACCATCTCTTATATATAATTCCTTTCTATTGCAAAATTCATATAACAAAGAAAAATCTCAGTCGGCTAGTTAACGTTTCATCGTTTGTAACACTTTTCAGATTTGTGGGTAGAGTTTCGAAAACTCGGAGCCCGAGTAATATACAATAACATATTTATGAACGCATTTTGTATTGTATGTTGACTCTGGTGTGACTTGGGAGAAATTTGTGTCCAGTGAGTCAACTTAGCTGAGCTTATCTTTCAAAATTGTAAAAGATGTTATAAGGAATCAATTACTTACCCAAAATTCCTAGTCGGTAATTGATGGTGACAACGACAAGGCCAGCGTGAGAGGCGAGTACTGCCCCATCGTATGGGTTCCCTGAACTCCATTCGTAACTCTCTCCGTGCACGAAGACTAAGACCGGGTATCTCGCCACTGCATCTCGAACTCCTGCTGTAAAAGGTAACAAGTATTGGTAGGTTACATTTAACATCCTAATATTACTATAGAATTAATTACAATATGCCACACCAATGATGAGGGTTTCGCGAAAGCATAAACTGAGAAAAGTTAGAAGTATCCAGATATGGCCCACTAAATTATCGAAATGTGGGATGGGGCCTCCACATTGAAATAATCCCGATCGTTTTGTCCGCAACGGGATAGTTCCAGCCAACTTTGCTAACGACTTGAAGCAGTCAGTTGTCTGTGGCGTGTTGCTTCCAGGCCGGTTCTTGAGTATGACTCTGACCGCGGCTGTATGACCGTATTGTTACCAGGAAATACCGCGGAAGATATCTTATATCAAATAAAGACTAATAATGTTAAATTTCGTAACTTTCGTGAGCTTAGTACGTTATGCCTCCAGCCTTTCAGACGAGTCTTAAATATAAACACTTCAACTGTTGTTGCAAAGATATTAGGTTATTGAATGAAAGCATTAAGATATTGAAATATACTGGAGGTAACATCGTCAATTAGTGCAACAAATTAAATATAGAGCAACGTACAGACATGTTCATTTTTTGTGATAGAATATCTTCAAGACAAAATAATTCCTATAAAACTGTATTCCTGGAAAACAGAAAAGTCATCGAAATAAGAAACAAAGTAACTGAAACGGGTATTGTAACTATACTAAAACTGATATTAGGCTTTATTAGAAAAGTAATATGTTAGCTGGAGGTCTATCGATTTGGTAAAAGAGTACTGTCGATATATTATTTTTACGATCGCCTGGGAACCAATAATGAACGCTAAAATGAGGGCACAAGGGCTGTTAATAAATTTGCTGCAGAATTTGAACGGTCATGTGAATATGGTAATTGAGGCGAAACAACGTTGCAATAATAGCACGAGGTTAGATAATGTTTACTTATTGGATTTGAAACAAATGGAAAAATAAGCTCACACAACACCTATATTGCTTTTTAAGTGATTAAATGTCATACAATACCAAATACTAATTATGAATACAGGAAAAAACAAAAATAAAATAAAGGATAACAAAATTCAAGACATAAAAAGTACCAAAGAGCCGATTAAAAATAAAATATAATAATGAAATACTGAAAAAAAAAGAATACGGAATATCTTGGCAGACATCAAAAGGAAAGTTAAAAGGAAACCGATACATTTCTTGATACTGCTCCCTTTGGGTCGATCATTAACGTCAGTACAGATGGTTTTAATTTCCAAGAAGTAAATTCAAAGCTTCAAACAATATAATGGACACAAAAGGCGTTTTGTCGTATAAAAATATAAGGAAAATACAGAGGTATTTGAAATTTTGAAATCATCACTTGACATTGACAGAAAAATGTGACTACTTTCTCTAATTGTGGAACAAAAACCGATTAATTGTATTAAATAATTTGTGTGCTTTTTGGCAGACTAGTCAAATATTTGAAAGGAAAAAAGAAATTACAAGGCGCCATTTTATGGGAAAAATAAAACCGTCTTTAGACTTATCTCTATTATCAGTATAAAATAGCGCCATCTAACATACGAGGCGTGGACCACGATACTAAGATTTATTTGCCGGTATGTAAAATGACATTTGCAGAGTTGCCAGTGTTCGTGAAATTTTGAATAGTCATGTAGTTATCGACGACGGTTTTATCGATAGATTGTGAAAAAAAAAATTACAATTTTGCTAAAAATATCTGAATTGTGAGTGTTACGAAGTTCTAACTGCCTTCTTCATTTTAATTTTTACAATTGGCCTACTAGTATCGAAATTAATTTTCATTCATATACATCTTTAAAGAAACAGACGGATTTGATTATCTATATTGAATTAAAATGATAAACTTTAAAATATGTCTCTTGTTTGTAAGTTTAATAGAGACAGTTCTAAATGCAGTGTCTGTATGTGGGAACTGACAAAAATTGAGATTTCAAATGACCTGTGCACCGCAGTTGGACGAATAATGGGGCGATGATATTTCAATACTACAAATTCCGCCAGATGTCGTTAACTGTGATGATAGAGCATATTATTATTAACATTTATTTCCACCCAAAGTAAAGTCAAGACAGTGAAAGTACACAGGGATAATCGTAAGCAACCATTATGTCGCATTTAGAGCAACTTCGATGTTCCACAACGTACCAGCATCTTAAATGAATTAGGCTATCTGGCCACCCTAAGTTAGAGGCACTCGAGAAGGGCCTTTCATAAACAGGCCCGGAACACTCTGGGCTATCTCTTTGCAAATCTGCCGGTAATGAGGGTTACGAGAGAGACGGATATACGTCGTCGCCGCTGCTTTAAAGTAGGTTTTAATAGGTTTGACAAAAGCGTTGGGATTTCTATCCGAAAAAAAATTTTTTTTGATCTTTGTGTATATACTTGACTACAAATTGTGAGTGATGATAATAAAAAATGTTAATCTATTATTCATTTATTTAAATTTAACTTTTATTAGGTTTTAAACTAGTCTTTTTAAAATGTTGGGTACCTGTAATCGAAACATATAATATAATTAAGTTTATAAATGTAAACTGAATTATTTAAATTTAAGGCAGCCCTGATCAATTTTGATGAAAAATGAATAATAATAATAAATCATATAATTCGACCAACATGTATCATAACATTACGAGTACAAAGATTTAATACAATTAAACTCATAAATTAAATAATGGTTTTTCTAATGGAATTTGTTTCTAAATACTCCAATATGACATAACTTGTGGTTGAATCCACAATCGGAAATATTTTCAATTGTTTTTTATTTATTTCTAACGTAACGGAATTTGCATTCGTATACGTGTCCGCAATCCATTTCGCATCACTAGCAAGAAGTGGGTCAGGATCGTTGGGAGAAATTCATGGGTGCCTGGGAAATTCATATCGCCTTGGAATGTTTTTGCCTTCCTCCTTAAGAAAGGATGTCTTCTTCTAGCTAACGCGCTATTCCTTTACTTTTTAGTAGGCTGTCGCGAGCGTGTTTGCAATTTGGATTCGGTTTCGAGGTATTCCTTGTCTTATACACGAACTTCTTACATTATTAGCATTACTTCATCTAAATTTCATTCTGATTTTAAATCTTTGTAATTGGAACGCAGAATTAACATTTGGTACGACATATTTATTTCAATATTTTTAATGGAACATGGAAATGTAAAAGTGTTGCAATAAATTCTTTTGTCGACAAAATCGTCGAACTTATTTTTCACTGTTGAAACTTTATGAACCCAGATAAAATATTTCTTGCAATATGACACACTTCCTTACCTAATTCTGCAAAATAGTTTGATTTGCATATTGCATTCGTGGCGTGTGCCCGAAACCGAAACGAAATTGTATTTTGGTAAGCATTCCGTGAGAGTCTGGTTGGAACCCGGTACCGCGGTTACCGCAGGTGTCGCGTGGTAGTTCATTTCAATTTTAAATATTTTTTATTTGTATATCTATTTAAAGTTGCGGTCTCATTATTTTTACTTAGTACGATTATAATCAACTTCTTTATTAATAATGTTTCCAAAATCAGCAACATTTCTGCTTTTTATTATTTTAGGTTATGTTCTTGGCTATATTGATTTTCAATAGATGATTCTCTTCTACTGAGTTATTCGACTAGGTACGTAACATTTGTGGAATGTGATAATCAGTTTACGATAAATTGCAATAAGGCACATTTTTGTCAAAGTCCATCACTAACCAATATTCATTTGCACCGTCCATATATTATCAGTTGAATAACCCATGGGATCAACTTCCAATGCCTTGTAATAATTATACAGTAAATTCAATAAATTATGGGATGAATATTAATTTACTGCCTTTGTTATTAGAAGTTTTGTTATTGCGATCACCGATATTTTTAATGTAAAGTTTGGTTTAACTATTTCTCTATTACACTTAAGTGTATCCCCAGTATTTTTTCTTTCATCTTTTTATATGACGTTTATCTGACTTTTCCTTTGATTTGGGCAAAGTAACTTATTCTCGGTCGTCTTCGTTTACGTTGGTCCACGCTTGTATTCTTACGGGAGTTCACTAAATATGCAGTTGACTAAAATATGTAATGGTTTTTTATCATATTACATCACATTATATCATTACCTACATTTATATCATTTTTTATCATGTATCATTAAAAAACTACTTATTTCAAAACGTTCTATGTTAACGTCTGATTATCAGCTTTTGTTAAAGTTTTTATTTCTTTTTGATATTTGTAATTATTATCTGTGCAATTGCTAGTTAAAATAGCGTTGCATCTTTTCTTCCTTCTTCTTACACTCATTTATTTATTTAATTGCATCATCATAATAGCACAGAGAAATGAGTCTCGTACAAACATAAAACATGTTAGAGTGTTGCAATTTCTAATTATAATTAATCTTATTGACTACTCTAATGTTGATCAAGTTAAACTCTTACTTTTCTTTTGATTTAGTCAAAATGACTTGTACTGTTCCGGACTATACTCCATTATAAATATAGATAATCCTCATTCAAGCTTCAATCAGGTTTTTTAATCGTCGAAATAGTAATATCATATAAGATGACCCGTCATACCAAAAAGGGATCCTTTAGGCTTCAACATCGACCACTCTGTATCTAGCCTTAACTATACTCCTTACACCATAACTAATTTAATATTAATTGAAATTTTATTTTAGTCACGTTTTATTGAATTTAGAAACTCTTGCCCTTTTATTAAATATCGTATTTCGAAACTTTTGAAAGGTTTCTTTTAATTTTATGAAATTTTATTTATAGATTTTATTATAGATTTTACTCTTTTTATTTATAACATTTTTACTACCATATTAATCACATTCGGGTGGTAATTATTATTTATTGATGAATATTATACAAGTTCAATGAGTTCAGACTGCTTATAAACAAAAGTAACTAGTATTTTTAGCTGTAAATTTTTGGCGATGCAAAAAAAACATACCAACGTAACTTTTTCAGTATTATTTACATTTAACTTTGGTGCAAATTCATTGTTCGTATTTAGTGTGTTCTTACTTATATAGATATTGGCAAAATGACCTTCTTCTTTTCTTTCGTCTTAAAAATAATCTACAGAACCTCTCTCCGCGACACTATCTGTTAAACGTGATGGATCGCGTTCCGAGCGTAAATCAAGTATGGATCTATAAATCTAAAGGCTTTGCTATCGGCGCCTGTCAACTGCTCTGTTGTGGTCGGATTATCTTATAGCCTCTAAAATATGAAATCCCTTTATGTTTATGGATGTGATGAAAATTTGTTTGTCCGCCACGGTCAATAAATGTGTCCGCGTGGTTTAATTTTCATTTGTTACTCAATGCTGCTATGTTATTAAACATCACCAAAAAAGCACCGAAAGTATTTTTTTTATATAAGTTCTCCTTATCATGGTATTTTCAATATTTAATATTATATGGATTTGATTAATATTGTCAGGCAAGTTAAAGGTAAAGAAACTGAAAAGTTAAAAAAATTGATCCAAGAAAACGATACGATCAAAAAGGAATAAAAAAATTGTGCAAGAAAATTCGATGATCATCTAAAAGGACATAAAATAAGGCTTTCAATAACAAAGTAACTTTGAAATAGATTTTGAATTAAAGTCGGCAGATGAAAAATTAAGGTCATAAATGAAAATGATGAAGTTTTCGAGTAAACTTTATAATATTTTTACAACTTCCAAAGAATCTACTTTTTATAATTTAATTAACTTCTTTTGTATCTGCAAAATGAACGAAGTGGTTTTATACACAATGGAAGGAACTACATAATATGGTTCTCGTATAACTTGGTTTAGTTCTTAAAGTCAAGATGTAAATACGTACTTCCCTGGAACTCCCAAATTCTTACGTACAACAAACAGACATACGGTTTTGACCCAAATTTTTCGATCTACAAAAAGGTTAATAATCCAAATAGCGTCACAGTTAAACATTTAACTGAAATAACACCGTATTCTCATTCCGCAGTCTTGTTTAAATCAGCATGAAGCAAAATTTATGCGCTACAATCGAAATTGCACACATATATCTGATGTAGGCATATACTGAAACTGGGGCAGTGGGTATCAACATTTCAGTGCCAAATATTGGAATACCAAATTCTGGCTTTGGAACGGTGAAATACTAGTTCTAGGGCAAAATTTATGTAAATATGTTGATACCTGTAAGGTACACAAATACATACACTGTGTAGAAAGCTTGCATGTCGATATTTGGACCCTTCTAAAATGAGTGAAGTCCCTGACAATGGACTTTAAATTTTATTTTTATGCAGCAGTACATAGTACAGTCACAGTACGTTTACTTTTATACAGTAGTAGTGTTCGGAATATCACTGTATGACATCGTAAATTTGTGCCCTGTTGGCCGATTTAGGAGTAACATTTCTATCAAAATTTGACAATTTATATAAATCTAGCTGCTTGCTATATTATTATTTGCTTGTGGAACTTCAAAACTATTTATTCTAATCGATGTTTTGCATTACCTACATGTTTTGTGACTGCGTTCCTCACTTTTTACAAAGGCAAACAAAATGTGATAAAGACAATAACTGAGCACTGGAACTAAATACTTTTCTTTTATTCTGAACGACTATGCATAAACCACGTCTGTATATTTCGGTATGACGAAATTCTTGCCAAACAAAGAAAACCCCCTAAAAACGTCATATTAAAAGCGACGACGAAAAACGTGGATGTGTAAGCTTGGTGACGTTGGCGGACTTGTTTTTTTGCTTCAGCTTTTGTCACGAACGTGTGTAGAGACGTAATACTCTATCTCGTGTGCTTTTTTTGGTGTTTGGTTTGAGACATTAGCGAAACTGCTATAAAGTTCCATGATCTGCATAAAAGAGTTTGACAAACAATACAGCTATTTGAATTCTCAGCTCATCGGTATGTAATATATTTTTGAATTTGGCCATTTTCCCCTTTTAAAAGAGTACACTACTTGACTATTATGAAAAGATACGTGTGTTAGTGTGGGAGTACTTCAAGCTTGAATAAAATTAGGCGAGTTTATTTCTTCATTTTGTATTATACCAAAAATTGTATTCGTGGTTTTCGAAAAAAAATAATTAAATATTTCATTAAAACATTCACTGCAAGTGTCTATGGTCAAGTCTACAACTTTTATTGGAACAACCTCCGGGTAGAATTCACAAAAGTGTTTAAATAGTACGTATAGCTAGCTATATATATATATATCTCTATATTTATCAATCTCTTTCTATTTTGGTACTAAATAAATCATCTTTCTATCACTTGTACTATACTATAATCCTCAGGAAGGATTTCGGGAGTCTGTCTCCAGAATAGCCCTCTGGCTTTTAATAACCGCAAATGACGCGACGCCTCTCCCGAATTTTTCGTTTACATAAGTACCCTTCAAATAAAAGCTTTGCCATTTGCATCGCCGATTCTGGGAATAGCTTATTTGAGTGTGGTATCGGTTGTCTGAGTGAGTTTTAAATGGTCGCAAATTTGGGGACATATTTTTGAAATAGTACTTAGTAAGTATCTACTTACAATTAAATTCTTGTTTCTTATACAACATTAATAGTCCAAATTGTTGTTCGTGACGTTGACTGATCTTGATGGAGGAGAACTTAATACAAGCTAACAGGTATCAAATATAAATTCAGCTTAAAATATAATCTTTTAAATTCAGAATGAAACTCATTTCATAATATGAACCGCATATGATTTTAAAATTAGCGTAAGCAATTTCCAACACTGAAAACGATTCACTTAGAGATATTAAAATTATAAATTAAAACACTTTGATCCTTTTTCCGTCCGGATAAATTTTCATTCTCATTTCCCTTTGTTTATGTTAAAGGTAACGAAAAGGTAAAAACGCCCAGTTACATCATTAATGATTTCCCTTGCCCTAAATTTGCCTTAACTTTTTTTAATAAAACGCAATCATTTATTTTTAATTTCGCCTCTTCCCATTCATATTCTTTCGTCCGGGTCCCAACGGTGAAATGAATGTGATTTTTCTCACCAAGGACAAAAACTGTTTCTGAATTAGCCTGGTGGACAGGGTTGGCAAATTGTTATTATATAATAACGAGGATAACTGGATTTATTTAGACAAAGTTATCAACGTTATTGCATTTAGAGGTAAAAAAAAGGCAAACGAGGTATATCTATAACTATTCATTTATAGAGCAGTGACGCTGTTAGATGCATAGTTAGATATTGCACTAAGACAAAGTTACAGATAAGTTCAAAAAACTTAACACCAAGCAAAAAAACCCGTAGGTAACGGAAACAGAAGTGGACATAACTGTTTTATGTAATTGTTAAAAGCTTTATGACACGAAAATACACAACGTTCATATAATTAATATTGAATTGAAAATTTTTAAATAATTTGACATTTTAACATGACACTTTTCAACTTCAAATTTTTCTTTCTAAGTTCCAACCCTGCGGGCCGGACAAAGGCCCTTTCCGACAAAAATTATAAATCAACTTTTTTGAGGTCCCCTCTGTTAAAACTGCGACTTTTTGCTTTGAGCCGTGTTTCAAGTATGTTCTTGTCTCGTATTTGTTCAAATCTGGTTGAATTTCCGGCCTGATATTTGAATTTAAAATTGTAGCAACCTTCATTTATTCTGCATAGGGAAACCAGTGAATTTAATGCAATTATCTTTTTAAAAACGCTACTAAACTCTTGGTCAAATCAGTGGAACTTACAACATCGTACAAGAAAGTAACGTTAAAGGCTTTGGAATAGATAACTCTTACATTAGCCACGAAGTTAATATTGTAAAGTAATATAAAAAGTTTGAATAGTTACCTTGAGCAGGCGCGTAGATGTTCAAATACAAACAATCTTCCGACTGATTTGTCAAGAACGGCAGTATTCGCTTCAAGTATTCCAAACGTCCTTTGGATATTCGTTTCAATACTGCTGTTTCATTCCTTATATCTGGAAGCACTTGAGGACAGACTGGGCTGAATTCTTCAGCTATCTTCACACCTGACCACTGGGCACCGGAGACGGGAGGCATAAAGCGTAAACTACCCATAGGAGGCGACGCGTAAGGGACCCCGCGAAACACCTCAACGGGTTCAAGATACCTTGACTCAGGCGTTACTATAAAACCTCTTATATCACCATATTTAGTTCTAACTACGCGACTACTTATGAACGGTGGCGCGGATTTTTCATCCATCGTCGTATCGCCTCTGACCATCCTCGACGTCAGTACAGGAAGCGTGATAAAGTACGTAAATGTCAGAATGAACATTTTTCCGCTTCCAACGCCACCGTTCAAGATACTGTGAAGTGCCCGGTGCTATAAGTCGACCATTTTGGGAGGATCGATTTCTCCGTCGGACCATTTACTGGGTTATCTGCAACAATAAATAGCCGGATATTAGTAACGTTTCCGGAGAAGAAATTGGAGGTAGTTAACGTTAATAATCCTATGGCTATCTTGATTACGTCCAATGTTTCTGAAGCATAAATACATTATCTGAGTTGTGAGCTTGTACGTGAACCATACTTTTGTAAATCTATATGCAAACGAAGAACAAACATTACTTTATATTTAATTATTTCAGTCAATCTATTATATTTACGTACCACTGAGCAGAGAGCTAGTCTAAATAGAGGGTTTATTATTTGTAACATGACAAAGAAGACAGTATATTTTTCTTCCCATATAACATTTTTAGTTTAAAATCCTTTTGTTGAAATGCAGAAACACCTTTTGGTAATACTCTGACCCTACATTGACAAATGTGAAAAAGATATCGTCTATCGTCCCAAAAAATTACCCTCACGTTTGAAAGAGATCCCTATTTCAATATGACCAACCCATTTTCGTCCCATAATCGTAAGACTAGTGTTATACGAGGTACAATTTGCATCCTATTACCATAACAAATGAAAGGTAGTTCGACTCAGGATATTCGTGTCACGGACCCGTCCGTTATTAGAACATGTCCAATCAAAACTGTGCACGTATATTCAATTAGGTAATTGAATATGTTTGGGTATTCACTATTCCGGAGCAGTATATTTATGGGTAATCGGTTTGTGTCAGGTTTTAAATATGAGTGAACGTTTCTCGAAATCTGAAAGCAATAGTCGATGTTAGAAGTTATACTATTTATTGGATTTCAAATCGCGTACATTTAATATCGTTTTCTCAAACGAACACCGCCGTAGAGTTGCCAGCTTATCTGTATTCTACAGGATATATCACGGAGAGTATACGATGGGATTGCATAATTTGATTCCGCCTTTCCTTTTCCATCATCGGAAGACTGGACGTGGGCAGGGGTTCCACCCCTATGTTGTGGATATACCCTGAATTCGCGCGAAGCGCTTCGCTTCCACATTTGCTGCAGACTAGTTCCCCGAATGCTATAACTTGGACCTTTTCAAGGCGAGAGTGGATAGGCATTATTTATGTGTGCATGCTACATTCTCGACCACATCGTCACTTTTCATCAGGTGAGATGGAGGTCAAATGCGCACTTATTTTTTTATATAAAAAAAAAACAAAAGGTTTCAAGCTATTTATAATAAATGCGATTCTAAATATCGCAAAAAAATAGTTTCATTTTGAATATGTAGCAATAGCGAAAACTTAAGAACTCGATATGTTTATTCTTGACTTCGAAAATACAAAATAAACTAGTACAATGTCTTCCACACCAATCAATTTCGAAAATATACATCGCATCTAAATGGATGACCACAATACAAATAATTTTTTAAGTAATATAATGTACATAGTCGGCCCTATGAATTGAAAATTCCATTGAGTGTGCCAATGTGCGTAACATTGCGTTGTTAGCTATCACGTGTGCAATATTTTGTTTTAGAAGGACCTATATGCAAGACTACGCACCTATACGAAAAGTTACGTATCTACAGGATCTCGAGTAATTAAAATTCATTAGCTAACTCGCTTACTCATATTTTCATAAATTATTTTCCCTGCACTACCTTTCATGCTTAAGTAAGCACTCAGTTGGCACAAGAAGATAGGGCTACGCATTTTTTATGTGTGTGTACAAAATGGGCAGTTTTCGTCGAATTCGTAAATGTAGTTAAAATACGACAACTAAAGTTTCGTAAGGATTTTGTTAGACATATTTTGTTAATGAATAATTTTGACAGGTCTTTTCATTAAATTGCATTACTGGCTCTATAATTTACCCATTATCGTCTAAGTCGACAGATGCACCACTCATACAACCATCGTTTGCTAATGAGGGCAACGCTGCGTTATTATCACTGTTATTTTTCAGATCTTCAACCGCATCTTCTTTTATCCAATCAGAAATTTCTGGTTATTTAAATAAACTATTACTTACTACTAAAAAGGAAGTTCCGTTTTTACACCTTATTTATGTCCAATCAATTTTTTTTAATTTGTGTTCCGATTGTACTGGAGGGTTTGCATTTTTGATCTGATTGCATTTGTTGAAAAAAAATTAATATCCTCATTGCCACGGAACAAATTTAATATTCGTTTCAAACCATCTTCAAATATCTATGATTGTCGTAACTTGAAAACAATAAATTGAACACACTTTTATTTTGTATTTTATTTTGGGCGTCGAAGAATACTAAAAAGTACACAATTCATTACGTCAAATAGATTAGATTTCCATTACATAATTTGGAAAATGTATTGCGTAGTATTGCATAGTTGACCTAGATCATGGCTACGCGATATTGCATATTTGATATTTAAGGCGACATCATTTTTTCAAATTATATCTCAGAAAAGTTTCTGGTTCTTCTGTATGTTGAAATTCCACTTTGTCATAACTTTCGCATCGCAAACAAATTAGTATTTCCATATCGTCGACGTAACAAATGGAAAAGTTATTACCCGTATACATTTTCTCACCAGAATCACATATGGCAAGGGTCCAAATTTTAAGGAGAATGCTCCCTCTTATCGAGTCCCGAGTTATTGGTGTAATAAATTCGATGCAGATAAACATACAAATTCTCGTAAAAACGTCCCAGACCAAATGGTTTCCTGTATCGAAGACATAAAAGTTGAGGATAGTAGGATCATTGAACAAACAAGAAGGAATAAAACTGATGAAGTGGTGATTGTTAGAACGGTTGAAATGGCCATTATAGTTTCTTTTAAAGCTTGAAATCGTTTTTATAGTGAATTTATAAAACATCGTTGAAGAAATGTGAGTGACATGGATTTAGGTGACACAATAATATAAGGAATTAAAAAACATTTCAGTTACATAAAAAACAAGAAAAGCGCGGAAAATTATTTTCTTTTCATTTCGAATAACGACATTTAAAATAAATAGATCTAAGCAGTCACTACATGCATGTATTATTACTTAGGAACATAGTTTTTGAAATATCGAAATACGAGTGCTTTACAACAGTGCAATTAAATACCGACTAACGAACAGGGTAATTAACATAATCACAGCTGCAAATAAACCTGAACACTTTACTGAAACGTTAAAACACATTAAAGCGCAAATGCTAAGTAGACCTCGTTATTTTGCTACCGACATAGCTAGAAATTTGCTTGACAGTCCAAACAGCAGTCATTAGCAAGTTAACAATTGTAGCTCGTGCTTTGAGTTGAAAATTAAAATCCACTCAGTGTTATGTTTACTGTTTTAATTATAGACCAAGACCAGATAGGCGCTTTCGTACATAGAAAATCATCGTCCTCTGTGTTGTGTTGTTATTGCTTATTTTACAAGTTTTAATTAGCTAATAATCATCACACGTTATCACCACTTTCGTAGTTAGGTCCATTATCCAGCGACCTACCATGAAAAATAAAGACTTTAACTTTTGAAATTTATTTAGAGACTAGTGGGAGAACCGTTTTAAAGTCAGAGGTCAACGATTCGTAGCATTTGCGAATATTTAGTAGTAGATAGTAACGGTGAAGGAAACATCATAATGTGAACCTGGACATTGAAGAAGGTTCGTAACCCTTGTAAAACGGGTGTAGTCTCCAATCCGCTTTAACCCATTGTGGTAGAATTTGACTTAAATTCTTTCCTTAGAAGAGACCAACGCCCCAGAAAAGGGCGTATAATCGCATCGCTTATATCTATATAATTATAGTAAAATATAAGTTACAGTTATTAAATGAAATTCTCAGTCAGTAATTATTTATATTATAAAAGCAGAGTGTATGCAGTAAGAATGGAACCAAAACAGAATATAGGATATAATTCTAAATCTTTCCAAAAGCAATGAAGAAAGAATTATTTGAACGCTCAAAGTATTCCTCGAAGCGTAAACAAGCTGGATTTAGGATTACAGATAAGTGGGACATAAAGAGGTCGTCGATAGAGCAGCCACGACATCGCTTTGTACAAGGTTCACTTGACAATGTGTAACAAGTTGTTATTGTAGTAGATGACATTACATTACATGTGTATTGAGTTTGAAAATGTGTTATCGCAAGCATTTCTCCGAAGTTTTGGATAAATCATTTATCTTTAGGTTTTTGAACATCGTAGAAAATTAGCTTTTTTCGACAAAATTGAATTGATTGTTCAAAATGCCCTAAATGCGGACAGGGGGACTTTTATACGGCTGCGATAGTAAAATGGGCTAGGTTGAAGTCGGCCCTTGGGTCTTCTTGTCACTCCATACATTTTTCGGACACGGTCCAACTCCTTTAATAAACAAACGTATTTATTAGGAATGAGAAAATAATGGATAAAACGTCTTAATGATAATTTGCCATAAGGAAGTTTCGGTCAGAAATAGCTTTATTTGCAAAAAAATATTCTGATTTGCATTTTATTTTGTCGAGACATGTCGTTTATTTCGTAGCAGTAGAGCACCTTATGAAAGAGTTGGTCCAGGGAAGTATTGCCACCTTACCTATTTCTGCCGCCAAGCAGTAGCGTAAGCATTACTGCGTTCCGGTTTCGAAGGGTTTAAGGGTACTGGTGAAATCACAGGCACGTGGGACTTGTTAACATTGTCTCACGGTATCGGGCACAGTGGCAGTGCCCCTCAGATCTTTGTGATTTAAAGCTTCGCATGGTACTGCAACTGTTATGGATAGGCGTGTCGCGACTCGTTCGTCCCGTCACTAAGTGTTTATAAAAAAAAATGTCGGCAGTCGCCAACGTCATTTTTGTTCTTGTTGCATATACATAAAGCGTTTTCTGATAAGCTCAAGCCGATTTCGCGTCGTTAAATAAGCTCCCTTAGATAACGATGAGAACTATTTTATAGCCCATAAGGTCTAACTCTCAAAGCATGGAAAGGTAATAAGGACAAAGTAATTTCTCGTATTTACATCTACATTACTATACAATATTACTCAGTATTATCAAAGTGTATAAACTTACCACGATTGCGTTTAACCAAGGTAAACAACTCTTTTATGGGGAACTGTATACGTTTTTACAATAAGATTCCGGAGCATATATTAAGTTTATCATTTCCTAAGTTTAAAAAGTACATTAAAAATATTTTGATCGAATAATCATATTACAAAATTGAAGACTACGTGTTATATAAAGATGTATGGAAAGACGACATGGCTCCAGAATCCACACAAATTTGATTCAAAGTGTATTCCATAGCATTTAAGTTTATTTGAAAAGAGCAATCCCTAGAGTTTCTTGCTCGTTCTTCTCAGGGAGGTCAGCGTAGTGAACGAGCAGTAGCTTAAATGTGACGATTTCAAGTGTAAATTTATTTTACTTATGGAATAAATAATCTTTGACTTTGACTTTGACTTCCCCTAATAAGGAATGAGGAACAGCAATACGTAACGGGGTTTGCGTCGAAGTCACTGGCTTGCCGTGATTTCGTTGTACAGTGTGAAATACCTGGTTGATGCCTTTGAAAACTATTGCCTTTACATAATGTAGAAGAAAAGAGTCCACGTTCGAAGCAAGGCTCTGCAAAGGACTGCAATGATAATGAAAACTTTATTACTAATAGTATAGTTAAAAAGAATTGTATAAACTCTGATTATTGTAATTAATCATAAATCATAAAAGAGGAGAGTTAGTAGTTTGAAGTCTGTGTGTATCTTTATTTCTGTCTGTGTGTGTAGCTCCCAAGATGGATGAATCTCAAAGTGTTCTTTTTTATTTGAAGGTGGGTTTAATAGGCATTGTTTTTAGTTATCTTTCATGAACAGCTGTTTAACGATATGCAGCAATTTTTTACTTGAATCTACCAACAATGACAACTAACAGCGTACATGCAAACCTAATTTTGTGATGTACATTCATTTAGCAAGTTTTCGAATAGATCCTGTATTGTATCTCGAGATAAGAAGGTGGTTAATCTTTCAACGTGAACGGACAAAATTGTGTTAAACAATCAATAGTATTTAGGCCCGCATTAATAAAAAGACGGATTGATGCTGGAAAAAGCAGAAAATCTTCTTGATCATTATTCGACAGCGATGTGGTTTATTCTTTAAAATCTGTGTCGAAAATGAAACGTGGCCGTATTTGGTGACGGGACGCTATTCCGTTGCGAACTACGCTTGGGACTACTGTGTGGCATTGCGGTACGAATTCGCATCCCGCGGGTGCGCCCCAAAGACCGCCCGGACTGCTTTTCCCGTTGTACCGCCTATGTGTGGCCTGAGCTTAAGTGCGTATAGGATTTAAGACCTCGGGATGCATCGCAAGCGTTTCTGTACGAATACATTATAATATTCAGCGTCTTGGATGCTATTACCCCAAGTAATCTAAAAACTTGTCTTGACTGATTAAGACTAAATAACGATTTTTTTATGATATCTAGGGACGGGATGAATAAGTCGTGGGTCTACTGATAAGCGGCATGCCAATCCATAACAATTGTAGTACGACTCAAAACTTTATAACGAAAATATTTGAGGGGCATTTGCCGTCACCCAGAAACATAAAGCTGCCCGTAGTTTCACCAGCACCCTTCAAAACTGGAACGCAGCAATATAACATTATTGCTTGGAGGCAGAAATAGGTAAGGTAGCAGTACTTCCCTTGGCGAATTCTTTCACAAGGACCACTACTGCGACTAAGTGGTCTGGAGCCGTAGCTTAATTACTGATTGACGTTTAGCAAAAATTTTGACAACTCTCAAATTATTCATAGCCGTTGATGAGCCTCAAGTGATGTTTATTAATACAGATAGTTGAATTAAGCAAGATCTTAATAGCGATCAAGCACTTGAGATGGATTTGTTAATAAAGGCCCAAGTATTTTGATTAAGCGGTAAAGAGATGTCAAAATAACGTAATACTATTGGTTAATACAACACAGCTCTTCTTCGATCCGCTTTAGTAGATAATGGGCCTTTCATACATCATTTGTCAAGCGATACGACTATTGCGGAACACACGTCTAAGGGGAAATTGCGGGCGATTGCCTCGGGGGATCGCATCACATTGAATCGTGACGTCATTCTACTACAATAGGATATATCGAATGAAGACAATTGGAGAGTACTAAATTTAGTATAGTTACTAATGTTTATAGAGTTCTGCTTACTGTTAAAAAAGTTCCATTCAAACAAAAAGTTTGATGTGAGGACACTAGATCTGAATATTTCTCTTGCGTGTTTTCCGCCATCAGAGCAGTCGAGGACCTACAAAGCTTACAAATATGAGAACCTCTACAGCTTCGAGCATTTTGCAGCGAAAACTCTCGTTTCTTGAAAGCCATGAGCGAAACTTCTCCCTAAGGAGCTTTTTGTTCATCACGTTGAAGCCTCCCGTGACCAACTGACAGATATTTCCACCAAAAAATAAGTTTAGCTATCCACATGGGAAACGTTACCAGCCTTTGAGGCACTATCGTTAGGGCTAACTTATTCAGTCTACTGTTCATTTAATTTAATGTCTTATGAATGTGTGCGTTATTATTATATTATTAATGCCAACTTAAAACTAGATGGCACTTACTCTTGAGGACATTATGTTAACATTTTGTCTGGAGTGTCTTATATTTTACGTTTTGAGTACTGTACTTTCACTGGATGAGAATGAGGCGTTATTAAAATTTATTTCCACTTAAAGTTAAGCGCTTCATTTCTCTTGCAATCTTAGCATTAGCTTGATGTGATCCTGTTTTAATCCAAATTTTACGACATCATGTCTATCGCTTCAAGCGTCCGCTTTCTTAAATTTTATTGAGCATTTTTAATATCTTTTTTTTATAGTCCAGAATCGCATGTCTTCCAAGTCATTCGTTTGTTCTTGGAGTTGAGTCGTAAACTCTAATTATTTTAGCGAGATGTTTTTCATTTCCATTATTTTAAATTATTAAAAATATATTTTTTAGTAAAATGTTTTTGGTCTTTTACTTAAGATTTATTTCTTAAATGCAAAACAAAATTTCTTTGTCTACATTCAGAAATCATCCTTGAAATTGATGCTGAAATAGAAATGGATGGCTGTCATATACTTATATTAAAACCTTTGTTTTTGAATTGATTAACAGGAAAAGCTGGGAACAAATCCAGAAAAAAAACAAGTTTGTAAATGTCCAGAGTCGTATCTATTTACTAGTTGTTTAAAGTGAACCGAGCTTAATTAAAACAGTATTGTCCATTGCAACCGTTCAGTCCAGGAAATTGCGGCCCCACTGACCCTGTAGCGAAGCTGTTAATCTGGGTAAGTCTGTGGATTTACTCACTATTGTGCCAATGCAGGTATCATGTGTTTACAGCATTGATATTTGTAAAATAAATTGTGCGGAGCCTGTAGCGATCACATGAAGAACAATTGCACACGCAAACTATTACTCTTGTCTTCTGCAACAATTTATTCTACTTTGAGCCTCTTTTGAAATCTGAAACTTATATTGCTTTACAAGCTAAGGGATAGAAAAGGGAACGCTTCGATGGTTTGGTCACGTACAAAGGATGGATTTGATTGATGGCACAAATTTACAGAGCAAATGTGGATGGAAACGCGAGAAAAGGTGGACCTTGACGTTCATATCTAAATCAGATTGGTGACGTCCTTAAAAAGGTTAGGCAATAAGTAACAAGAATAAACGAGCTTATAAGAAAAGATTGATGTGATTGAAGATGTGAAGTAAGGTACAATGAAAGTGCCTATGTTTGTTAGAAAAGTAAACTGAATAAGAACCTAAAGATTTACAATACGTATGTAACAACCAATCTATCTATCAAACCTCTGCTAAACCCTTGTGCATATTGAGTGCATTGAAGTACTTCGCCGACGTAATTATAGTTAATCGCGGCGGGTAGACGGGCTTTACCTCGTCGCGTTTAGCATCAAGTTCAACTTACGCTGCTCTTCAAACTCGTAGACTAGCCTCTTCACAATCCCCCGCCATTCAAGGCGCAGAGAGACGGCTCAATGTTGCATTGCAATCTCTTATATCTAAGGAGTTGATCGTAACGTCTCCGCTTGACCTCCTAAAGTTCAGAGAAGACGATGCGCAGGAGGAAGAGTATATCCAACAAGTGGAATGAAGCCATAGTTTTACTCTCATCACCATGATTATATCTGACTGCTAGGTACGGATCTTTACTACTAAGAAGGTTCATAGCCGCCATACTGGTTCAATGGCGGAACTAACAAGTCTTTGTGACATCTGCAAAAATTAACCTCAAAAATTAAAATTTTTGTCGTACTCATTGATAGAACCAACGTGATTGTTATACAAGTTTTTCTAAATAATATTTTGAACTTTTGTGACTTGAGAGTAACGTAAATACGTGAGAAAATGGGTGCATATGTGTGTGTAAGCGTATGTTTGCATATTTGTACCCACACAATTGAGACTTTAAAATATAATACTTAAATGTTTCTCCATTTCATCATATGTTTCAGTAAGCAGTCAATTGGAAAAGTTATTTTTACATTTCCATCTTAAATAAAATATTCAAGGCAATTTTTTTTTGTTTCAAAGGACGTCCTAAATAATGTTGTGTGTCAAACATAAAAATATCACGCCTAGTGTCAATTACAACTTAATTAAAGTTAGCAAAGTAACAATATAACCGAAATTGCACCTCACAGTTCTCAAACGAAACTAATTACACCTGTAATCTGTTTGAATGGCCCTTCACTAATGAACTTGGCGCTTGCATCGGGTCATTCGACCTAATTTCCTGAGGCCAGCTCTTTGTACCGACCTGTGTCGCTCTAAAGCCTTTGAATGCTTTTGATGTGTGGTGTAATGGCTTTACAAAATAATTCCACCGTACGCCTGTGTTTCAACATACAATGCTATTACATTATTCCCACCAATCGGCGTCGAGATGATAAAATAACAAATTGCTATTGGTTGGTGATAGATAATGGGCATAATGTTTTAAATTAGATAGGCACCTTTATTAACATAGTTAACAACCTACTCATTTTAAATGTTAGTTAGTTATAGGTTCTTTTTAAAGTTTAGCAAGTGCAGTGATAGTTCACTGAAACGGTTGCCTTTCATTTGAAAGGTCAATGGACTTTAATTTCTAAGTTGATGTTGATGAATAATTAGAAGCAATACCTCGTGATTAAACATATAGAAGAAGAATTGACACAACCCATGAAGAACGAATGAAGTGGCTTAAACTCCTTCCTTAGCCGCTCACGCGATGCGCTCCTCCTACCGCAAAATGGCGGCATTTGGTTTCGCAAAATAGTAAAGGATTCCGTTTAAATACAAGTTTTTATAAATAAAAAGTATTATTCTGCATTGCTAAATAAAAACCCTCTGTACTACAACAAAAACATCTCAAATAAAATGCAGTAATACACCGCAAATCCTGCACATAAAAAGCACTAATGAAATTTTTGGTGTACTTGGGTAAATATGATAATATTCCGTTTGAGTGGTTCTAACGTTTACCATGAAATTACTCCTATAGTAAAGTATAGTTTATAAACATTGACTTACAAATAAATGGACGACGGGTCTAATACAAAAACCACGAAAAAAATGTCCCAAGTCAACCTATTCGAAATTTAAATTGTTATATCATCGCAGTATCGCGCTGTCCGTAGAACAAATGAAGACTAAAGCGGAGTGTCGCGCTCTGTATACGATTTTAGCGCCTTACAAGTGCGGACACTTTTTAGCGCGGACCCGACGTCCATATAATTGTAAGTCAATGTTTATAAACATATATATTCAGGGTAAACTTAAAAAACGCTACTTACGGTATGTTTTTAATAAATAAACACCGAAACCACCAGCCCAAACAATAACACACACGATTGTCGTGACGTATTTTTGAAGTTGTTTATTTTTTTAAATGACAGATCCAGGCATTAAAAACTTTATGGTTTGCTAGAGTAGTTACCAAAATAGCAATTAATATTAATTGTTTTACCTGTTATAACTTCGATATCCGATAAATCGGTATAAAATCATCACCGGCACCTCTAGGTGTGGTATGCGTCTACGGCTGCATGTATCGCGTGAGCGGTTAGACGAGATCCGTGTCCAGTAGTGGAACGTAGTATAGGTTGATATGAGACTGACAACGCTACATTGGTCCTGTCTGCCCTAACTCGAACTTTGGTCGGTGATTTCGTGATTAATAAATTATGTGAGATTGCAAAGCATAATTTAATACATACAATTATTTTAACGCCGTTGGATTCTCATTGGGGATCAGACTTTCGATCACCACTTGCACGATCCTGTCCAACTCTCTTGCTTCACTCACATTCATCAATATTTTCACAGCAGCCCTCTTATTGTTCTCACTACGCTTTCTGGTCTTTTTAAGTACGTCTTTTGTGACCATCCACTTGCAATACCTTTTAATGTTCTTTTTCCAATATTCCTTACCTATTTCTGCCGCCAAACGGTAAAGTGAGCATTACTGCGTTTCGATTTTGAAAGTGCTGGTGAAATTATAGGCACATGGGACTTGTCAACTTATGTTTCGGGGTGACGGGGGCAGTGGCAGTGCCCGTGGAATTTTGTGTGTCACTTGCCATCAGGCGCATGATTTGTTCGTCTTGTCACTTGGGATCATACAACAATATAAAACAATTGTCTTTCTAGCTAGCTCTATGTTTATTTCGCCGTTCTATTTCATTAGATACTGAATAAATTACAAAATCAGGTTAAAAAGTATGGCAACTAATTATATAGGGAAAACAAGTGTATTTCTAACAATAAAGGGGAATTCTGTAATATTGTTC
This sequence comes from Hyposmocoma kahamanoa, assembly GCF_003589595.1. Lineage (NCBI taxonomy): Eukaryota > Metazoa > Arthropoda > Insecta > Lepidoptera > Cosmopterigidae > Hyposmocoma > Hyposmocoma kahamanoa. Next base: position 1,477,442 of record NW_020653424.1, read on the forward strand.
TGTAATGCGGTAAATAACAGTAGCTGTTAAACAATATTATGCAAATGACAAGTCACGCAAGGTCCATTAGTGACGATACCAGAGAAAACGGCACAACATTAATAATGTATCACACCCATTAAAAAAAAAAGTTGGAATAATCAGCCTCTAGCGGTCACAAAAAGAACGAAAACATACCGACTAAATATTTTATTGGGTTGCTGCATACCTCTGCTCTTTCAGTGTGACATGGCTCTTAATGAACAAAATGCGTATTTACGGCTAAACAAACGTATAGTTTAATTATCTATGGTTTCTAACTACGTAGTCTGCGATCGCGGGTTGCTCTCGAAAAAATAACGTGTGTGTAATTGTCATTGCGGAATATTAAAGTTTCTCTCCGTAACATTGTGTTTTACATAAAGACCAGCCCCAAGAACAATCCACTAATAGAAGAATACAACAATGCGTAGAACGCAGACATGATGTATTAACGTAAAGAAGACAAGGTAGAAAACAGCAATTTGTAAATTTTTGTGTGTCATAATGAAAAAAGCCCAGGTTACAGCGATACAGATTTAAACCGGTCTTTTGCAAATGCGTTGACAGTCGTGGTAAATAAGACTTTAAATACTTCTACTAATATCAAATAATCAATCCATCTCATGTGCTGGATCGATATTGAGATCTTAACTAGGTTAACTTCGTCATTAGATTACACTGTATACATTAACATCAATGAATACATGTTGAAAAAAAATTTTGGCAATGACCGGATCCATCAAGATGGTATCACATAAGATGCCAATGAATCATTATTGCCTTAACTTTTAAGCTAATAACATATTGAGCCTTATGTTAGCGGATCGTGATATTAATTTATATTATTTTGTTAGAAAACTTACTTTGTTTCAATAAGAATTAGTTTTATGGAAAGAATAAATAAATCTATATCGTCATCATCGAATCAGTAGAACGCTACCGGGTCGCAATTACGAAAAACATCTTTAACTAGAAAAGACGTGGTTTTGTTTTGTATGAATTTATAGTGAAAGATCTTAAAATATAATTTATAGCAGTCACTGGAGTCTCATTTGTACGTCTACTAGGAAAATCTCACATTTAGAATTATCTCGACATATCTGAGTGACATTTCAACCGATACGCACTTACGAGTAACACTGGACTTGGGACCTACTTACCAATACGGACCAAGTTTCTCAAGCCTATTATTGCGATAGTTTATTATAATATCGATACCTCCAATTAACACCACGCCAAATTAATAGGACATGTTCTGTTTTAATTTTGTTTTCTATTTCTTTATTTTTTTCACAAAATTCGGAGAGCATTACGTTACTAAATAAATATGACTGTTTACAAAAATAACAGAAAATGACCAAGAAATAAAGCTGTCGCAGTGTTTTTTGGAAGTATCAATATTGTTATAATTGCAATTGATATTGTTATATTCCCACAATTTCCAAATAAAATTGTGGACTTCATAAACCTTTTTGCCACAGGAAAAGGGTAATATTTATCGGATGTACGTAGCCTACGGCTTGATGGATTCGGGGCATGAGGTATCGTTTTGGCTCCTAAAGTTATCATAGGATACCTGTAATGGCAAAAAATAAAAATGCGGGCGGATGCTCTGTTAAAATGTATTGTATATCTTTTTTAAATCTGGAATATTTAACGATAGGACCATCAAATTAGAAGTGACTTGTATAATTTACAAAAACCATCAGATATTTAATTCTGATTATAAAAACCATTTCCATCTTTAAACATATTGATTACGGTTATAGTTGAGCTTTGGTCTTGGAACGCGTCTATACCTCCAAGAGTTCAGCTCGCACTGGTAGATGTAATACATGAAGTCTATTCTTCAAATCTTCATATTTTCCTTTATACATTTTTCTTTTAACACGGACCAAAAATATCAAATGTTTTTAGCAGCAGTAGAGCTCTTTGTGAAAGTGTTCATCCGGGGAAGTACTGCCACCTTACCTATTTCTGCCGCCAAGCAGTAACGTGAGCATCACTGCGTTCCGGTTTTGAATGGTAAGGGTGCTAGCAAAATTACAGACACATGAAACTTGTCAACTCATGTCTCAGGATAACGGATACGTATGTCAGATCTTTGCGATTTAAAGCTTTGAGTGTAGCTTCATGTCATGTAGCTTACCATCATACGCACGACTTATTTGTCCCGGCACCTGACTTTATAAAAAGAAAAATGAAGCTCTAGGATTCGATATTCATTATTAATAATACAATTGGATGTTTGTTGAATACGTATAATCGTTATCCAGAGTAATATATTCCATTCAAAACGTCAACGAAAGCTCAGAGCTTGTTCTACATTGGTCGCTAGTTGCTTATTCAGACCATTAGAATCTGTTTATAACATTATAAATATAAGTAATTAAGTGATTCATGTGTTATTACGTCACCTTGAAGCATGACAAATATATAATGTCATTGAACGGGTCTGGGTTGCATTTAATAGTCATTATTATCAAATCATTATTATAATATCATAGAAAACCACACGCAAAATTGTTTTTTTCGACATTCGCGCCGTTAAGCTATAACATTGAAGCGGCCACTCGATGTTTAAAAAATGACCTCAGATAATAGACATGATAAATAAATAAAAAAGACATTTATTTATCCGCAAAATACATAAACAAACATAAGCGAACGATTAAAACAAAGGAACAGTAACGTAGACAAAAAGGAAGAAGTCTCAGCATTGCTGATTTTCAGGCTTCATCTTAAAACTATTCTCTTGCTGCATCAGACCGGCTAGCGGACTGTACACTAAACAATTAAGAGGCTGTCTGTGTTGCACTATATGTAAAATGTATAAAAATGAAAAAAAATGTAATTAACAACAGAAAACATCCTAAAATTGTATTTATTTAGTGTTGCTAGTGGATTGAACCACAGACTAATTGCTACTCTTTCTGCACAGACAGGAACCATGGTTTACACATTTTATTGTACTGTTTGTGATAGTTTGAATAAGAGTGCCTGAAATTCAGAAGTGTTCACTATTTCATTTCTATTTCATAATCAATTTTCGTGGGCAGGACACATAGCGACACAATGTGAGATGGGCAGGTGCTCTGTCAGACTCGTACAGGTTGAGGTGCGGGGTGAGGCAAGGGGGGTTGAGCTCACCAACGCTCTTCAACTTCTATATAAATGAGCTGATTGTCGCGCTGAGCAGCCGCCGTGTCGGATGTCATGTGGACGGTGTCTGCTTTAATAACATTAGCTACGCAGATGACATGGTGCTGCTGAGCGCGTCAATAAGTGGCCTACGAGAACTCGTAAATATATGCGAAATATATGCTCGTGATCACGGACTTAAATACAACGCTAAGAAAAGTGAAATCATGGTTTTCAAATCTGGGACCAAATGTCCGACGGATGTGCCTCCTGTCACGCTGGCAGGCGTACCCCTGAAGCGGGTGAATAGTTTTAAATATTTAGGTCATGTGGTCACCGATGATTTAAAGGACGATGCGGATATTGAGCGCGAGAGGAGGGCGCTGTCGGTGAGAGCGAACATGATAGCTCGCAGGTTTGCACGGTGTTCATTTCAGGTAAAATTAACATTATTTCGTGCCTTTTGCACCTCATTTTATACGTGCAGCTTGTGGGTTAGACATACGCGACGGGCGCTAGACTCCCTTCGCGTTCAATACAACAACGCATTCAGGGCGCTGTTGCGGCTGCCCCGCTTCTGTAGTGCGTCGGGAATGTTCGCAGATGCTCGTGTGGATTGTTTCCATACCACTATGCGCAAGAGGGCAACCTCGATGGCACAGAGGATGCGGGCTAGTGGCAGCAGCCTTCTGAGTGTGGTCGCGGGTCGCACTGATGGTCCGTTCATGGGGCACTGGATGTCTTTACATGCACCAGTGTTTCATGAGTATTATTAGGTTAATTGACATAAATGAATGAATCGAAAGAAAAATTGATTTAATTACTTTTAATTTAATTTAATTTTAATTGACTTTTGCCGATTTGTAAATATTCTGACATGTTTTATTTTATTTTGATTTATTTTGTGATATTTTGATTTTGATTTATTTATTGTGTGAATTTCTTTAATTTTAATCTTTTTAGTCTTTTTTGTAATATTGGATGTGACTTATCTGAATAAATAAATGAATTATTATTATTATAGCTAGGATGGATCCAGATCGGTGGACTAGGAGGATCATGTGTGGCGACCATGGGCCAACAAGTAAACGGGTGGATGATTTTAGAATTTTTGCGAGCTGCAACTGGACGCATGTGGCACGGGAGCGACGTAAATGCAGATATATGGAGGAGGCCTTTATCCGAAGACGATTGGAGTTGAGGCTGCTTGATGATGACGTTGAATCAATTTTCGTAGCAGTAGAGCTTCTTTCGTCCAGGGAACTACTGCCATCTTAATATTTCAGCCGCCAGGCAGTAATGTATTTGCTGGTAAACCTACAGGCACATGGGACTTGGCAACATATTATGTCTCAGGCTGACGGGCGCAGTGGCAGTGCCCTTGATTTTTGCGATTTAAAAGGTTATGAAAAGGCGTGTCGCTTACCACCAGGCGTACAACTAGTTTATCCCGTTACTTGCATTATAACAAAAAGGTACATATCGACCGACCTCTTAATTAAAAGCGAACCGGTCTTCCACTAAGGTACTATCGCCCTAATTGTAATGTACTGTACGTGATAGCACATATAGTAAATGAATTAATTTGTACCATTTCTCATAGAATTTCACATTTAAAAGCGTCATGCATGCATTTGAAAAGTCAAAAGCAACAGTGAAAGCGGAAAATAAACGTGCTCTTTTGCGTTAAAAAAGTCGTAAATAAAAATGTTTATTTATTTTTCTGCGGTTTTGTTTTAATTTACGTTGACGTGTGTATTTGATAAGGAATTTAACATGAGCCTAATGGGGTCAAGTTAGTTAAATGCATGATTTTATTCATAGAAATATAAAATTAATATTACAAGGGACGGATTGTAAATGAAAACCGAATATTCGCAGGTAACTCAGATACTTGTATAGTGCAGAATGATACAACTTTTTTGTTAACCTCTTCGTTACCATCATCATTTCTAGCCTATCGCAGCCCATTGTTGGACACAGACCTCTCCTAATTTGCGCTATTTCGCCCGATCCTCATAGCTAGTCATTGCCAGATATAGGTACAATATATATTTGTGTTGCAAAAACGAAACGTTCTGTGTACTGTTTAGGTTCTCGGGTTTCTCTCAGAGAAAAGTGGATGACTGCGGCATGACATTACATTTACTCGAATATTTCGTATGCCCGTAAAAATATACATAATTTCATTAAGGAAGAAGATCCATAATAACTTTAAAATTAAGTTCAAACATTATATTCGTTTAAATAATAATAATAATAAGAATGTGCTACGCAACCACGCCAATTGCCTGGTCTCAAACTAGGGAAATCCTTGTACTATGAGTACCAGAGCAACGCAATTCTCACTGGGGCACTTCCCAGAGCACCCAGGCCCGAACCAATTAAGAAAAGTTAATATAACCAAACAAAAAAATATATACAAAACTTTTCCCAAATTGGTTGTACCGGGAATTGAACCCAGGACCTCCGCATCCAGCGCCCACAGTGTAAACCGTTAGGACACCGATGTCGTCGAATAAGGTAAACGATTATTTTATGAGGAACTCTATATGTCATTTCGTAAGTTTAAAATTTATATTAAAAGAATTTTAATTGTAAACTCGTATTACAAAATTGACGACTTAGATAAAGATGTATTGAAACCAACGACTATCGCCCTCCTTCATCGTCACCTCATCTTTTTATCACCCTCTTAACTGGTTTCTGGCCACTATACTTATATTGGTTGGTTCCATCATCACTCCCATTAAAATTTCAGAGGCGAGAGGACATATACGATATAATAACTTGGAAATAGCTGAACTGGTTCACTGATGGATTGCAAAGACTATATTTCTTTTCATTTACCATTTTGTTTTCTCACTCAATGCATTGCTTATAATTTAATAATGATTTTTCAATTCAATTACGATTTGTGTTCCGTTACGTAATGACACGACCGGTCCTGAGCACAGTGAGTTACCTCTGTGTGCAATCTTGCAGTTTATTAATATGTTTATTCTGTTTCGATGTTCCTGTGCACGAGTTTTTTATGTTGTATGTGTTATGTCTATATGTCTGTGGCTATATCGATTCATAACTTGAAGTTGTTTATCATAGACCACATGCATAATTTTCTTTCTTCCGTGCCGTTTGTTGTGTATCAGATTGTCTGTTTACCTACTTTTTGTTTATTTAATGTATATTTAGGGGACTATGGGTTTATTTATAAGTTAATTTTAAAATATGTATTTTTTATATGTATGTAACTGTTTGTCCCTCAATAAATTAAAAAAAAAATAAAATAAATAATAATAAGGTTAAATTTACTACATTGGAGTTTTTATTCTTAAAATTTGTAATGAAAGATCTAATAAACGACTTGGAAGGAAATTGTTCATTAAAATAATAAATGTTATAAAGTGTGAATAGTGCTTCTAATGTAACCTATTCAATATGTAAGTGCATATGCCGATTTATTTTTATTCGTATATAAGTGTAACTGTAAGTAAAAATAATGATTATGAATATAAAGCAAAAATGTGTATTAAAGAAAGGCTACGAAGAAGAGTACATTGGGATATGAAAACTAATATAAATATTAAATTTCAACAAATTAGACAGATTTTTGTAACGAGAGTAGGTGTTGCCAGTGCTTTGCATTTGTGTTTGGATGACTCGTCACGTATTGGTGGTGGAATATTATTCCAGCATTTCGAGGCCGAATATTTCAAACTACCCTTAAATGCTGCACTTGTATGTTGCGGTACCATAAGAACACATGACCGGGCAGATCTCTCCCTGTAACGTACGTTAAAGTTAGATGACCACGTCAGTTTGTCATATAGGTATTTAGGAGTCTTAGTTTTGACTATATCAAATAACAGTCCAGGATACAGGAGATTCTGATGAGCTCCAATCTTCAGTATGTTTGAATTATGGAACTTCATAAGCACGTTTATGTCAAAAGTGGTTCGCCAAATGGTATCAAACCGTCGCTCCCTCAAATGAGACGCAACCATTCTCCCACCGAATTACCACCGCTCTTATCTATTACTATTACTATATTTAGGAAACGGTAAATTTTAGTGAGTCCATTAAGAAGGCAAGCGAAGACAAGCGTGGACGCGGACGAATAAGTACTTGGACCAAATCAAAAGGAAAGTGGGGGCACGTCGTATAAGGAGGTCAAAGAAAAAGCTTTTGGCGAGGACAGAATGGTGTTTATTATACCGACAAGAGCACAGCTCTTAAATCTAAGAGAGAAAATATCGTATATAGGGAAAAAACCCGCTGATCGGGCAATTCACAAAGTGGACCGCAGAACATCCGAGAGATAAGTTTAAAGAAATTAATATACACACTATATTTACAAAATAATCTGACTGTTCTTGGAAGTCGTCTTCACAAAGTCACAACTTTATCTAAGGGGCAATGTATACGCTCCTGTAATAAGGTTATCGCTGATATTCAAAGTTTGCCATTAGTTTGCCATTTACGTAGTTTAAAACTGCAGTGAAACAAAAATTTTATACTCTTTGATGACAAGAATCAACGACAGTAACCCGTTTACCTTTTTCAGGGTATTCCCATCGGAGATATTATGAAATGAATATTGTAAAATGTAAATGTGAACAAAGTTTAGTTACAATGATTAGAATTTTAGAAGGTTACGAATGAATAGAAGTATTTATTTAATATAACGATTACAAGCGTAATTTGCTTACGCGTGAAATAAAAACATATTTGAATTTCAATAGCTTTAAATTTCATATAATGCAGAACTTGCCCTGTAAAACAGTTTCAGATTAAATCCATCGAGCTTAATGCATAATCTCGATAAGGTTATCGATATCATGACAACACTATCACCGCCTTTGAGTACCACCATTACGCGGTAACGAGTACCGAATCATTAATCCGAGCACATCGTTCATCAAATCGGTTTCCAAATCGGTGTATCGGAAACCGATGATGGCGGTGACTTACGACTATGAGGTTCAGTGATTGATTTTTTTAATTTAGTTCCAGAGTGTTCAATATTTATCCTATAGGTGAACGATTGCTTCTCAACTGAGGTCGACGGTCTTACGATTCGAATCTTACGACATGTATACTTAAGACTTTAATTTCTTTCTCCTCAGTCGGTCACTCACTGCTGAGGATCGTGATTTTGAGCAAGTGCACCGTATCCATTAGAATACTCTCCGACAGCAAGTCAGTACTCCAAGCACTGGGCAGCTGTTTATGACATAACATAACCCAGAAATACCACCAAGCACTCATGGAGATACCTCCGATACACACAACTTTCTAACCCTACAATGAATCAGCAGATGAACTGGCCAGACAGGAGTCGGAGACGGATACTGTATGACCAGACTCTATAGTATTCCTCCCCTACCTATGGTGTAAGATCAACTACACACAAAGGTACAAAAACATATTTTCATAACAACTAGAACTATTAGACTAGAAAACTAGAACTAGTAGACTGACTAGAAAAGCACTCCCCATACTTAACGCCAGTCAATCTCGTAAATTCATTAAACTCAAAAAGAGCTGCGCATTCTAGCAGCAGCTCTAATGACTCATGGACCATATAACAAACATCTTTTCAATCTAAGTACCACAGACGGCCGTGCACATCCTACTACAATACTCTGGCGTGGCCAACTACGGGTCAAAGTACCTTGAAGTGACGAGGTCGCTCGCCGAAGTCTTCAACAAACTCGGGAGGGAGCTGAGATGACCCTGCACCCACCACAAGCAAAATAGGCGCATGGACAATACACCGCCCGTTACACCATGCCATACCAATAAGTGCACCGTACATAAAGCTTCTCCACTATACTCTATTTTCAGTTAGGTCCAGTTAATGTCGTAGGCTAGAAGTGCGACATTCACTGGTACTGCCAGATTCTCAGCTGGTCGCACTAACGTTTCGAACTAATAATAATAAATATTAGACAACATCGCATAAGTTACTCTATGAAATCGGAAATAACGATGGTGCTACAAACACCCAGACCCGAGATAATATAGAAAAGTTTTACTACATTGACCCGCCCTACATTGACTCAGAGATGGCGACACCGTGAAAACCGGTATGCAAGCGACTCGATTACGCAGGTCATCATTTTGTCCTCTAGGTCGTTTGTACTCTTTTTGCTTAAATCGTAAATATAGTTTTTCAATATTATCAGAGTTCATACATGAATATTTATTGATAAACACTTAGAGAAGCCCCGTACCCAGTAGAACATTATAATGGGTTGATAATGATGACGCGTTGAAACCAGTAACTTGGTTTCACGTCAAGACATTAAGTACCATGTTTCAATGAAGCGGTAACTAATTTATTCGATTACAAGATTGGTTTAATGTCAGAGACACATTGTGACGGTGTTCATGAAGTAAGCTACAAACGATGCCTTTTCCGCGTTTCGACAGCTATTTGATTTGAAATGACTTGTTGTTTCTAACAGATAGATGGCGTTAATGTGACTTCGTTAGATTTTTATAACGGCAACTCCGAATGTTGCCCTGTTGGCGCTCGTGCATGACAGGTTAGCCAACTATGGCGGAATTGCGAAGGCGGGAGAGCAGACAGTTGACACACTTGTTATTTTGAACGGCCTTAAAAGTCCATAAATGCCTCGCCAGAGCTTCAACCGTTATATAAGTTTGATTATACAAAATCTATTTCGAAAACCATGTAAGTTTTTTCTTATTTAAAAAATTTACCCCGTGATTTAGTAATTCAAATAAAATGGGGGATATATGATTGAAATGTTACCAAATTATAATGCGCCAATTAAATTACAATACTCAGTTCGTTTCCTAAGCAGGAAATCGAACACTAAATCTTCAACGAAGTCAGTATCTAACCACTTGCTAACTATACTGGATACATGTAGACGTCAAAATATTTAAAAGAATCAAATAACATCTTCACTCTATTAACTACCTACAAGTAACTGTGTACTAGCTGGTATTCGTATTTAGCTCTCCTACCACGTGACTCCGATCTGACGGTCGAACACGTGTAACATGACTGACTTCCCCTCTCCGTCCGTACCGTGTGACGTATGCGCTCGAGAAAAATCATCGGTACTTATATTTACATACACTTTAACTACACAGTAACGTTGTTTGGTTTAACTTTTAAAATTACTTTCATCGTTTTAAAAAACCATAAAAGCGTTAACATAAAACACAAATTTAACCTAAATGTCACCGAATGCACTCCAGTAAGCGTTAAAACAAACGAGCTTTTCATAAATCCGTTGCGAGTGCTCTTAATATTTTATCAGGCGCACAAGTTGGAAATATTTTTGCCGTGCAATATTAACAAGTGGGAAGGGAGTCGTAAAAACTCTATAAAATAGAGAGGCTTCTCTCTTGACTCCTTGGAATAGATGTAGAGAAACTTTATGCTTATAACAATATTATATAAATAATCAGTTAATCGTAACAAATTAAGTTTGTAATTTTTTTATGACTACATTATTTATCTGAATAAATAAATTTATTATAACTTATTTTAGTAACAGTAGAACTCCTTGTGAAAGAGTTCCTCCAGGGTAGTACCGCCTTGCCTATTTCTGCCGCCAAGCAGTAATATCAGCATTACTGTACGATTCTTTAGAACCTTTCTTGCTTCCAACCTTTAAAACAATCTCGACCGTCCTTCGTGACCATCCTCTTCCCATGTTGCCTTCCATACTCGTATGTATATCGCATATATTTCTTTCGTCACTCCACTTTCTTTTTTTTTATATTAAAAATCGTAATTATGAGTACGTTACAATTTTGTGGCACTTTTAAGCCTAAAAAGAATCACCGTATCTATTTTTGTCATTCTTTCAAATCACTTCAGTATCTGACATATTTTCTAGGTATTTTTAACCGACTTCAAAAAAGGAGGTTTTCAATTCGACTGTATTTTTTTTGTATGTATGAGTATGTTACGCTATAACTCCGGTATTTGTGAACCGATTTTCATGATTCTTTTTTTGTTGGAAAGGGGGAACTTCCATAGTGGTCCCATTTCACTTTGAAGAAAATCATCCACCTTTAAAGGTGGCTGTTCACGCATGAAGATTCATTTTTATAAATAGCGCCTAACTTTAATTTAGGAGCAATTATTTTTATGGTTGATTTTGCTATTTCTCCCATTCAAGGCGTTTATATACTTAATATACTTTGAGTGCCGGTTACAGTGAGAACCTATTTTTATTATCTCCAGTGTCAAGTCCTGTATAGTGGCGAACTAGGGGATATTTCAATAAAACTTAATAAATAGACGTAATTCCACGTACTTTTGAGGTCGGTTTTTTTAGTACTCTGTACTGAGACTATTATAATATCAAGCTACATGCCTGTCCATAACAGTTGCGGTGCCACTCAGAGCTTTAAAACGCAAAGATCAGAGGCGCACTGCCGCTGCGCCCGTTACCCTGAGACATAAGTTGACAAGTCCCATGTGGCTGTAATTTCACCAGCACTCTTACCATAATCCGGAAGACAGTAATGCTGATATTACTGCTTGGCGGCAGAAACAGAAAACGTGGCAGTACTTCCCTGGACGAACACTTTCACAAGGGGCTCTACAACTATAGTTTTACTAGAGCGCAAAGTAGGTCATTGCAAACGAATTGACACTTTAATTTTCGCGAGTCACAATATATCTGTCGCTAGCCTTAAGCGACAAGAGCCTTTGGAACTTGAGCTTCACTCAAAACGTCAGGCGGGTTTATCGTAATTACCCGTCAAACAATTGCAAGTACTATTTTATTTGTATTTCAAACAAAAACAAAGAAATAACAATGTTGTAACAATTTCATAAATGCATGCGTCAGGGTTTGTTTATATATTAAATAAATACAATATAGACATATTCAGCCGTAAGATTTCTTTGTAAAATTAAATTTTTAGAACACTTAAAATGTGTCTCAATTGCTTTTTTTAATTAATATTTATTAAGAGCGTTAGTAAAGCCATCAGCTTAAAAAGATTATTAAAGATTAGAATTTTAAAAAATCTTAATGGAACTTAGATTAAAACCTAATTGTTTAAAAAACCAGACAAACTTTTTTTTTCTATAACACCAAGTTACGGGATGAATAAGTCATGCGCCTGGTGGTAACCGACTTATCTATCCATAACAGCTGCAGTTAACTAGTCCTATGTGCCTGTAATTAATTTCGCCATCACCCAATTGACGCTCCTTACCATAGACACTACCTTTCGCGTGTTGGAGTCTAGCTGAATGATAAATAGAAGTGGCGACAAGAGACAGCTCTGACTGACACCCGCTATCATCCTGATGGAAGCGCCCAGAATCTGTTTATATACTGCAGATACTATCGGCTTGAACAATATTAATGACATCGTCGAAAAATCATTTTATTAAACTTGACCAACTTCTGCCTTCCCAATTTTTTTTCATCCCATACAATGAAATCATCCATATAAGAAACTGAGACTGTGAGCATTAAAAAATAAATAAATGTTATTCATTTTGTATGAAAAACTTTCAAATCTGGGTTGTTTTAAAAACTTTCTTATAGCGAACGTGCCCTTATAAGGGTGTCAGTTAATAAATAAGGGATTTTTAACTTATAACAATTAGTAGGAAATTTTGTGGTGCATAATATAAATGTTTTCTGCGTACACAATGGTACGGAATTGTATTATTTTAGAATGAAAAACAATTTGTACAACTTTCAGAGATTACGTAATGTTGCAATGAGTTAAAAAAAACAATAAAGCAAATTAAAACAAAAAAAAAACAAATTTAGAAACATAAAAAAGATAAATTGAACAGAATGTCGCGATTCCCCCAAACGCAGAAAGTCTTATTTTTGTTACACTTTTATTTACTTGTGCGGACAAATTTTAAAATTCTGTTTAGAAGTATTTGACCTTTGACCTCAATGAACTTTGGTCATAGATCTAAATTCAAAATTCGTTTAAGAATAAATTATACGCAGCGGACTTATAGTGACCTACCTGTCTAATATAATAAATAACGCCTTCAGGTTTCTGCTGAGGCTGCCGTGGCGCTGTAGTGCGTCAGGAATGTTCGCGGAGGCGCGCACGGATATAGCGGAGGATATAGCCATCTTAAATTTATATTTGGACACATCGGATATATTCTGATCATTGTGCGCTATAGTTAATAAATCAAATACTTATAGCTAATAAATCCCACAGTCATAACTGTTACGTCAATCAAGTTATTTGAAGGCACGGCAGTGCCGCCGCCAAGTCATGCGTAAATCAATACAATAGTATAAAACTTAGTAACGTAGTGAAAAATAATTACAGCCCTCAACAATCTACTCGGCCATACACGGCAATCTGGAGGTCAATTTAAACTGGTTTATGTAACACGGGCCTGTGCCCCTACAACTGTTTGTACCCTACTATTATTAAGCACGAAGCCTTAATGTTTAATGATGTTTTGCTGAAGTGATTTTCATCCTTATTCAAACTGCATTAAGTTTTCTTTTGGCTGAATATAGGAGAAAAATTGAGGATAAATTTAAACAGTGAAAAAGAATATGATAGAATGATTCAGGAAAAACACACGTTTCCTTTTAAATGACGTAAGTCTTTGGGATCAAGATTGCTTTAATCATCGATAAGCCTCGTTAAGAGGAAATACGCTAAGAAAAAATACACGGTGAATTTTTTCTCGGCCAATACACATTTCTATGATATAGTAATAATTCTATTGTTGTAGATAATCACACCAATTATTTGGTTAAATTAAGAAATTTCCTTACCATTATAAGTGCCACCGCCGAGCACGAATTTGGGTTATAATCTACTACGCTAATCCAATTCGTCTTGGATACTTCAAGGGTTGTTAACCTTCTTCAACATACTGGTTATACCATGATGCCCTTCACCGCTAGCCGATAAATTCTTTCTAAACATTTTTTTTATGAGACCAAGTGATGGGACGAACAAGTCGTGCGACTGGTGGTAAGCGACACGCCTGTCCATAACAGTTGCAGTGCCACTTAGAGCTTTATATCACAAATCAAACAAAATATAAATAGCGCCTAACTTTAATTTAGGAGCAATTATTTTAATGGTTGAGTTTGCAATTTCCCCAATTCAAGGCGTTTTTCTCTGAATATACTTTGAGTACCGATTATAGTGAGAACCGATTGTTATTATCTCCAGTGTCAAGTCCTGTATAGTGGCGAACTAGGGGATATTTCAATAAAACTTAGTAAATAGACGTAATTCCACGTACTTTTGAGGTTGGTTTTTTTTAGTACTCTGTACTGAGATTATTATAATATCAAGCTACACGCCTGTCCATAACAGTTGCGGTGCCACTCAGAGCTTTAAATCGCAAAGATCTGAGGTGAACTGCCACTGCGCCCGTCACCCTGAGACATAAGTTGACAAGTCCCATGTGCCCTGTAATTTCACCAGCACCCTTACCCTTCAAAACCGGAATGGCAGCAGAAATAGACAAGGTGGCAGTACCTCCGGACGAACTCTTTCACAAGAAACTCTGCTGCTATTAAAATTCACAAGTGTATGTAACTTAGAAATTAAATCGGACGCAAACCGTAGACGTTTCAATTGAGAAGCAACGTAATAAAAATAATGTCAAGAGTACAAGCCTGAACAGAATCAATTTAAAAAAATTCAAAACACAGAACTCCTGATCCTACAATACTAACTGGACCACTAATTGAAGTCGTTACATCAATTAATCATACTCCAAATTACATGTAACCCCGTGTTAAACTGCTTTTGTATCCACAGGGGGGCAAGGCTAAACTTTGAAAAATATTACAGTTGTCCAAATTCTTGTTTGATGTTTATCTGTATTTATGTTCACAGAAATTTTACTTTATTGCCATATTTTGTGTTTTAATTACAGAAATTTATCAACCCTATAGTTAGTCAGTCATTCCGGCAGTTCGGTCCTTAAGTCTGTAATTTATTGTTACATAAGACGTTTGTTTATTTTGTCGTTGTAAGAACCAACGAACGTAATTATATTCTTGGAATGTTGTGGACTTTGAGGTCACCGTGGAGATATATTTGATGATACCTGTATATTAAAATAACTATTTTGAGACCCATCCTTACCTACGGTGTGCTGACATGGTCCCTGATTGAGAATCAAAAACCATACTTGGTCATGATCAAGGTTTGCCAAAGAGTGATGGAATACTGCTTATTAGGTGTAAAGAGGATAAATAGGATACGACTTTGCGCTCGAAAACACACATAGCTGATGATGAAAAAAGGACTAGAGAAGCTAAAACAGAGCTGGACTGGTCACGTCTATCTGACGACAAGGCAGACCAAGAGGGAGATAGCGGAATGACAGAAGTGCTCTAAGTATCTATTACTTTACCCTCTTCTTACCTACTTCCTGTACCACGCTACAGATATAAAATCCTGGCCTAACATTGCGTGCAACAAGGATCTGCGGAAATCGAGAGAAAAAAAAAGTTGTGTAAGAAATCCACAATGTGCTCAAAAATATGTTTCACGGGAAACTAATATTTGTGAAAAAACACGCCAGATCAAAAAAAAAAATACAAACCATTTCCGATACTCGTTTACGTCTTTCAGATTCCATAATAACGCAAATCAACAAAAATTCAATAACAGAGTGTTTCGAAAGCTTCCGCCGGCACGTCACACGTTGTGTCACAATGTCACACACGAATTCGAGTTGACCTAGATACGTCATTACTGTGACAATACATTCCCGGGAATTTGATTCGTTTCGTTAAATCTGTTTTGGGGTTGTGAAGATTACTTCGTCCAATACTTTTAGGAATTAATAATTTAATTACATGTTACAGAAGCGAAACATTTATCTTACTAGCAGCGAGCTTCCTTTTTATTTACCACGAGCAACTAATAGAGCTATTTAAAAAACTAAACATCTTACCTCTCCCCTGTATGTATATCAGAGACATCTGTGTGTTTGTTAAGACTAATCCTAAACATTTTAAAATACGTGGCGAAATATTTCAAAGACAAACACGGCCTAAAATTATGAATCAATTATATCAACCTCGTTGCCATAAAATAATTTATACAAATAACTGCTACAACATGTTCATTAAGATTTTTTATAATTTACTAAGTGACATTAAATTACTACACGGACATAATTTTAAACTACAATTGACAAGATGGCTTATGATACATTGCTTCTATAGTAATAAGGAATACTTTAAATTTAGAAATATTTGACATTTTAATTAACTTCATTGCCTGTACCAATAAATTCCAATATATTTGCACACCTGCTTGCAGGTCGAATACATTGTACCAATTTAATCTAAGACCTGTATATTTACTGTATTCTGGCAAATAAACATTAATCTAATCTTAATCTAATCTAACAAAATCTTTAGTACCTCGACTCGCCTTCGTTGCTTCGTTAACATCATGGGTGACGTTCCCCCAAAACATCTTCTTAGTATGAACAGAACCTTTGACCCATAAAGAAGATGAAAGTTCTTACTTTAAATAGTGGCGCCCAACGTGTGGCTTCGAAACAACGCGTATCTCATTAGATCGAATACATCAACGATGAGAAATAAAAGATAAAAAACAGGCAAGTGTCGTCGTTGACATGGCCAGTTTGCTTCCGGCTCATGAAGCACGCTACAGTGATTGATTAACGTAAGTACTTTTATTGCTTAATTGTCAGTTGCTCGTTTGTTCATAATTGAGTTATATTAAAATTTATACGAAAGTGAAGATAAAAAAAGGAGAAACCACTTATTTCATCACACTGGTGTTCATTAGTGTAAAATCCGTTCGCTATAAAATTTGCGGACAAAACAAATTCCGTTCCAACGACTTTCAACAAAAAATTAAGAAGTCATTAAATCGTAATCGCGGCATTCCATCATTTGAACAGCGTTCGTTTTCTATCGGATCCTTCTTTTGTTCTTTACTGAATTGGAATTCTATGCCAAGCGGCTCACGACCTTTTGCCGACTAATATATAGGTATGGTCTTATAATTATTAATACGAGTACAAAGATCGTACACTTAGAAACATTCCTTCGGTCTGGTGCTGTCATTAAATTATAAAAAAGAAACATTGTGTTAAATTTATCGACTTCTTGTGTTCACAGATTTCTTTTTTCAAATAAACCAACGTTTGGGCCTTTTACAAGTACCATGACTACGGCTGTTGGTTTGTTTGAAAAAACAAATATACTAAAATCCAATGTCTTAAATTTAATTAGAATTAAACTCAACTTAACCATCGAATAAGTTTTACCAAGTAAGAAGTAACGTTTGTCACGAACTAAGCACTATTTTAGGTTAATTTACGAAACGCTATTTACGTAAATTAACTTATAAATCTTTTTTTGGTTCCGTTTACCATACACAGTGAATTAGTTAACCACGCAACAGTGGCAAGAGAAATAATTGAGTAAATATTTTTCTACTTGCTTCGCAGCTCAGGTGTGCAACGAAGAAATGGCGTGCAGATGGAAAATAAACGCCAAAATCATAATAAAGTTGCAAAAGTATTGATTACACGTACCTATTACTTTTCATATATAGGTCGTATATATGTAACTTCTCGCTGAAAGCGTTGCGTCCCATGCAATATCGCATGTCGTAACTTTCAATTTGCATGTCGTTACTTGTGCTGTTGCAATCTCGGTTTTATTGCCCGAGGTTACAATATGATGTGTTAGTTACAATGTATTATATATAATACATATAATACATATAATGTAATACATTGAACGAAAGCTGTCTTTTGTATATGGGGATTTAATTCATTGTCAGATATATTGGCACCAACGCCAGAAACACACGACATTACAAATTTTAACAATGGTCTATTTTCAAATATTTTGCATCGTTGCTTCTGTAGCGTCTAAGGTGAGGGTATGCCGTAATCCAACCACGCTGTCCCAATATGAGTTTGAGTTCACATGTTTTCTATCACAAATTCGATTTTTTTTTGTTCGAATTTTCATTACACCGAAAACCGAATTATAACGAAACCGTTGCTCTTTCAGGATATGTTGGATGTTTATCGCAAAGACACGATTAGGTTCGGTTAGGTTAGGTTAAGTTTAAAAAATCCCCGTCGTGCCACGAGTGCGGCGCTGCGGATGACACCGCGCAGCACACCCTAGAGGTGTGCAGCCGGTGGGATAGGCAGCGCCGCACTCTGACGGGGACTGTAGGGCAGGACCTCTCGCTGCCGAGCGTGGTTCCCGCCAAGCTCGGTAGCGAGGACTTCTGGGAGGTGGTGGCCTCGTTTTGCACAGAGGTTATGTCGCAAAAAGAGGCCGCGGAGCGGGTGCGCGAGGACGCGGCGGACGCGCACCCGCTTCGGCGCAGACGTACGGGGAGAAGGCGAAGGCAGTTCGCTGCTTGCCTGATCCCCTAGTGAGGCCAGCGGGCTCTGGACAGGGGCTCCGGAGCCTGCATTGCACGGCCTCACTCGTCTGGGACAACCGACTCGCCCCAAAGATTTCCCGCCGTCAAAAAAAAAGGGGTAAGTTTAAAAGAAAAAAAACATTTTCCTCTCAAAATTACTTTCGAGGTTATGAAAAGTTGACCAAACGTTATTTCTGGAAAATGTCACTTCGGACTATTGATATGTAACCGTTTTCAACGGGTTCATCATCATCATCTTTTTTAAGAGTCGATATTCCTAATCCAAATTTTTCCCGTACTGAATCGGTTTTATTGCGTGTGTCGAGCGCCATTATTTGACACAATTTTAACAAAATTGAAGCCATTTCAAAAATATATATGGTATACTATACGTGTTCTATTCAGTTTAGTTGATATAAAAAAAAATCATTAGTATATCGACTCATCCGAAGAACAGAGTCCGATGTGATTATATAGCGAAAAGAGAATACGTAAGTTACGAGAATAGTTTCATTATTCATACTAAGGCCTATATGGATAGGTGTTTTTATAATTTATATATCTTATTTCGTTACGCAAATATAAAATCGAACAACAGTCGATCTGACATCCACACCGAAGAAGAACGAACGAAATGTACTATGTTCTGAGAACAAGTAGTCTTGCACATAGACCTTTGTTCTACGGATGAGTCGATATGTAAAGTGCTTATTGAATTACAGCGGTTTTCTTGTAAAATTTCTATGTAAGTTTGTGCTATTTTTCTATCATGAAAATTTTTAGGAACCGTATTTAAACAACATATACAAATTAATGTATATTCTCAATTTTACTATATATTTTTTTTAATGTGATTGATTCAACAGTTTCAATGTTATTGGAATCAACGAAAGCCATTTTAGGTTGTATCGACTTTCAAAAGCCACTCTTGTCCTCACGGTCCATAACCAATTCCTTAACCTCTCTGTAGCTGCTCACTTTGATCTTGTTCTTTATTTCTTCGCCTACTTTGCATACTTCTCTCTTCCTTTTCCCTTCTATCTTACCCTTAATTATTCTAACAAATTCATTACTACGTAACAAATGTTGAAACATTAGCTTTAACCTTAGCTTTTATTGAATATACAGGATGTCTCACGGCTATGCGACACGGAGGGAAAATACTTTGAATATTGTAGATAGGATGTTTTGCTTCATTAGGCACTGCATTCACAAACCTTTTTAAAAAATTGCTTGCGTTATTCGTCCTTTATTTAAAAGGAAATAATCTTTATAATTGATCATTTAGATCGGCATTATAAAAACACAGGATGTTTATTTTTCACATTTGGTCTGTTCGATTCCCGAATGCAGCAAGTACTATTATTAGTGTGCCGAAACACTTGCCCCATTCCGTCTTCAGCACACCAGCAAGAGGGCTAACTCAATAAAGAGTAATAATTACCAGGACTTCGGCTCCGACTACCTATTTACAGTCTTTGGAGTCAAAACTCTTGGCCTGTGGGATCGCATGCCCTTTATGTTGCAAAATTTTATCCAAAATATTAATAGACTATCTCTATTATTGATAAACTGAAGGACTGGCAGCTACCTTGCCCAACGCATTAGCATAGCCATACAAGCAGTAGAGCTCGTTGTAAAAGGGTTCGTCCAGGGAAGTACTGCCACTTTACCTATTTCTGCCGCCAAGCAGTAATGTGAGCATTACTGCGTTTCGGTTTAGAAGATTAATGGTGCTAGTGAAATTAGAGGCACATAGGACTTGTCAACTTGTGTTTCAGGGTGACGGGCGTACTGGCAGTGCCCCTTAGATCTTTGCGATTTAAAGCTCTGAATGGTACTGCAACTGTTATGAATAGGCATGTCGCTTACCAGCAGGTGCACGATTTGTTCGTCCCGCCACTTGGTGTCATAAAAAAACGAAAGAAAAATACAATGGGAGAACGCTGCCAGTATCTCGGGCACCTTGCCGCGGGAACTCATTTTTATTCATTATAGTTTAACCCTAGTTTTACTTTCTAGTTTTTAAGCTTTTATTGTACCTTAATTAGTAAGGTAAATAGTTTAAAAAATAAAATAATCATAAAAGATTCAATTAGAAAACTGGTCTGTATGTGACAACACAGTGCTACGAAGTTGCCATAATGAAACCAAACTATTCTACTTCGTTTCATTATAGCAACATCGTAGCACTGTGTTGTCATTTTATGTGTTTTATTGCGTTGCATGTGTAATTTGGTTTTAAATGTGTAATGTTGTCGTAAAGTTTTTATATTTATGTGAATTTTAAGATATATGAAATTAAAAATTTAATTATACACACAAATTAATGTATTGTCATGCGATATAAAAGCGTATAATAAACACAAAGCCAACAACATATTATCTGGTATTAATAATATAATGCCGTATAGAACTTCCATTGTTGAAATATACAAAAAGATAAAGAGATTAAATATTCCATAATTGTGTTTCATAAACCGCTGTAAAACTCGACAATAATACCGTCGTTTATTTAATAAAGAACACTTATGATGGGGCTTTCAAATAAGTGGATGACAATTAATTTCTTTTGACATTTTTTCTTTGGATTTCTACGGTCGTATTCTAGTAAGTGCCAGCAGTAACATGAGCATTACTGCGCTCCGGTTTTGAAGGGCAAAGTTGCTGGCGAAATTAGCATACGGAACTTATCACCTTCGGTTTGGGGAGACGGAAGTGGAAGTGCCACTGAAATCTTTGCAATTTAAAGCTCTGGGTGTCACTTGACTGCAACTGCCATGGAAAGAAAAGTTCTAAAATCTATTTAAGAGAATTAATTACATTTTATCCGCTCACGCGATACAGGCAGCCGTAGACGCATACCACACCTAGAGGTGCCGGTGATGATTTTATACCGATTTATCGGATATCGAAGTTATAACAGGTAAAAGAACTAATACTAATTGCTATTTCGGTAACTACTCTAGCAAACCATAAAGTTTTTAATGCCTGGGTCTGTCATTTAAAAAACAAACTTCAAAAATACGTTACGACAATCTCGTGTGTTATAGTTTAGGCTGGTGATTTCGGTGTTTATTTATTGAAAACATACCGTAAGTAGCGTTTTTTAAGTTTACCCTGAATATAAATGTTTATAAACTATACTTTAAGGAGTAATTTCATGGTAATCGTTAGAACCACTCAAACGGAATATTATCATATTTACCCAAGTACACCAAAAATTTCATTAGTGCTTTGTAAGTGCAGGATTTGCGGCGTATTACTGCATTTTATTTGATATGTTTTTGTTAGTAGTACGGAGGGTATTTATTTAGCAATGCAAAATCATAATTTTTATTTATAAAACTTGTATTTAAACTGTATCCTTTTCTAATTTGCGAAACCAAATAGCCGCCATTTTGCGGTAGGAGGAGCGCATCGCGTGAGCGGTTATTGGGTGGCCATAAAGTTAATTTCAAAGTATAAATGAAAAACATTTACAAAAATAAATGTGATATTTTATTCAATTATGCATTAGTCATGTTGATCTACAATCTTTTGCCGTCGTTCCGGTATATCTTTAATCTTTTGGAATCCCACTTTCATAAAATTAACTCAAATACAGCTCTTTTGAAGAGTAAGTAAGGGTGTTCTTTAAATTACAGGCACGCAAGCAGAGTGACGGGCGCGGCACGGGAGCTCTACTGCTACTAAGAATCACTACAGTCGAAAACCGATCTCTTGGTTGTGAGCTTTGTGGGAGCCTCCTTACGCATTCAACAGAAAAGTAAAAAAGAAAGCTTTTTGGTTGAAATTTGCTTAAACAGCTTTTTAAACAAAGGAAATCATAGGAAAATGAATTTTACAGCTCACAGCATAAGGTTAAGTTTGTTTTACACCTGTCTTCATACTGACCTAGTCAGTACCAATACTTAATTGGGGGGTCAGGTATCATATTCATCGACTTTACATCGACTATTATAATAGGTACAAGGTTTTTTTTTTATTAAACCTACTTTAGAAAACAAATAAAAAGCTAAGTATATTTTTGACTAGGTTTCGTTTATGAACAAGCTAACCTAAAAACAAACTAAAATTAGCTCCAAAAAACTGCCCAAAAATAACTTAACCCCAATCAAACAAATCACAAACAGTAAGTCAAGAAATGGTCAGCAGTTCACTCTGATAACGGTTCAACTTGACACGTGATGTGGGGCGTTAATTACTAATAGAACCTTTGAATAATTATAGCTGTTGATGTAAAGGGCCAGTTAATTTATGTAACACAAAAAAAAATAATATTCAACTATTTGCTAAATCACAGAATTACGAATTAACTTTGTCGACCTCAAAGTTAATTGGTTCTACGGTATTTTTATGATACAATACGACAGAAAAAACAAATCGTGCGCCCGTGTTAAGCGACACATCTGTCCATAACAGTTGCAGTGCCACTCAGAGCTTTAAATTGCAAATATTTGAAGGACACTGACAATGCGTCTGTCTCTCTGACACATAAGTCGACAAGACCCATGTGCATGTAATTTCACGAGCACCCTTAGGGCCGATTGTATTGTTCAGAGGAATTTAAACTTTGTGGCCTAGTAAATAGAATTCAGATTCGCTATTAATGTACACGAAGGCGTGGTAACTGGGCGCGCGAAATCTTTCTCCTAGTGTAACTGGTCGCTTACTCTTCAAATATGAAACACAGTAATGTGCATATTACTGCTTAGCGGCAGATATAGGTAAGATATATAGGCAGTACTTCCTTTGGTACCTTACCTATTTATGCCGCCAAGCAGTAATGTGAGTATTTCTGTGTTCCAGTTTGGAAGGCAAGGGTGCTGGAGAAATTGCACATGGAACTTGTCACCTTATGTCTCAGGGTTACGGGCGCAGCGGCAGTGCCCCAAGATCTTTTTGATTTAAAAGCTCTGAGTAGAACTACAACTGTTGGGTAGGCGTGTCGCTTACCCCCAGGCGCATGACATGTTTGTTCTGTCACTTAGGGAATTCGCTGTACTAAGAGTACCACAGCAATGGAATTCATTCTGTGGAGTGCCCCAAAACTTCTCAGTTAGAAGTGTCCCGGAACACCCAGACCAGAACTATTTAAGTGCCTCCGTGGCCGAACGGTTATTATACTAGTCAGAGAAATATTTCTATAACCTAAATTTATTTATCTCGTGAGTTTGAATGTAATTTGGGGCTATGTGTGTGTGCCCATGGCACCCCCGACATAGGGTTTCCCTAGTGCGAAGCTATGAGTATGTGCGTTATTATTATTACTATTAATCAATTTAGAAAGTTCAGTTCCCCAAATTGGTCCTACCGGGAATCGAACCCGGGCCCTCCACATTTAGCGACTACAGTGCAAACCATTAGGCCACCAAAGCCGTCAAAAAATAAAATACTATATTTTTTTTTTTTTTTTACAATGAAGTAACAGTTAACTATTTCGAAACTAGTAGATAGTGATTTTTTGTTATGTAAAAAGTAGAAGGCAAATAGGCGGACGAGCCATTTGCTTAACTAAGGCCCGGCTAACTAGATAATTCCACATGGAATCTTTTGCTGTCCACGAGTAATATACCTTAATGACAAATAAATAAATATACACACTCCTAGCCCCGCACTAGAAAGATCCTGTATCGCGGGTATCATAGACACACACATAGACAACCACCAATATCCCAACTCATGAGAGAAATAAACGTAGGTCACACAAATATCTCTTCCGGCCCGGGATCGAAACCAGGACCTCTATGAGGCAGACCAGCACGGTAACCGTCCGTCCACGAAGGCAGTTATAGTTAGGCACTTATGTTATGACATTGACTTACCAACAAATGGACGTCGGGTCTAATACAAAAAGAAGTTAACCTATACAAACGTAGTGACATGAAACGAAATATAAGAAATCTTACATCAATTTACTCTTTTAAATTCGCACTCAAAAAAAAAACTTTCTACAGAATATTTTGACGCGTGTCTGATACAAATATCAAAGTTCACAAATTACCCTTAATCTCTTTTACACTACCTGCCTACAAAATATTTTCCCTGCCATAAATACTGTTTCATAGTTATATATAAACCACACATACACTCCACCTATTTTTTACATACCTACACACAAACACACCTTTAAGCAAAACACCTATTCATTTACAATTATTATATAACCACACAACTTACTCACACATTTACATCTTTCATCTTTTCGTCCACGTTTTATAGCTATATAATAACTTATTCACTTAAACAATTAATATTACAACTACATACCTTACATTCCAACTCCGTATTGATTCTCTATTCTGAGTTACTTCTTTTTTTCCGGCTCACCTTAGAACCTGGCAGAATCATCAGCGCCGTAGTTCGACTGAACTTCGACGCTGATAATGCTGAGTCGGGCCCTTTTTGCTGACACAGTACACTCAACTCGACACCTAGACTAGACTAGCCCTTTTCTATATAATTACCATTGTACCTATGTCATAAGTTTGTTTGTAATGTACTGTGATTCAGCAAATAAACGAGTTATCTATCTATTTATCTAGATCTTGTGATTGAATCTAGGGCTGCCGGTACATGCTATATATTGTTAAATGGATGTTACAGCAAGTTATGTACTCGTAAATTCAGGTGTTATAGCAAATGATGTAGTCGTAAATTCAGATGATGGGCCTCATCGTCCCTGTGTGAATTAGATTGCGGCTTCATTGCGATCGCTGACCCGCTTGTTAAACGCAAATGGTATAATAATACTGGGCTATAAAAGGATGGAGCTGGTAGTGATAGATGCCTATTCAAATTCGAAAAAAAATATCTATACTTCATAGGTTAGGTAAATTACACTTGAAATCATCATACAGATTCTCTAGAGAAAAATTAATACCTCTAATAACTCTAAATGTTGCTCTTTCATAATGGAATATGTTTTTATTTATGATGTGGATGATAAATTCAGTAGCGGTAGAGCTCTTTGTGAAAGAGTTTCTCCAGGGAAGTACTGCCCGCCATACAGTAATATGAGCATTTCTGCGTTCCGGTTTTGAAGGGCAAGGATACTGGTGAAATTACAGGCACATAGGACTTTTGCACTTATGTCTCAGGGTGACGGATGTAGTGGCAGTGCCCTTCAGATCTTTGCAATTTAAGACTCTGCGTGGCACTGCAACTGTTCACGACTTGTTCGTCGTAAATACTTATTTTATATTCCGTTGTTTCGTTGTCGAATCTCTCGTTCGAAAGGTAATTTTTGAAAGACGATATCTCGCTCTCGCTTTAGATCGTCCATCTTCCTTCCCTTTCACGTACACGTAGGCATAATTTAATCCGCTTGCGCTAGCCAATTAGAGCATCTCGTTTTCTCAAATGACATTGGAAACGAATGAATTAGGGATTTGAAAAAAAGACGATATCTTTATCTTGCATAAATATTAAACAATCATGGATTCTGGTCATCTAAATATGCAGAAACGGCTTATATAACGTTTTTATTTTACTGTAATTTTAAACCTCGTTTTAAATGGCAAAGAATCGCGCTTAAAAAATTAATGGCGGCTACCAGTGACGCAGTGGGTGTTGCTGAATTCCGGGCCACAATACTATATTTCATCGATACGATAAGAAGAAGAAAATTGACAAACACATCAAACATAAGCAGTGAACTACTCTCGTCTACTCGATAGAGGAATGAGGAGTGTCACAAAGCAATACCATCCGACAATGCTATAAACATTCGTGATCTTCGACCTTTACATAAATACGGACAAAAATATGCAGGAGTATCGTGTAACCTCACACGAACAAAGCTATTTGTTCACTGATCAGATTGCTCAGTTCATTCCGTAGGCGAAAGGTTACAAGAACGACAATTTTATCCTGACCTATTTATGCTTGCCTTCAAATCGAATGTCTTTATCAGGTTTATGTTGCTTTGTTATTTTGAAGAGTAATTGTACGGTCTTATAATATCAGTAGCGAAATTTTGCAATTGAGCACATTAAATTAATCTGTCTCGATTGACCTATATCACGACATACAATCATCCCTTATACCACCAATGGACGTAGTTTCCAATTTTGTGGATAACAATAGTTATACCACTGCGACGTTGGGCGACATTAAACGATCGAGGTACATAAATCACACTACTAGCGTAGTTTGCACGTGGATGATCTCGTACAACAATGCATACATTCCTTATATGGTACACAATATCAAAGTTGACAGTGGTGTCTCGTGTGGGTCTATATTGGTCCCGGACAGATTATCTACGCTGCGGTGGTGCTCTGCTGCAGACGCGCGTGACTTAAAGAAAAGTAAAAGACAGTCTTACTGGAACTAGTTTATTGTAGGCTGAAATCTGATTCAAGAAAAACCTTGAGTATTGTTGCAATGACGCTTATAGTGGTGTGGGACGCACCGCGGCGCGACCCGCCACAAAGCGCCGGCCGATCGCGCGTCTTGTAAACTTCCGCAGACCGATGCCGACGCAAGCGCAACGCGGTGACCAAGGCGCAATCCCAGGCCATGCGAATTGCTCCCTCTTCCCTCCGTGAGCCTACTCCTTTAGCCCGCCGCCGTCAATAGATTAAGTTAGGGTGGTAACCCCGAATGGTTGATGAAGTTCTAGTATAAAGTTAAATGCATGTGTTGATTATTGTGGATCCAAATAATAAACGTTCAATGTTAAAGCTTGGTGTTGGTTTCATTTGATAGTTATAAAACCTTGGATAATTCCTATAGGTAAACGATAGAGTGCTTGTCCCGGCCGCCACCCAGGAATATGCTACATTACAGGTGTTATAAACTAATTTGTAAATTAACGAATCCCAGTATGAGTAGATTGCGTTAATCCGTAAACAGAATAAAAGAACAGCTGTCACTATCCTTAATTCTTTGTGTATTATACGCCATCTAGTTCATTTGTTTGTTATCACTAGAAATTAGAGTAGCTCTTTGACAACTTACTTGTCAAAGTAAACCAAATTAGTTACAAAAATAGCTATTTGATACTAGTCGCGACATCAATGGGTACTAAATACCCGAGTTCGTTGTCTCGTATCGCGATTAGCTGCCTTCTTGAGCTATTTATTGCTCCATTGCTTGCTTATATGTATGTCACTCACGCAATGATTTGTAGTTTATAATTATTTAATAATTCGACGTACTCACAATACATCTATGTTGTAATAAGAACTCGCAACGAGAAATCCGCGGATAATAGATCCTCGATTCTAGGAACATGTACCGACAGACTAAAAAGTGTTACAAACGACGAAACGTTTTATACCAACTAAAACTCCTTGGATAACGAATTCTACAATCAGGGCTCCGTTACTCGCTCAAGGTTACGCGATAAGTGCCTACTGTTGACTGCGCTGACGTCGGCGCAAGCGCTTATACAAGGCTTTTATTTATGCTCAGTTGACTCCGCACGACTGCACACGGTACTAACTAAACTGTACTACAGTGTCAATTGTAATTTTGTTTTACTTTATTTCATATTCATTATTAATTGTTTGCGTTAGTGACAATCATTATTATCCCTTGATATTGTATTTTTAATTGTATTATTGTGATATTGATAATATCAAATAAATGATTCTATTCTATTCTAATACAATCAGTCACAATAAACAAATAATAAAATATATGTGTTTTAAAGTAATCTCCGATATTACGAATTTTCACGTCATTGATGTAATTACATATTAATGATGTCTTAAATTGCATACAATTAATATTTCCTAATTTCACTTGGTAGTTTATTGTAGACCTTAGAGGTCGTAACAACTATATTTTTTTGAAGGACAAATTTTGCTTGGCATAGTTTGCACCTAATCAGAAAGGATGATACTTTAAGAAAAATGTAATTTCAAATAGGCGGTTGCTGTCAAAATTGTAAACCTTCTAAAGTGTGGTTTGGCAACTGTCTATTTTTATCAAGCCACATGTAGCCCGTTTACACCCCTTTGAGCCAATTCACGCTCAATATGCGGTGTATTTCCCCAGAAAATCATTTCATACCTGAGCCTGGGTGCCACTTAACCATGATAAATTACTATTTTTGATAGCCTGGTTAGTGCAAGGGAAATATTCAGAACCTAGCCTTATAAATATGTATGTGTTTCTCATTTTGTACTTATTATCTATATATAATTTCAACAATTTTACAGCCATTGTTTTATCTCCTTACTTTAATATTTAGTATACTTTTTTTTGTTTAAATACATAAGAAAATAATGTAGGAAATTACTTAACTACCTCCGTAGCCGAACGGTTGTGTGAATGAGGTTCCGCGTTCAATTGCCGGGCTGGGAGATGTTTAGAGAGTTTGGGTGTAATTTGTGCCATGGACACGCACCCGCGACACAGGGTTTCCCTAGTGCGGGGCTTTGACTGTGTGCGTCATTTATTTATCTTATTTACTTATTTAAATAAAACCAACGTTTTGAACCCTTTACCAGGTCCCGAGGTCACGGTTGACTGTGAGTCAACAAGGCAATATAAAGGGCCCGAAACGTTGGTTTATTTAAAAAAAAAACAAATAGACGCGATTTAACTCTGAAAAAAAAAAATCTCATTTTCTACAAGAAAACCTACAAACTCGATAGATACAAGTATCAGTTTAAAAATAACTATAGTAATAATTTACCTGATAAAGCAACAGCACAGAAAAAAGCTCTCCCTTGGCAGGGTATTTCACCAGATATGTAAATATAGGGTCTACTGCGTAAAAGGGAAACACATACAATAGCCTTATCAACCGTTTCGGTTATACAGACCTTAATCGATGGAGATGCACAAGTATGCGTCAGAGGAAATGCTTCTAGTTATTTCCAGTACAGTTGATACACGCTCCATTTAGAGACGAGAGTGAGTCCGTTCGACTTCGAACACTAATAATTTCAGTTCCGGCTGCCGTTTCTCGCAATCTGTGATTCAGCCGAGTGAGGCCGACGCCCCGTGACGTCACAACTTTGACGAAGGTCTTGGCTTCCTGCGGATTGGTTTACTTAGGAATATTATTTTGTTTTTATCGTGTGT
>NW_020653424.1:1507454-1548932 GCF_003589595.1 Hyposmocoma kahamanoa
AATCGACTTCAAAATTTCGTTGAATTAAATCTATTTGCAATGTTTTATTGAAATCGGTTACCGACTAGCGCGCCAAATCGGATTCTTCCCCTAGTTAACCACTTATAAAGGAGCTACATTTTCTTCAAGTTCAAATGGGACTAATACTGATACTGAGGTACCCTCTTTCCAACAAAAACGAACGCCGGAGAATTCGCGTAACATGAATATAAAAAAATTTGAACTGAGAACTTCTTCCTTTTTTGAAGTCGGTTAAAAACAGCAGCGCTTGATTTGAATATTTTTTTAATGCAACTCATTTTAATACTTACCCTCCGCTTAAAATTAATAAAACAAATCTTTCAAGTGTGTTTCTTTCTTTCTAAGTACAGTCCCAAATATCACCACCAAAAATATAAGATATTAGTTTCGCTTCTATAAGAAACATCCTCAGGAACTGTTGATTATTCGATTCTCGGCCGAAGAAATTTCTTTAGGCGATAATCGAACGATCAACATCGAAGTAGCAAATTATGTTGTTGTTAATGACTCTGTCACTTGTTTTAGATGACTTGAACAAACCGGTCTAACAAAGGAAGTCTCAATCTACACCTTTTGTTTTTTTCCCGTTTTTTCAGATTTTGGTTGAATATTCTGATTTATCATTTAAACTTCACCACCATTATTCCCGGTAGCACCGAATTGGGAAACAAACTTTTTAAATTGGTTCGGGAATTTGAATTTGTATTTTGTTGTTGTGGTTGATACTCATATTAAAGGCTGTGCTGCTTCGTTCTAATGATGGATTTATAAATAAAGTCTAAATTTTTAATAATTTTTAATAATGACTACCAGACAATCACACCAACTACAACTGCCGGTTTCAAAGTAAAGAACACCCAGATTAGAACCAATTCACAAAAGTTAATTTCCCAAATTGGCCCTATCGGGAATTGGACCCGATACCTCCGCATCCAGCGCCCACAATGCACCGATAGGCTACCGAGGTCGTCAGATTTGTAAGTAATGTAGACGTGACACAGAAGTCAATACAGTTAAAATACATAATGAGGTTTTATTTGTGACGTAAGCTGCATGAAAAGGCTTAACAATAATACATAATGTAAATGTTCTTCAGCTAAAAACTTGAGGCTGCTGGATTTATATGCGTGTCGCTTTCAGTACTGCTGGATATGGGATCTATCGTTGATCGATTCTGATCCCGCACGACTAGGTCAATATTGGGGAAAACCACTGGTTCTAATTAAAAATTAGAAATTATCTTTTAAGCTTTGGGAGAGACAAGAATCTAAAATAAACAATAATGACAATAATTACGTTGTTTGTTCCCTGTGCATGCATCCTACAGGGAATCGAATCCGGGACTTCGTCATCAAGCGCCCACTGATTATTACCACATCTAATATAATATCTTATAATATTAATGTTATTAACGACCTTGGTGGCTTGGTGGTTTATGTTATAGTATCTTTTCTGCAAATGAAAACCGCCTTTATTTGCTTTGATTTTCAATTTATAATAATAATAATAAAGCTTTATTTCTGACCTTCAGTAACAGTAAAAACTTAAATATTAGCCTTATTATATAGTACAATTTCTATTTATTTTTATTTTAACTATGTATTAGTATTGTTCTTATAAGTATGTACATAGATAGATAAAATATTATTTGTAGATATTTGTTTCATCACTATTCTATGTCTGCTCCAGCTTTTTCCACTTTTCTCGGTCTCTAGCGGCTCTACTCCAATTTTTGTTTAGCCATTGTAAATTTTATCGTTGTTAATATGTTAAAAAGCATTACGCAACGTTCCCGTCTGCCAAAGTCGGTCAGTAATCCCCGAAATCTATCAAGACCAGTAAACTAATATTTGCAAATGACGCGACGGGCTTCTTCGCTAATGGAAGTGCCGAAATTATTGCTGCTCCAAATTGAACGGTTGAATTTATTTCTCCTATGAAAGAGAATCATTGTTAAAGTTATTCAGATTTCGAGTCTGAAGGCCCATCGTTCAATTCTATGATTGATATGACCTCACTTAGGTTTTACCTGTGATTGATTGTATGAATGAATGAATATTCTTTCTTGCATGTGAAAAAATACAATAACAACACATAAAAGATAAATGTTATTCATCATCATCATCATCATTGGGGTGCACGAAAGGAGCCTTTCTTAATCTATATATCTTTACGGCCACCTTTGCAAGTGCCGTTTGCGAGCGCTAACGTAGGCAAAATGCGTACATGATGCGTGCATTGATACTAACAATACGACAGTAAGTCACTCTGAATTTGATTTGTTTTGCACAAGCATAGAAACAGACACGTGGCTGGCGATGATTACACATTTGTCTATTATTATTTTTTTGTTGTAACTGCCTGCTTTTTTTCCTCTTAAAATCTCTTTTTTGGTTTTTTTAACCTTCATTTAATTTTAGTACTTTCGTCCTAGAGAACATGCCAGTCCTATCACAACCTTATTCTAATTGTCATGCAATTCACAGTTAAATTGTTTTTATATTATTATTACCTTAGAATAATAAACGCATAGAATGATAGTTTCATATCAAACGAACTGTCACAAGTGAGGCAAATATCAAATTCATGTAGGCTAGTTTTAGTAGTAGGTTAATTTTCGGTTTTAGTGAATATTTATATAAAAATACAAGTTGAAACGCGTTACTTCCTTGTGGAATGTGATGTTAGTATCTATTTTATGTTTATCTGACGTATTTTTACACTCATTTACTGCACATATTAGCTAAAATTCTGGAGCTGTTCGCGGTGCAAGTTGACCTTGAGCACTGACGGCCCGCCCGCTCGTGTTGGCCCATTGGGCGCGCTTCAATTTGCCTCACTTAGCGTGTGCGGACTAGGTTTCTATGCGTTATTGTTCTAAGATTATTACATTAAAAGTACTACGTTGACTATCGCTGATTTACCATGTCACATAACATTTTAGTATATTTTCACATGAGTTCAATTGTAATAAAAACACCAGTTGTTGTCGTTAAGCATTTTAAATTTAAATATATATGAAAAATAAATATCAATTTCGTTTGGTATACATGTAGTAGCAATGTTAACAACGTAGAGAAGTTGCGATTTACTAAAATAAGACCAAAAAAGGAATATCCTTCGTTCAACTACTTATGATGCAGAGGGAAAAGATATTAAGAACAGTTTTTAGAAAATACTTTGAAAAGTAGTCAACGCTATCTATTGTCGAACTAACACTTTGTTACACTGAATTCAAAAGAGAGAACATTCTATTGCGTCGGTTTACCATTGTCATACATCCACTAATTATCAAAATCCACTTTTTCCATTCATAATATTCAATTTCAAAAGCAAATTGAATTTTAGGGAGGTATTTTTTCATTCCCCTGTGGAATATTAAAAAGTGGACATAGAAAATTTTACTAGTAAAATGACGCATTGTTATCTGCGATCTTAAAACAATAGATTCTGTTACAAATAATATCCATTGTTAACAATAGGTGACGCTAATACAGTGAAATGCACTACTATGCAATAAAATAACCCCAAATTGCTTTTATATAACAATAAAGCGACACCACTTAAAATTCCATACAATTTTGCACCCCACCAACTGCCAATTTAATTTCTCACGTTTTCGTGTCACAAAACGGCTACGAGATACGCAATCACAGCGTAGCACGCTGCTACGCTATATTTACATGCTACGAGGCGTAGAGAGCTATGCAAAAACATTTAAAAGGAATAAAAATTCTATAGAAACGTACAGCGTGTAAAAATTTGTTTATACCAGATTACCTCTATTGCAATGACGTTAAAAGTCTTTGATAAGTACTTAAAAGGGGAATAAGTTTTAAACGTAAACAATTCGTCATGAGAGCCATACAGATACTAATATGTCTTTAGAGTAGACATAATACCTGATAATACTATGTGCCTCCATGTGCGAGACGTAACCGTCTCCTTCTATTGTGTAAATTAAAAAACAATGCAACTAAACAATGGATTTATACATCAAAGAACCATACCAATTGTTTGGTCTCGAACTACTGTGAGTACCACAACAACGAATTTCACTCTGTCACTTTACCCAGACCAATTTAGAAAATAATTAGTTTAAGAAGTGAATTTGGAGTCACCTTCAATTTTCTCGTCTAGCGTTCACAGTGCCTCTGGGCCACCTGAAAATTCGTCTGTGGGAATCCCGGGAGAATGGATTGGTTTTGAAATTTGGAAGCAAACTAAAACAACCAAAATCCAAACCCTAAAAGTTTTCTCATCCAACAGTTATCCCCTCTATATATCTTATGGCAATGATGAACGACAGGGGATCGTATATCATTTGTAACGGTTACACCTCTATCTTTCATTCCTATGACTATGCGAAGGTTTAGAATAAGGTTTTAGATTTATATATCGAACGACGGTAGCCCATTGGGATAGCGACTGCTTAGACCTATGACTTCAATTCCTACGTTACATGTATATAATTGCAAATGCGTAGTAATAATAACTTTCATAGAGATTGTGATGAAACCTGAAAGTGGAAGATGGGTGACCGCCCTTGGAATATTTGTGAAAGTCTCCAACCCATATCGGGCTAGTGTGGTGGTTTATAGCCTAACGTTTATTCCCATCTGACCTCCTAAAACAGATTCCCTGGTGGGTTTTCTATTCCCATCCGATCCCCATGCAGGGTATCAAGAATAAATAATTGTTACTTTATTCCCGCCTGATACTCGGATACTCAGAAACATATTTTTGGTAAGTGCTATGGTACAGTCAACAAAAAAAAACTTTTAAAAGCTCTACGAGATAACGCAAGCTTCCAAATTGTGCATATTAATGAATATAAATTATAGTTAACAAAGCGATGACTAACAAAATAAATAGCTATCGATAAATAACCAACAAAATTTGACTGGGAATATCACAGTTAGTCAGTATTTAGAAAAACTAAGATTGTAAAATATTATTTAAAACTGAAATTTTTGTTACTAGTGATTTACAAAATGTCAATATTAACGACCTGTTACAAAAAAAAATTGATTGTCTGTGATAATTATAACATTCAATCACGATGACTCATCATGTCTTGACTGTATTTACCTTACAAATACAATGAGGTGATCTGTTGGGAGTTACAAAATATAGAGTGGATCAGGTGGGAGCGGCGGGCGTGCACACATACACACACACAAGCCGCAATGCTATATTTATATGGAGTTACCATTTTGACTTATTATACTATGCCTAAACACTCTCCTCTGAAGGGACCCGTGCCCAGTAATGGGACTTATAATAGATTGATGATGACAACTACTACTATACTCGTGAAAACTGGACGCTTTTACAATTGTTATTAATTGATACTGGAAATAATTATATGGAAGGCTTTCTAGAACAACGGTAATTTATCCGGAAGGTGGATTAGCAAAGGCAACAAATCGTTTTCTGGCCCAATGTTGTCACATGATTATTTTAACTAATGGAAAGGTCGGCGATTTAGTAAAGTTAAAATTTTGCTCATTATCATTTTCGGAATACAGTTCTGTAATAAGACAAAAGATTAACTACTCGGTTTGGGAAACTATTTCTCCTAAAAGTGGGTTATCATGGAAGACGCTTGCACGTTTGAACTTACATCCTTACTACTATATATAAATCTAAAAAGTGTCAGATAGTACAACAAAAACTTAAAAGTTTATTTTTGGTAAATATAATATGATTTGAACAAAGTCTTGGAACAAAAGTTGTTGTTTAGGATGTTAGTAGTATGGTGCTGGGAGGTTGTTAGTATATTACAAATAACCCTGTATAAACTAAGTTTACGTAACTGCTAATTAAAAACAAATACACGTCTATAAATTGTGCTTACCATTGACTTATAATTATATGGACGTCGGGTCCGCGGTAAAAAGTGTCCGAACGTATAGGGCGTTAAAATCGTATACAGAGCGTCATTCACGCTTTAGTCTTCGTTTGTTCGACTGACAGCGAAGCAAGCAAAATTAGACAGTACTGCGATGACATTACAATTTAAATTCAACGTTTTAGCTTTTTCATATTCCTTTACATTTTTTTCGTGGTTTTTGTATTAGACCCGTCGTCCATTTATTTGTAAGTCAATGGTGCTTACAATAAAATGCAGTTAGGGTTCCGACATAAATATATTTTGTATTAGTTTTATTTTTAATCAAAATATAAAATTGAGGGGGGTAAAAAGCCAGGACATCTCAAAACAAAAAGAGCTGCCACCAAGAAGAAAATGTAAGGGAAATGAGCAGTAATTGAAAAACTATTTTTTTTTTTATCAAGTGCCGGGACGAATAAGTCGTGCCATCAGGCGATGGTAAGCTCAGAGCTATAAATCGCAAAGATCGGAGGCGCACTACCACTGCGCCTGTCACCCTGAGACAGTTGACAAATACCATGTGCCTGTAATTTCACCGGCAACCTTACAAACCCTTGCTAAAAATAATCTCAGTACAGAGTGTTAAAAAAACAGACCTCAAAGGTCATTCATCCCCTAGTTTCAAATTCAAAATATACTTTTTTGTTGAATTTCAATTTTCTTCAAATTTAAATGAAACCACAACTGAAATACCCTCTTTGGAACAAAAAAGAACCATCAAAATCGGTTCACAAATGTCTTTGAAATCGTGTAACATACACACGAATTGAGAACCTCCTTTTTTTTATAGTAAGGCGCGAATAACATGTAAACGTTTCAAGTAGACAATTCCTTTTTGGTTTTAGGTAAAAATTGATATCAAAATTCAGACTCTTATCGCTTAAAAGACATGCGCAACAAACAATACAATAATAACAATATTCAGGTTATATTACAAAGAGCTTAGTATTGGTTATGTTATGTACAAGTAAGTAACTTTATGTACAAGGTTTATTAAATTTTACAATGTAAATACCCGAAAGCCTTCCTGCCAAGCAGAATATTTAATACCGAGGGCGGATTAATACCTGAAACGGGTCTTACAAAAGCCCTTCCTGATTGGAAAATGTCCTTAGACAAATGAAAGTATTTTTAGGTTTATTTATTAGTGACATAGATTGTTATGGTTTCGTTTTACTCATTGAATATCATATTTACAGTCCCTTTTTGGGTTAAAAGAAAAAACTTTTTAGATGTTGTAATTAGCTGTTTTCCGTAACTGGACGTCGCAGTGTCTACTTTGATTGTACTTTTTTAACTTTTCATGTAGACTTGGATGATATTGATCCTATTTTGAATACTTAAAAGTCTACTAACTGGATTAGATTTTGTACTTACGTACAGAAAAAGGGTTGTGTTAAGCCAGTTCACTAAATAAATAAGAAGTTTTAAAGAAAACAGACGGTCAAGTACCCCCAATATAAGGACTTTGTGAACATTTCACTAGATATCAGTGGCGAGGATTCCATATAACTCGTTTCCCACCGGCAATAACAAGTTTTCATGTTTTAGCAGTAATTCACTAAATGTTGTGCTCAATTTTATGTGTAGAATAACTTAAGCAGTGAAATGAAGTGTTCTAGTATCTTGTGTGCTAATAAATGTTCGTTTAAGTGTCACCCAGGCGCCATCTTTTGTTAATGCCTAGCCGCTCACGCGATACATGCAGCCGTAGACGCATACCATACCTGGAGGTGCCGGTGATGATTTTATACCGATTTATCGGATATCGAAGTTATAACAGGTAAAAGAATTAATATTAATTGCTATTTCGGTAACGACTCTAGCAAACCATAAAGTTTTTAATGCCTGGGTTTGTCATTTAAAAAAAATAAACAACTTCAAAAATACGTCACGACAATCGTGTGTGTTATTGTTTGGGCTGGTGATTTCGGTGTTTATTTACCCTGAATATAAATGTTTATAAACTATACTTTAAGGAGTAATTTCATGGTAAACGTTAGAACCATTCAAACGGAATATTATCATATTTATCCAAGTACACCAAAAATTTCATTAGTGCTTTTTAAGTGCAGGATTGGCGGTGTATTACTGCATTTTATTTGAGATGTTTCTGTTGGTAGTACGGAGGGTATTTATTTAGCAATGCAGAATAATAATTTTTATTTATAAAAACTTGTATTTAAACTGAATCCTTTTCTATTTTGCGAAACCAAATAGCCGCCATTTTGCGGTAGGAGGAGCGCATCGCGTGAGCGGCTAGGTATTTTGCTTTGCTAACGACAATTTTTCGATCGATAAATTCCGGCTTTACTAACGACAATTTTCACGCCTCGCTACTGCTAGATATCAAAACAATTTTGTATAAAAAAATTAGGATCTTTCTTTTTCACCTGCGGATCGCAACTTCGAAAAGGAAAAACGAAAGAAAGCAGTAAAATTATATTGGTGAATCTGGGGGTGACGGGTGCAGTGGCAGCGTCCCTCAGAAATTTGTGATTAAAAGCTCTGAGCGGCACTGCAGTGTTATGGACAGCTATGTCGCGTACCACCAGTCACACAACTTACATCACTAAACCGTTGCCTTATTATAAAAATTTTCTAGAATACAAAATTTATAAGCAGAAGTGATTCCAAACAAATTTTATCTAATGTCACGCACGACTGACTGAGACAGAAACAACCTGTTTAGACAAGGTCTCCACACGCTTGGCATGCTTTGACAAGCTTTTACGGTCTCGTTCGCTTGAACTCGCGTGCGTTTGTCAATGCTTGCCGAGTCATGTTTAGCGTGTGAGGCCAACATTAATAAAAATATTTTTCTTTTTAAGTGATGGTATATAATGAGTAGAATTTGTTTTAGACTTGGGACTATTTGACAAGTTTATTATTATTGTTATGTATGGTGTCTTTCTGTTTATTGCATTTTTTGATGCGTATTCCAAATACATTATTATTGTATTTTGTTAACCGACTTCAAAAAAGGAGGAGGTTTTCAATTCGACTGCATGTTTTTTTGTATGTAGGTGTGTTACGCGATAACTGCTGCATTTGTGAACCAAATTTGATTTTTATTTTGTTGAAAAGAGGTGACCTCAGATGAAAATATTCCACCTCTAAGCGTGGCAAATCTAGGGAAAGGGGACACGCTTGTTCGTAATGGTTGCAGTGTCGCTGAGGGCTTGAAATCGCAAAGATCTGAGAGGCACTGCCATTGCGTCTGCAACCTGCCACAAGAAATTTTTTTTTACGCACTCATAGCCCCGCACTAATAAAATCCTGTATCACGGAAGCCATAGAAAACACACCCATAAACAACTAAAATTACACCCAAACTCATGAGAGAAATAAATGTAGGCCATATAAATATTTCTCCGGGCCAGGGGGTCGAACCCCGGACCTCTGCGTGGTAGTCTGATATGGTAACCGTTCGAACACGGAGGCAATTGACAAGTCCCATGTGCCAGTAATTTTACCAGTACCCTTATCCTTCAAAACCGGATATTAATTTTACAATCAATAACGTCTGTGAGATTGCCTTTGTGCAATTACGCAAATTGTTATTTCCTATTGTCAGTTTTGATGAAACTGAAAACGAAAATAGTATAAATTTGCTCCGTAACAAGCATTTCAAGGGTAGTTTTGATTTAGTTCAGTTTGCTTCAATTGCTGAATTTAGTTCTTTTTTAAAAAAAAACGACCTCAAAAGTCATTCATCCCCTAGTTTACCACCGTTAGAGGTGGAATAATTTCTTCAAATTTAAATGGGACCACTTCTGAGGTCCTCTTTCCAACAAAAAAAGAATCAATAAATTTTTTATTGAATTGATATTCAATTATTTTTTGTGAAATTACTCCACTAGTTTGTTATAATTATTAATACAAAGATCGAACACTCAGAAAAAATTCCTTCGATCCGGTCGGGTTTTTTCTGAGTGTTCGATCTTTGTATTAATATAATTATATATAATTATAAAAAAATAATCATCAATCGGTTCACAAATGGCGGAGTTATCGCGTAACATACATACAAAAAAAACATATGACGAATTGAGAACCTCCTTTTTGAAGTCGGTTAAAAAATGCGTGCTCATTTACGTTTATCCGTACAAATTCGCGGGGACTAGAGTTATAAATTTCACATATGTGTAATTTGTTTTTTTCTTTTTTTATTGTACCTAGTGGCAGAACGAATAAATCACGTTCCTGATGTTAAACGACACACCTGGCCATAACAGTTGCAGTGACACTTATAGCTTTAAATCGCAAATATCTGAGGGGCGCTGCCACTGCCTCATGTCCCTGTAATTTCACCAGAACCCTTACTCACGTTACTGCTTGGTGGCACAAATAGGTAAGGTGGCAATACTTCCCTAGACGTAGTACTTTTGTGACATTCATGTGATATGAATGTTTCTTATGTCGTATACGTTTTTGTTACGCGTATGTTAAACCGACCCGTAACCTATTTGTCAACCAGTTCAAATGCGACCGTGTACGGGTCAGTGGCAACGGAATAACGAGGGGCTTGATACGACTTGACATCGAAATCGCGAATGACGGACTGTTATGCAATTTATTCAAATTATATTTCAAGCATTTTTTTGTTGTTCTTTTCTTTCCATCTACCCGCAAATCACAAAGTTTTGTGTGCGTAATATCTAGCACTATTTGATTACTTTATTTTATCAGAGCTCGAGCCATCGTTCTCCAACATCCGTCCGAAACAATTACAGTCAAGTAATACTCGACCCATTATGTCGTGACTACAAATAGTTGAGCCGTTTTGTAGTACCTAGTAGCAGTAGAGCTCCTTGCCTATTTCTGCCGCCAAGCAGTGATGTCAAGATTACTGTGTTGCGGCTTATAAGGGAAAGGGTGCTGGTGAAATTACAGGCACATGGGACTTGTCAACTTACGTCTCAGGGTGACGGGCGCGGTGGCAGTGCTTCTCAGATCTTTGTGATTTAAAGCTCTGACGACACTGCAATTGTTATGGGCAGGTGCGAAGCTTACTATCATGCGCACGACTTGTTCGTCCCGTCACTTGATATTATAAAAAAGACTAGAACGACAGTCGTCTGACGATAAATAAAATGTCACGATAAAATGTGACAACAGATAATCGCAGCTACTATTATTGTCACGTTTTATTTATCGTTGTCTGCACGTTCCGCCTTTATAATAATCTCAGTACAGAGTACTAAAAAAAACCGACCTCAAAAGTCAGTGGAATTACGTCTATTTGCTAAGTTTTAGTTCGCCACTATACAGGACTTTACAATGGAGATAATAAAAATCGGTTCTCACTACTCAAAGTATATTGAGAGAAAAACACCTTGAATTGGAGAAATAGCAAAATCAACCATTAAAGTAATTGCTCCTAAATTAAAGTTAGGCGCTATTAATAAAAAATGAATCTTCATGCGTGAACAGCCACCCTTCGAGGTGAATGATTTTTTTCAAAATGAAATGGGACCACTATGGAGGTACCCCCTTTCCAACAAAAAAAGAATCATGAAAATCGGTTCACAAATACCGGAGTTATCTCGTAACATACATACAAAAAAAAGAACATACAGACGAATTGAGAACCTCCTCCTTTTTTGAAGTCTGTTAAAAAGTAATACATTATTAGAGTTTCATCATCATCCGTTTCCATTTCACACGGGAGCCGACACGACAGTCGTTCAACGATAAAAAAATGCACGATACAGTCACGACAGGTACTTGAGATTATGGGAACAGGCTAGAAGCGACTGTCTTCCAACGATAAAGAAGACGTTATGACATAATTACAACACGCCCTGAAACTTCATACTTGATACTGTAACCGTTCGGCCATAGAAGCAGTTAAAATAGTAAAGAACTGATGTCCATTTTCGCTAAATTTAAGTATGTCGTAAACCAATGCTTACAATGGGTAACCTATCACAAAGTCAAAAACTTTTTGTTCGAAATTACATCGAAAACCGAATTAAAACTAAACAGATGTTCTTTCAGGATATGTTGAATGTTTATCGCAAAGACACGATTAAATTCGGTTAGGTTAGGTTAAGATAGGTTTAAAAGAAAAAACACTTTCCTCTCAAAATTACTTTCGAGGTTATGAAATTGCGACCAAACGTTATTTCTAGAAAGTGTCATTTCGAACTACTGATAGGTAACCATGCGAAAGACGCTCTTATTGCATTGTGTTAAGAGTGTCTTATCAATCAACGTACGTATGTCTAGTGTAAGTGGATATAATTCCATCAGAAGATGTGATAAGGTGTTTATGCAAAGTGCATGCGTAAAAAAACTCATAAAATATTTGGTTGAATGCGAAATACGCCATGATCGAATGAGGCAATCATCCGAAATATTTCTGTAATAAATTTCCAAATTCCCCCGGCGGCAGCGTCTAATCTGAATTGCACACAATTCTCGTTGTATGAAATCTAATCGACCGCGATAATTTGGAAACACTGAATATTACATTACGTACAGGACGAGCAATACATAGACAATAATGTTTCATGTACAAAGAGCGCATCACGCATGACACTATGAAATTTTAACCGTTCTTGTTGTAAGTGGCTTGGTTGTAGTTGTTGTCGTAGTTGAATATAAATCTTTAAGTTAAGCTTAAAATCTTGACATAGGTACTAGTAACCCTGTACAATGAACAAGTTCAATGAAGACGTTAGTTTTAATTTGAATTTTATTCATTTTGTTTATAAGACGCCGTGGTAGCCTAATTGTTTGACCTACTGCCTCTTAAGCAGAGGGTTCGAATATGGGCTCGTACCTCTCAGGTTCGCGGAATTTATTCGAAGTTTATAATGAGTTTTTCGATGAAGTACAACATTATGACGAAACCTATACGTTGAAGATGGTCCACAAACCTCGGAAAACGTGTTAAGTCCCCAAGCCGCATTGGGCCAGTGTGGCGGACTATGGCTCAAATCCTCGTCTGAAAGGAGACCCGTGCCAAGCAGTGGGACGTATAAATGGGTTGGTGATGACGATGTATAAAAGACATTTGATTAATTTTGTCCCACTACCGCTGTCCCGATTTTTTTCATCTCATACAGTGGAATGATCCTTACATGAAACTTAGTCGATTACCACTAAAAAAAAATTTATCAATTTTCTTTCTTTTCTTTCTTTATTTATAGCAGTTTTGTTATCTGTTAACTTATTGTTACCTCTTACATTAAGAAAACTAAAGGCTCTCTACGAATGTCATATTAAATGCATGGGAGCGAATAATGTTACAATTTTTGATATTTCTAGATTTATATTAAGACAATTTTCGATGTCGATTTACTCATTAGGTACCGTACTTTCGATATCAGTTTAAAGCTTTTTGATATCTCTTATATTATTTATGGAATAATCGCACAGTTAACGATTACACCCTGTATATACACTACAGTAGCAAATAGCGGCTTGTGAAAAAGTTTATCCAGGGAAGTACGCCGCACCCTGCAGAAATACGTAAAATGGCAGTACTTTCCTGGACGAACATTTTTACAAGGGGTTCTGCTGGGCTCCCTCTTATGTTGCGATGTCCCAGCGATTGCTACCTATCTAAGGGAATATCTAAATGTATTTTTTTCAAAAAGCATTAGAGGGCTTCTGAAACTATCTCAAGCTATCGGTCCCTTTACAGGTCCCATGGTCACGGTTGACTGGGAAATGGGGAATGGGACCTGTAAAGGGCCCGAAACGTCGGTTTGTTTGAAAAAACAAATATAAGCGATTTAAATCCGGAAAAATAGTTTCATTTCCTATGTGTAACAATCGCGAAAACCTAACAACTTAATATAATTGATTTTTTTTCCTATTTGTTTCTTTTATCTTTTTTTTGTTAGTTGGTTTTTTAAAATTCATGCTTGCCACACCCGTACGCTCTCATCGACACGTTAACACTGACACACAATTACACTAAAACTCACTGCACGACTTACACATTGCTTTTTGCTGTTGATGCGCCACACCGCGTTACACTCTAGGCGATAGCTGAAAATCAGTGCGTCGCTTTTGGGCAACACCTGCACTGAGCTATGGCCTGTTTGGCTTGCTGCAGCACTTGCAACTTGCTTTAAATTAATTTGCAGATAATATGTTGTTTATTTATTTTATTTACTACCAATAAACGTGCCTTATCTATCTATTTTAGATCTAAGGAAATCATGTAGAAATGCAATAAATATATGAATATGAATAATATCAGTTTGTAGCCTACGCCGACTGCACTGTAAACAAACTTTTTCTAATTTTTTTGTATCACGGTGTCAAAATGTCACGTATCAAATGCGACGGCATCAAATCAAAACATAATTAAAGAATACCAATAGTAAATAATAAAATTCCTTATACCAAGTAATAAAAGTTCAATTTAGGAAAGAAAAGGAACTTAGTTGGAATAGAAATAAAACTCTTAGAAATATAGTGAAAACACCTTACTAAGTATCCATAAAGGAGGCAGGAAGCACGTACAGTAGTGGCCTGCGGAAACGGACGAACCGTTAATATCGATTGGAAGGAAATGTGGAAGTAACGAACCGTGACTCCAATGATTTATGGTCTTCAGATACGATTTTAAATGCCATGTAGATTTGGAAGTCCTAGATTCCTTTCGCGGTTTTTATCACGAAGATCAAGTGTAGCAATGACTTGGAAAGAAAAAGGTGGAGCTCATGAACACCATTAGCCGCTCACGCGATACATGCAGCCGTAGACGCATACCACACCTAGAGGTGCCGGTGATGATTTTATACCGATATATCCGGATATCGAAGTTATAACAGTTAAAAGAACTAATATTAATTGCTATTTCGGTAACTACTCTAGCAAACCATAAAGTTTTTAATGCCTGGGTCTATCATTTAAAAAAAAATACGTCACGACAATCGTGTGTGTTATTGTTTGGGCTGGTGATTTCGGTGTTTATTTATTGAAAACATACCGTAAGTAGCGTTTTTTAAGTTTACTCTTAATATAAATGTTTATAAACTATACTTTAAGGAGTAATTTCATGGTAAACGTTAGAACCACTCACACCGAATATTATCATATTTATCCAAGTACACCAAAATTTCATTAGTGCTTTTTAAGTGCAGGATTTGCGGTGTATTATTGCATTTTATTTGAGATGTTTTTGTTGGTAGTACAGAGGGTATTTATTTAGCAATGCAGAATAATAATTTTTATTTATAAAAA
This sequence comes from Hyposmocoma kahamanoa, assembly GCF_003589595.1. Taxonomy (NCBI): domain Eukaryota; kingdom Metazoa; phylum Arthropoda; class Insecta; order Lepidoptera; family Cosmopterigidae; genus Hyposmocoma; species Hyposmocoma kahamanoa. Next base: position 1,522,582 of record NW_020653424.1, read on the forward strand.
CTTGTATTTAAACTGAATGCCTTTCTAATTTGCGAAACCAAATAGCCGCCATTTTGCGGTAGGAGGAGCGCATCGCGTGAGCGGTTAAGCGCGGGAAGATGTCGTACTTCGGCCACGTCACGAGAAACATTACGCCAGTTTATCATCCAGGGCTAAGGGCGCCTTCAAATGCGCTGCAGTGGTGCGACTATAATTTTTAGTTCGCCAAAACGCTTATTACACTATCCAATTTCAAAAGGCTGGTGTAATAAAAGTTAGGAAGTTAGGGTTCCTATTTAGGACTTATATTTAAGTTAGTAAGAGCAACGCCCAAACTAGGGACCACATCCACCCTTAAGGCAGAGTCCTACCTGACATAGTGTAATAAGCATTTCATTAACTTATACAGGGTTTAAATTGTTATTGAATGGATATTCAATTACTTTTTATGTGAAATTATTCCATTAGTTTATTATAATTATTAATACAAAGATCGAACACTCAGAAAAAATTCCTTCGATCCGGCCTGATTGGAACCGACGTCTTGTAGCAAACCGTGCTAGACTCTATGCCAACTTAGCCACGGAACGAACCAGCGGACCTCACGAATTTTTCTATATGCTTGTTGTCGTATTTGTATTTGGTTTTTAAACGACTTTTTAGCCGTAGCGCCATCTATGAGAAATCTATGGATGTATTTCGGCACCCAGTTAGATGCATTTACAGCTACCAGGCCCGGCTAGAAATGTTGCTATTCACTGTATTTAAATTTGTATTCAATTGATATTCAATTGTTTTTATGTGAAAGTACACCACTAGTACAAAGATCGAACACTCAAAAAAAAATCCTTCGACCCTGCCGCATTCGAACCGACGTCTTCTAGCAAACCGTGTCAAACGCTATACCAACTAAGCGAAGCTAAGGTGTTATACAGAGTTATTTTTAAAATACTAACAACCCCTCAGAACTATATTACTAACATCATAAACAACAACTTTTTTTCCATGACTTTTCACAAAACATAATAAATTTACCAAAAAATAAACTTTGAAGTTTTCGTTTTACCTACTATCTGACACTTTTAGATCTGTAGTAGATAGAATCATTGAATAATTTCAATCGTCGTGTAAGCGTCCTCCGCGACGACTTCCACCCCCGCCCTGCCCAGAGTTTAGAGCGATCTATTTAAATATATTTATTTTTGTATAAAAGTAAAATCTGTTTATGATGTTTAATTTAGTCACTAGATGAGTGAGTTGACGAGTATCAAACGCACCCTCATACATTTAGGAAATATCTTTTTTTTTTATATAATATCAAGTGACGGAACGAACAAATCCTGCGTCTGATGGTAAACTACACCCCTGTCCATAACAGTTGCAGTGCCACTCAGAGCTTTAAATCGCAAAGATCTAAGGGGCGCTGCCACTGCGCCCGTCTTCCTGCGACATAAGTTGACAAGTCATGGGACTTGTGCCTGTAATTTCACCAGCACCCTTACCCTTCAAAACCGGAACACAGTAATGCTGACATTAGTGCTTAGCGGCAGAAATAGGTAAGGTGGCAGTAATTCTGCTACTAAATATCCTTGATGTATCAACATTTTTAATAATAGCATTTCAAAAAATCTTGTTTTTATTTACAAAATTGAGTAAATAAGGACACAAAAGCAAGCAATTCGAGCACCATGTACAATAACTTACGAAGTAACTGTGACAACAAAGAGATAACAATTTCATTCTTGTATTTTGGTGACACAAGAAAAACATACATCAGAGTTATCTAAGGGCTTAGATATGAATTTTCTTGTAGAAAATGTCAACTCTATATGTTTTATAGCAAAATCTGAGCTTAATATCGTCCATTTATTATTTATAAAAAAAATACTTATTTTTTTTGTAATGTCAAGTGACGTGATAAACAAAACGTGCACCTGGTGGTAAACGATACGTCTACCCACAACAGTTTCAGTGACAGTCAGAGATTTAAATCGCAAAGATCTGTGTCAACCTGACATATAAATTGACAAGTCCCATGTACCTCCTGGTAGGTACTTTCACAGTTCTCAGTACCAGAATTTTCTAGATTGGTGTAGTCTTCGATTTATCGAAACATTATTCGAGTTATCCTTCAAAATTGTAATATAGTAATAGGTTTGGTGGCTTTTTTATTTTTAATAAAAAAAAATGGTGTATGTAAACACAGCTATTGCAAAAACGTGTGATTCTAGAACGCTATAGTATCAAAATCATTACGGACACCGTTTCTCTCCAGGATGCGTGACCGGTTAATTTTCTGATACCGTAAATCTGAATAACAATGGACTACATTTACCCGTATATATTCCCGTAAAAAGATCGTTACCCTTCTGTCGCTGCCACTTAGAAGAAATAAATTAGGGCTCAATTTACCCGAATCTCGTCCGACTAGATTATAGCGGACGTATACTCCGACTCGCCAACAAAACTCCGCGAGGCAATTCCTAGATTTACATTGTTTTTGTTTTCTTTGTGCGTTGTTTTTGCGTCTTTGCCCAAAAACCTTAAATATGTAAGGTTTCCTTGCTCAGGGGCAATACAATTTGCGTTACGCCTATAATTAATGCATACGGAAAAAAAAAACACCAGCTGTGTGTCTCGGAAACTACGATTTGGAAAGGCTGGAATGGAGATAGTGGACAAGATTTCATTTTTATGTGAAGAAGGAGGCAATCGAGACAACGAGCCACTTGAAGGGAGGTGGTCATCGTCGTCCATGGACATTTGCAACATCAGTAGCTGCCAATGCGTTGCCAGTCTTTGAGAGCCCTGTAAATTCCTGCATCAGGGTGTCCATTAAGCTCACGTCCATGTCAAGCCAGGGGGTCTACCACAACCTCTCAAAACAATATTACTTTAACCTTATATATTACTAAGCATACTATAATGTTACAACTGTGATGTTTTATTGGCAGCTTTGTGATTATTCATTCACTCAGTTCCTACTATGACGCGACTTTGACATTAAAGTAATATTGTTCTTATGTCAAATGTAGCAATCTTAAAATAGTTACACGGATGCAATAGAAACAATATTTATTTTCAGTTTCATTGTCTTAATATTGACTTATAATGATTAAAAGTTAAGTTGAACTTATTTATTTACATACATCACTTCAATATTTTGTTTATTTTTTATTTAATAGTACATACGAAATAATTTCTCGTTAAATGAAAATACGCGATGTTTATTTCATAAAATTATGACAGCGACATCTATATGCTCCTTGGTAAACTATTAGTGAGCACTATACTATAATTCCGACTTCACAATATGACAGTCAAGACTCAGCTTGTTTTATTTATTTTTTTGGCAGTTAAAATTCTCCAAATGTAAATACTACTCCGTACTTTAGCATTATACTACGATAGGACGATTCGGAACATCAAAAAATAAAGAGATGGCATTATACATTATAGCGTTATTTCTTTTCTGTTTTTAGTAAGGAATAGACAATATTGGGAAATCATTCGTTCTTTCAGTCACTTTAGCAACAATACATTACTTGATTGAAAGGTTTGTCATAGTACGAATCATAGTAATAGTATGATAAGCTTAAGATTATTTTTTTAAAGGTTATGATAGGCCCCCAGAAGAGAGACGTTAAGGGGGTCATGGCTTATAAAATAGCCCATGGAATTAAATAGTTACCCAACGGCTTTGTAATAATTAAAGATTTTATACACTATACTCAATCGTAATTGTCTTTTTCTATCATTCATTTTCGTTTTATTGTTTTACTAGGTAACCATTAAATTAAATCCTCATTAAAATAATGATTTATTTTCACCTTTAAATGGAAACTCATGTCAAAGGCTTTCTAGAGTAGTGACTTGTCTTAAAATCAACAAATTCATCAGGAAGAAGGCTTAGAAACAACTGAAGCTCAGAGTTGACGAAACATATACCGGTCCCATGTTTACTTTAACAAATGAAAAGTCCGCTGTGTTTTTTTTTTCACAATATTATTTTGCACATTCTGAATGCATTTGCGTCTATCACATTGATAATAAAATAGTGTATTAACTCAGAGAGTATTTCTTTTTCAATTTCCTACTTACCAAATACATTTAAAATAAAAGAAGAAAAATAGTTTCACATTTTTGTAAGTATGAAAAAAGTATGTCTCATTTTGAGTTAAGTAGATATCTTTTAGTTGCGACAGTTGACATACAAATATTTCTCATGGCCCGGGAATCGAACCTGGCACCTATGCGTGGCAGCATGGCAACTATGGAGGCAGTTCACGGATCAATATGACCTATTTTGGTTTGAGCCACTATTCTTGAGAAGTAGTGTGTACTACACTACGCATCGCCTCCTGTTAACAAACGACTAAGCAATCACCAATCTAAACACTAAATTATATAAACTATCTCAGTTTTAATATTCCGTAGAGCGAGTCGAAAACTTTGGCGGGCGATAAAGTAAGAGAATTTACAGCCTACAAAACAGTTTCAAAACTGTGTAATCCCGCGAGGAACTATTCGAGTTGGCTATAAATTTAAGGGAAGTAATTTCATGCCTGCTGCTGCTATACGACCTCGCGTCTTCTATAATACTGTTTATTTTTTCGCGAGAGAACCACTTTCTATTATAAGACCAGAACGTCAAAACGGAACTGTCAGAGAGGTTGCACACGACATCTTTCAGCAGCGATACAAACGCACGTTTGTGAAACAATCGTTGCTGGCTTATGATGGCCGTTTTGACAGATTACAATAGTGACGTAAAAATCTCAATTCATTATCGAATAAGATATAATGAAATGCTATTCGCTTCTATAGATTTATAACTGTATTGCAAGGGGTAGCTGATTAAAAAGTTTTAATCGAATTAGTAATACTTTTAGCAGCGATCTACTACACGATGTAAACGCGACGCAAGTGCACGACTGCATCGATGCAAACGCGCGATTGCTTCGCTACACTTGGGATTTATAGGCAATTGAATCGATGCATTCGCCTTTAAATATATATATTAATAATGTATCCAACATATTATGTATAAAAGTAATAACTAATCCTCAAATTTAATTGGATGTTTTAAGGACCTAGGAGTGACCTTCACTGGCGACATTAATTTTCGGAGTCATATCATTGAAGTGTGTAAAAAAGCGTATCGTAATCTGGGATTGGTGTTACGTCTGGCAAATAAATTCACGAATATAAGCGCTTTGAGAGCATTATACGAGGCCCTAGTAAAAAGTCATCTCGAATGCAACGCTGTAATTTGGTCGCCACACGAAGCCAAATACAAATTAATGATAGAACACATCCAGAACAAGTTCGTTAGATACCTATATTTAAAACAGTATGGTGTGTACCCAGGTTATCCACTGCTATATCCTACGGCATGTTAGGCTATTATAGACTGGAAGTAAGAAGAGAAGTAGCTCTCGCCACTTACTTATTAAAAGTACTGCGTGGTAAGATACACAACCCATGTGTTCTAAACACAGTTCAGCTGTATGTACCTGACGGGTACGTAGGGCGACGCCGGCGGCCGCCGCAGATGTGGGTGCAACGCGCGCGCACCAATCTGCTGCACAACGCGCCCCATATGCGGGCGCTGCGTGCCCTCAACTTGGTATCACACGACATTGATTTGTTCGATTGTACTCTGAATGAATTCGCACAGGCCGTATATTGTAGAATATCCGCTCACGCGATACATGCAGTCGTAGACACATACCACACCTAGAGGAGCCGGTAATAATTTTATACCGATTTATCGGATATCGAAGTTATAACAGGTAAAAGAACTAATACTAATTGCTATTTCGGTAACTACTCTAGCAAACCATAAAGTTTTTAATGCCTGGGTCTGTCATTTAAAAAAAAAAACTTCAAAAATACGTCACGACAATCGTGTGTGTTATTGTTTGGGCTGGTGATTTCGGTGTTTATTTATTGAAAACATACCGTAAGTTGCGTTTTTTAAGTTTACCCTCAATATAAATGTTTATAAACTATACTTTAAGGAGTAATTTCATGGTAAACGTTAGAACCACTCAAACGGAATATTATCATATTTATCCAAGTACGCCAAAAATTTCATTAGTGCTTTTTAAGTGCAGGATTTGCGGTGTATTACTGCATTTTATTTGAGATGTTTTTGTTGGTAATACGGAGGGTATTTATTTAGCAATGCATAATAATAATTTTTATTTATAAAAACTTGTATTTAAACTGAATGCCTTTCTAATTTGCGAAACCAAATAGCCGCCATTTTGCGGTAGGATGAGCGCATCGCGTGAGCGGATATCAATGGAAGTTTGTTATAGTTAACATGTACGTAAATATTTTGTTAGTACCTACACTATTGTATTAGGTTATACCTGTAATGATAGTTGTAAGAGGTAAAAATAAATAAATAAATAAATAACAATAACTTCGCAGTGCTGCTATGACACGAAAATATTAAATTCTCGACGAAATCGTAAGTCAAACCAACCAACCAGTTTTCCAGTATAGGTACTTTTAGCTTCAAATGGTGAACACAATTTTATGTCACATGATTTAAGGACGCTATTTTAAAGCTTGTATTAATAAATCCATTTCAAGTGTAAAGTTTATATTAAGGTACGAAATGGAAGTAGATTTTGTATCTATAGCACAACGAACTTTAACATGCGAACTAGATACGAGCCAAAAAACAGGTTACACGTCTTACGGCGAATTTTCGCGTAGTCTCGAGAATTTTCCACTATAACAAATGGCAATTATTTCATTTGCACGTTACACAGTTGACATAACCCGAGATCTCTCCGTGGCAGTCCAACATGTTAACGGCCACAGAGGCAGTTTTATATACTTAGTGACAGCATTAACTGCCTCCGTGGCCGAACGGTTACCATGCTAGTCTGCCACGCAGAGGTCCGGAAGAAATATTTGTATGACCTACATTTATTTCTCTCGTGAGTTTGGATGTAATTCGTGGTTGTCTATATGTGAGTCCATGGCGCCCGCGATACAGGGTGTGTGCGTTATTATTATTATTATCTAAGATACTATATCTCTAAGATACTATTGGTTTCAAAGTGCGGTATATTAATGTGGAAGAGATTAATGTACATCTCTATCATTATTAGTGTAGTTGCCAGACCCAAGTAGAAGATATTGAGGATCTCGACGAGCTCGTTAAGCCAAAGACAGTTTGCAGTTGACTGTAATATATTGGCAATAGGCTACTGGTTTACAGGAGTGGTGTCATTAATCGCTAAATAGTGGTGGTTTCTTATGGAAGTACAATTGAAAAGTGAACGTCCTTTTTGACCTTTGTTAGTTGGTACAAAAAGTTCGTTAAATATGTGGTAGGGATAATATTGCACGTATGTGGCGTTAGTTGATTGGTTCAAAATAGATCCTCAGGCCTACGTAATGTGTCCATGACGAGAATACTGCATTGAAAATTACATTAATGCATTTGTCATAATTAGCTAATAACACACTTAACATTTACCTAACAGAAGTTGCTAATTAATACGATCTTAAGTCTCAAAACACTTTATTCAGACCACACGAAACTATTGTAGTTGGCCATGAATGCTAAGAATATAATTTCATGCTTGCTGATTTCTTTTCTCTCTCCACAATGCTGTCTAACCCCATAAATATTCTGAGCCACGTTTCAGTACAAAAATGAAATAACATTTTGTAATCTCGCGTTATAGCACTACGTGATTTGGATAATTTGTTGGATTAAACATCTTAGAAATGACACTACCATCTCGATGCCTCCAATGAACTTTTTTTTTTTTTTTTTTTTTATTGTGACTCGGCAAAATGACTGCACCGCGCCTGATGGAAAGTGCGAATACAGTCCAGAGATGAGAGAGAACTACGCCAACTTTATTGTTTTGGTCATTTTCTGTTAATTTTGTAAACAGCCGAATTTATTTACTAATATGATGCTCCCCGAATTTTGTGAAAAAAAATTAAGAAACAGAATACAAAATTCGACAAAGAAAACAAAAACAAATTCTGTGAAAAAAAGAAACAAAACACAAAATATAAACAGAATAGGCCCAAAAATTAAATTGACGTAGTGTTCGTTGAATGTATCGACCTGTCATATCGTTGATTAAGGTTTTTGTAGTAGTAGAGCTCCATGTGAAAAAGTTCGTCCAGGGAAATACTGCCTTCTTTCCCAATTCTGCCACCAAGCTGTAATGTGAGCATTACTACGTTACGGTTTTGAAAGGTTGCTGGTGAAAAACGGGTAGTTTTCAATTTTATGTCTCAAGGTGACGGGTGCAGTAGCAGGGCACTTAGGGATAGGTGCATGGCTTGTGCATTATGTCACTTGACATCATAAACAAAAAATATTGTTTATATCATTGACTTACAAATAAATGGACAACGGGTCTAATACAAAAACCACGAAAAAAATGTCCCAAGTCAACCTATTTAAACGTAGTGACATGTAAAGGAATATGAAAAAGCTAAAACGTTGAATTAAAATTGTAATGTCATCGCAGTACTGTCTAATTTTGCTTGCTTCGCTGTCAGTCGAACAAACGAAGACTAAAGCGTGAATGACGCTCTGTATACGATTTTAACGCCCTATAAGTTCGGACACTTTTTAGCGCGGACCCGACGTCCATATAATTGTAAATCAATGGTTTATATTTACAGTTTAACACTGACGACGACTGTCTTTCTCTTACACGTACGAGTATATATATTTTATTGTTCGTGTTTCTTGTTCATTGTTTTGGACTAACATAATGTTTTTATTTCTTTATTTTTTATATTAATTTAGCAAACTGTGGTTTAGCAAACTTATAAATAAAATTAAATGTGCAATTAGATTGGATTATTTAATTTATTGTATCTTCTATTATAATATAGCTAATTAAAAATCAAACTAAGGTCATTGGCCTACGTAGAGTAATTTCACAAAAATAATTGAATTGTGGTGGTGAAACATTAATTATTGTTATTTTGCACAAAGAAAAAAGCTTAATACAGGATGTTATTATAAACATAAGTCTCTGAAATATGTAACGAATAAAAAAGGGTAGAGTATATTGCATACGTAGGTATCAGTTTGATTTTTTATGGAAAACTTTTTTTATTACCGATTTTAGTTCGTCTATTGCTTTTATTACGTACCATGCGTTATTTATGATGATATTTCTCAAAGGAATAAGGAGTGAATGTACTCATATTGCAGAACTGACTCGTAAATTATTAGCGAATAACAAAATATGATATATTATTATGTCGATCCTGAACAGTACGACGAGAGATTTTCCCTCTACAAGTTTTAGGACACAAGGGGCACAATGGTAAGTGCTGCATTGGCTATGTTGGGGCACCGCAGTCACATTGGGTTAGACTAGTATCCCTGAAATACCATTTGCACATTGTGTCTCTGCAGTGTCCTCCTTAGTGCGTAATCGATTTAAGGTCTTCCACGCGGACCACCGCAGATCGCAATCTGGTGGTAGTTGCGCTTGAGGTATGATAAAACCAGCTTTGGTGGTCATATAAAGGATGTCTATATACGATAACTATATAGAATCACTATGGTTAACCGACTTCAAAAAAAGGGGTAGGTTCGCAATTTAACTGTTTTTTATGTGTTACGCAATTACTCCGGCATTTGCTAACCGATTTAGATGATTCTTGCGTCTTTGTTGAAAAGAGGGTACCACAGTGTTGAAAATATTCTACCTCTAAGGGCGGCAAATTAGGGCATGAACCCGGTTTAGCGTACTTTCTGGTAACCGATTTGAATAAAACTTGGCAAATAGATTTAATTCCACGACCTTTTGATGTCGGTTTTTTGTAAAAAGTTACAATTATGACATGTTAATTATATGATTTTAGTTTTTTAGATTCAGTGATTTAGCGGACTATGGCTTAAAAACTCTTAATAAGAGGAGACCCGTGCCCAAGAGAAGGACGTATTCTGTTGAAGATAATGATGATGATGATGAATTGCTAGAATGGAGATTATAAATCAAGAAAGCACAATTTGCTGATGAAATACAGAAACATTACGATGAAAACCTTTTCAGTTAGGGCGCGATCCCATTATGTCGTAACGTTTTATTTATCGTCGGACGACTGTCGCGTTTAGCCTATTCCCATATCACGACAATCTGTCGTGACTGTGTCGTGGAAGTTTATTTTATCCATGAACGACTGTCGTGTCTAGCTGTTCCCACTAGATCCAGATGACAATTTATCGTTTCACGGCAGCCCTTGTCGTTTGCATGACAGAATCGTTCGAAACTGCGATTATCTGTCATCATACTTTTATCGCGACGTTTTATTTTTCGTCCGACGGCTATCGTTCCCATTGTCTCGACAATCTGTCGTCGTAACGTCAAAAAAAGTCGTGGACGACAGTTAATCGTGTTGTAATGTGAACAAATTAGTTTAAATATACAAGCCACGGCACTTTAAACTGCACGACTATCTGTCATCACGACATACTGGGAAGGTGCCCATAATATAGGTTGATGATGGAGTTGTTGTTTAGACTATCTACAATTTATACCACTAACAAATAGCAAACGAGGTGCAAAGAAGAAGCCATAAAGAAAGGACTATGTACACTATGAACGTTTTAGCTCAAGCCAGTTTAATTAATGACCTTAGCACTTAGGTAATAAATGGGTAACAGAAAATAAAAATAAAGAACAGGGTCTTATATTTACGTCCCATTATTTACAAACTTAATTTGTAACGAAGATTTGTAACAATAGTATACCAGTTTGGGTTTTAGATGTTACAATTAACTTAGGTCACTATTTTGTTCAGAAAAAATAAATGCGTAGTGACGCGATACGAAGATACGAGAGCTTGTAGGAAAAGTAGCAGTAGAGCTTCTTATGAAGCAGTTTGTCCAGGGAAGTACTGCCACCTTACCTATTTCTGCGGCCAAGCAGTAATGTGACCATGACTGTGTTCCGGTTTTGAAGGATAAGGGTGCTGGTGAAATTACAAGCACGTGAGACTTTTCAATTTGTGACTTTGCAATTTAACTATTATGGATAACGTGTCGCTGATCACCAGATGCGCAACTTATCCGTCCCGTCGCTTGGCTTTAGAAGTAAGAATGAGATCGTGTAAAGTGACAATCGACAATCTCTGACTAATGGGAATTTACAGGCGTTAGTATATGTCGCACGTTCGGTAAAACACAGACTTCACTGCAAAAAATTGTGTTCTCAACCATTTAAAAAAATGCAATTTTTACGGAAAAACAAAGACGCAATAAGCATTTCTTATTTTTTTTATAGAGGGCGTAATACGTATTGGACATAGTATAACATTTAAGGGCTCTTCAAATGTGCTCAGTAGCCCTAAATCATTGACTTACAATTATATGGACGTCGGGTCCGCGCTAAAAAGTGTCCGAACTTATAGGGCGTTAAAATCGTATACAGAGCGTCATTCACGCTTTAGTCTTCGTTTGTTCGACTGACAGCGAAGTAAGCAGAATTAGACAGTACTGCGATGACATTACAATTTAAATGCAACGTTTTAGCTTTTTCATATTCCTTTACATGTCACTACGTTTAAATATGTTGACTTGGGACATTTTTTTCGTGATTTTTGTATTAGACCCGTCGTCCATTTATTTATAAGTCAATGCCCTAAATACAAAATTTTTAATTCATTTTCCGTAAATTTTACAAATGTAAATTAAAACACTGTTTCACAAGAGGTGCGATGTATGTATTAAACAATGTTGTCGCAGCTTTCCTAGAAGTCCAATTTGGTCAACTAGTTTTACCAAAATATTATTATCTATAAAGAAACAAAGAAAGCAACGTGTTGTTACTTACACTTAATGCCGTATAATTAATAACGCACTTCGGAGTCTTTTAAAGACCAAGTAATACACAAGACGGATGGTTGCCTCACATGTAGGATAACCGTAATTCTTTATTATAGAACCTCCTTGGGTACGCTACGTGCGCTTAAGTGCTATACATTTATCAAAATTACTTTTATAGCGAGATTGAGAATTTAAGAGCATTCGCTAGTTTCTTACAAGCTTATGAGGTCCTTTGTTTTAAACGGCGATACCTTTTAAAGAGTTAGCTAATTTAAAATAAGTTTAAGGACCTATTGTGAAAGGAAATAATAGGTAATAATAATCTTTGATTACCAAAGAAGGGATATTTCCTTTGCATTATTTATTTAGAATTTGACAACATAGGTACATATTTATAATTAAGATTCATTGACTTACAATTATATGGACGTCGGGTCCGCGCTAAAAAGTGTCCGCACTTGTAAGGCGCTAAAATCGTATACAGAGCGCGACACTCCGCTTTAGTCTTCATTTGTTCTACTGACAGCGCGATACTGCGATGACATTACAATTTAAATTTCGAATAGGTTGACTTGGGACATTTTTTTCGTGGTTTTTGTATTAGACCCGTCGTCCATTTATTTGTAAGTCAATGTCAAGATTCCATTTTTTTTAAATAAAGACACAGGGTAAAAAAATTGTAGCCAACAACAGCCAAATTTACTAAATCGCACACACACATTTTATAACAAAGTGAATACTTCAACAATGTTACAAACTAAAATTAACATTGTAGTGTTTATATTTTTTAAATGATCGCATTTCTTAGAAATTGAACCCTCCACGACCAAAACCAAAAAGTCGACCCAGTTATTGTGAGCGCCTTTCATTTCCATAAAATGATGCAGACAAGAGGTATCCATTAATTCCAGCTCATTGTCACGACGTCCCCTTTTTGAGGGGTCCCTCTTCCATCTTTATATCCCTACCAAAGGAATAATTCTAAACGCTTGGATGTCAAGTATTTCATGCCATGAATTGTAGGTTAGTATTAAAACTTTGAGCTTTACATCTAATTGTTGGCAAGTAACAACTGTTACCATCTTTAATGGGTGAAGCCAACAACTAAATGACGTGTCAAGACATGTTTTTAATCATTTACATAATCATCAAAAGCAGTAAGATGAGTCAACGAAGCAGTATGATTGCAATTTTTTTATTTTTTTATTAGTTTATCAACAGTTGTTACATCAATAATGACATGTTTAATTTGCATTGAGTAGATTAGTCTCAATACTTAAGTCTTTCTATCTTTCTTATTTAAGATACTCTCGTTTAGGGAAGTACTGCCACCTTACGTATTTCTGCGGCCAAGTAGTAGTGGGAGCATTACTGTATTCTATGTGGTGAAATTACAGGAACATGAGAAACTTATGTCTCATGGTGACGGGTGCAGTGCAGTGCTCCTCAGGTCTTTGTGATTTAAAGTTTTGAGTGGTAATTCGCCCCAACTCGCTGGACTGCGATGCGAAAATGATAACTCTGGTATGGCGAGGTTTGTTTGTTTGACTTTGTAATGATAAAAAACAAGCAGTATAATGTTTTCTTTCTCCCGTTGTTGAACAGAGGTACCAGGATTCATTACTATTTCTTTTACCGGTAGCGAAAGCATCTGCTAACTAAATATTCATAAGTGTACGTAGCTCAGAAATTAAAGTATAGAAGCATGCCGCCACAGGGATTCAAACAGTCGACCTTTTACTGAGCAGCAATCTCACCCCTATTAACAATATAGAGAATAAATCTTCTTCTTCTCAGTATGCCACTTCTCTACGAAGGTTGGCAACCATCATGGATATTCTCAAAGAGGAAACGTGTGCTAAGGTGGAACCAGTCTCTCAGATTCTTCAACACTACGCTTTCCTTGGATTTTCCCCTGCATACTTGTTGAAGAACCCAATATCTATTGACCCTCATTACGTGGCCAAAGCAACTGCCATTCCTTCACAGTTCTGAGTATTTCCCACTTTTTTCCCATTCGACGAAGAACCTCAACATTGCTAAGCTTTTGTACCCACGATATGCCAAGCATACGTCTGTACAGCCACATGTCAAAGGACTCCAGTTTTCGGTATAAGGTTAGGGTCAAGGTCCAACATTCCATTTCCGCTACGCTATCCCAGCGTTTATTTACGTAGCTACCGAGGTATTTAAATTGACGTACGCGTTCTATTGGATTATTTTCAAAGTCAAAAATTCATTCAAAGAATTAATGCGCTATACCAATTAGAAAGTTCGTAACCTCCTAATTTCCTTTTCTTAATTACCTTCTCATCAACTGCCTAGAGCACTTAGCGCTGGACCCTTGAGAGCAATAGTATTATACTTGCTTGAGAGCGCCAATGATATTTGACGAGGACCGAGAAAGGTGGCCGACAGCGTCTGACATCCGTTCGAAACAATTACTTTATTAATAAGTTATACTCCACGAAATAAAAAGACAATGTTAAGTATGAATCTTCATTCGATTATTACGAGTATTATTTATTTGAATTGTTGCGGACGGATGGCGGACTTTGCGTGCTCAGGGGGAGGTTAGTAAAAAAGGACTCGATCCACATAAATTTGTTAGAAATAGAAAATGACAGGAAAAGATAATCTCAGTACAGAGTACTAAATAAACCGACCTCAAAAGTGCGTTGAATTACGTCTATTTGCTAAGTTTTATTGAAATATCCCTAAATTCGCCACTATACAGGACTTGATACTGGAGATAACAAAAATCGGTTCTCACTACTCAAAGTATATGGAGACGAAAACGCCTTGGATTGGAGACAGCAAAATCAACCATTAAAATAATTGCTCCTTAGTAATATTTAGGCGCTATTTATAAAAATGACTCTTCATGCGTGAACAGCCACCCTTAGAGGTGGATGATTTTCTTCAAAATGAAATGGGAAGACTATGGAAGTACCCCCTTTCCAACAAAAAAAGAATCATGAAAATCGGTTCACAAATACTGGAGTTATCGCGTAACATACATACAAAAAAAAATCATACAGTCGCATTGAGAACCTCCTCCTTTTTTGAAGTCGGTTAAAAGGGGAAATAAAAGGCAGTAACAAAAATAATACAATGGTATAAAAAGGTACAAACAATTTAAAACACTCCCAACTTGCACTAAACAGAAAGTCCAGGTGCTTACCATAACTATATCTGTATGCGTATATATTACATCCAATGCTTTAAAATCAGTTAAATTACTTGAAGTTAACTTTTACATTAATAAGCACGTGCTCTTGCTTTGAGAATTTTGATGGGAGTGATATTGAGCGATCCAACGTAAGAATAGTGGAAGGAAATAGAACTCGAGAAAGATTCAAATTTTTAAAAGTGGCTAGGAACCAGTAAAGAGGTTGGTAAAAAGCTGAATGTTTATAAGCTGATGATGTCCCAATCAATTTCACAATCGTTACAAAAGTTATTAATTTGAAATACCTTATTTATATTTACTACGAAATATTACATTTTAACAATATTAATTTTTAGTATAAATGTAATTTATTATGTTCTATATTTGTACAGTGACACGTGTACGTTGTAGAATAAACATGCCTCTGTTATCGCTAAACAAAAGACGCTCGAAGTTTTCAGCTCGAAGAAGACGTGCCCGATATTAAATGAAGGGCATAAACTTTAGGCCCACAACTTGTGTAAAGGTCGTATATATATTTTACGTATTATGTGCTACATAAAGTTGAATTTGTAATTCAATATTTGGAAAGTTTTCAAGACGGCTGTAGAGATTCCTGCAATGTAATTATTTTATGGAAAACTTACTATAAGCTTTTGAGTGGAAAGTTCAATAATTCTCCGGTTTATGAACTTAAGAAATATCAGAAAGTGTGATCAATTTTCTAAGTGGACGTTTTTGTAATCTATAAAGGTTTTATGTGATGGTTTTTTCTCAATTATAGATTTTATTTAAGAATTAAATTAAGAACCAATTTCGTATAATAATAATAATCATAAACCACGTAATACATAAAGTATCAGATAAAACAGACACACTGATGGAATTATGTATACTGGTACACACACAATTCCAGTCTCAATTTCATCATCATCATCAACGTACGTCCTACTGCTGAGCACGGGTCTGTACACGTTTACTAAAAGTTGTGAACCGTCGTTGATATACAAGTTTCATCACAACACAACATGTTTTCCTTTAAAGTTAGCGTTAGATATTCCTACTAATCATTCCTAAATCTACTTAGTTTAGTTATTCGTTTGTGTTCATTGATAAACGTACCAAGACATTAAAGTTATAGGTACGTACCGCTAAATGGGCACCGAGCACCAAATGACTAGGTTGGTTCCGTATAAAAGTGAAAGTGTTGAATCGGTCACTTTGGAAAAAATATGTAGTAAAATATAATAATAACGCACACACTCAACATAGCCCCGCACTAGGGAAACCCTGTGTCGCGGGTGCCATGGACACACATAGACAACCACAAATTACACCCAAACTCACGAGAGAAATAAATGTAGGCCATACAAATATTTCTCCCGGCCCGGGAATCGAACCTGGGACCTCTGCGTGGCAGTCCGGCATGGTAACCGTTCGGCCACAGAGGCAGTTAATATAATAAAATTGAGGACTTATATACATAATCCATATATTTTTGCCGAATTTATTATTTATTATTTATTTAGAATTTATTATTGCCGAAGACCGTGCAAAGTGGAGGAGAAAAAGCAGGAAAGCGGACCCCGGGCTCCGCAGCAACACTGCTGAGGACGCAACCGGGACAACGCTCAGATGAGTGAGAGAGAGATACATAATATATATATATAAATAGAACACGTATAGTATAGGAAATACATTTTCTAAATGACTTTAAATTTCGTTTGTAACAAATAAATTCTGAAATAAAGTGCAAGAAAAGCTAGTACAAGAAAAATTTGAAAAAAAATTCTTAAAAACTATTAGGGTCGTATTCTAGAACTCTACTCAATGCTCAAGTCAGGATTGCACTCGAACCACAAGCACAGGAAATACGACCCTAATGGCAGGGACTTGAGTATGATTTCGAGTGCTTTAAACCATACTCAAATCCTGACTTGAGCATTGAGTAGCGTTCTAGAATACGACCCTTAAAGTAGTAGAGCTCCTTGTCAAAGATTTCGTCCAGGTCAGTACTGCCACCTCACCTATTTCTGCCGCCAAATAGAAATGTAACGGTTTCAATTTCGAAGGGTAACAGTGCTGACGAAAGAACAAGCACATTAGACTTGTGCGTAATACTTACTTATCTTTTAGTTTTAAGCTTTGATTATCACTGCAACTGTTATGAATAACCGTGCCCTTTACCACAAGGCACACTATTTGTTCGCCCCGTCACTTGTTATTATCAAGATTCTCCGATGAAGCCGTTAACCAGTCAACTCTATGACCTTTAACAGCAGTAGGACTATAATGTTACACCTAGAGTCATATCCCTGTCTACTTATTTCCTTTATTGAATACAAGGTAAACATTAGGCACATTTATTCTTTTATTTTCGTTCTTTTAGTTACGAACCTTGAAAAAAAACATAGTACATATCTTGTTTCTTAATCAATACTTTGTTTGTGTATCCTCTTTTTAATTGATACCAGCGAATTAATTTTATTTTATTTAGGAAATGAAACTATATATTAAGTATATTTGTTTTTTCAAACAAACCGACGTTTCGGGCCCTTTACAGGTCCCATTGTCACGGTTGACTGAGGTGGTACAGTCTACAACCAGTTATGTCTAATATTGATGCAAACCACCATATTTTTTCACTATAGTTAAAATAGTTATTAATTAAATACCTTATTTTTAATTTTACAAAGAAAACATTCCAATTTACGCTACATTAATTTTTACAATTTCTTTTATCGAATGAATTTTTATTAAGTTCAATTTATTATTTATTATTAATAGAAATTAGAATAAACTAAAACATATTAATTAGTACTGCAGTCTTATGTCTGTTTGGGATTTTTCATTAGAGGAAATACTGGATCCCAAACTGGTGGTACGGAGAAACCATCTTCCCTGTTGACATTAGGATGTTTTTTTAATTTCAATGGCCTCTCGCAGCATCCTGGGTAGATAACGGACTTCTTTTGCAAGGACCTGGGGTTTGTCAAACTTCATTGAATGTATAGGTTTATCCATGACATGCTCGCACTTTATTTATTTAGGAAACATAATACATTTCATTTTAAACACATATGAAACAAACACTAGTTAAAACAGTTTCCACGAATGTTTAAAATAAGTTACGCTGGATAGACAAATTTGCACAAGCTATATATAACCAGGCAACAACTAACATAATAATTACCAATAAGCATGATATTGTAAATGACTTTAAAATATAATATAAATTTAATGAATATCGTTATGTTCAACTATCATGATATTCAATTATGTTGTTTGAAATTACTCCACTAGTTTATTATAAGTATTAATATGTACATACTTTAAAAATATTTCTCAGACCTTCTATCTAACGAGAATTTTTCGGGAGATGAATTTGCCTCTGGTTTATTAATTAAAGTTACTGATAGACGAGAACTATCGTGATAGATGAGAAAACTCTCCCGAGAGGAGTCCAGTGCTCTTCAGTTTAACTATTTAGATTAACGGATTGGTAACGGATTGGAACACACTGTCTGTGCTTCTCGAAAACTATAATTAGATAAACGCGCTTACATTCTTGTTTTTATCGTATCGATGGTATAAACCATAATGGTAACTTGTCACAAGCTCGAAAATATTTTGTCCAAAATAATGTTGATTCGAATTTTCATTGCACCGAAAAATTATAACGAAACAGTTGTTATTTCAGGATACGTTGAATGTTTATCGCAAAGTCATGATTAGGTTCGGTTAAGTTAGGTTTAAAAGATAAGACCTGGGGCGGGATGGAGTTATTCGCCGTAGGATCATGCGGTGCGGTATTCCACAGGGATCGGTCTCAGGGCCGCTCCTGTGGAACATCAGATATGATTGGGTCCTGCAGGGCGCCCTTCCTTCCGGGCTCCGGGTATTCTGCTACGCGGACGACACCTTGGTCACAGCCCGAGGGGAGAACTTTGAGGTGGCGGCGGCACGTGCTGCAGCGGGTGTTCGGCAGGTGGTCGGGCGGATCGAAATGCTGGGCCTGAGAGTGGCCCTTGAAACAACCGAGGCTCTGTATTTTTACGGCCCCCGCCGGGGTCCGCCTGCGGGTGCCAGCATTGACGTCGGAGGGGTGTCGGTTGCAGTGGAGCCTCAGAATAATATCTGGGACTTACCTCGACGGTAGGTGGAACTTCCGGGAGCATTTTCGACGATTGGCTCCCAAGCTAATCGGGACCGCATCTGCTCTCGGAAGACTCTTACCTAATCTGAATGTGACCTGCAGACGGTTATATTCCGGCGCGGTAAGGTCAATGGCGCTATAATGCGCACCGGTGTGGGTAGGAGCTATGACCGGTCCGTACAAGGCCGAGCTGCGTAAACCACAGCGGGTCATGGCGGTCAGAGCAATACGAAGCGGCGTGTGTGCTCGCTGGTGCGCCTCCCTGGGACCTCGATGGTGGGTTCCTTGCGGAGATGTATAGGTGATGCGCAGACCCACATACTCAGGAAGAAGAACCGACCCCCGAGGAGGTCATACGGTGCCCGAGATCCGCCCAACGGAAAGTGCTGGCGCAATGGCGAAGTCGACTGGAGGAGCCGAGCGCGGGCGAGCGGACTGAGGCGGCTGTTCGTCTAGTCCTCAAGGAATGAGTAAGCAGGCGGCGCGGTTCGCTCACTTACCGGTTGGTGCAGATCCTGTCGGGGCATGGTAGTTTCGGCAGGTATCTGTGTCACATAGTCGGTAGAGAGCCGCTGCCGGCATGTCACCACTGCTCTTGCAGTGAGGACACTGCCGACCATACGCTCGCAGAGTGCCAAGCGTGGGCACAACAACGCGCTTCCCTCGCTGTAGTGGTGGGAAATGACCTCTCGGTTCCGGCTGTGGTCAAGACCATGGTTGCCGACGTAGCGTCATGGGAGGTGATGGTCTCATTCTGCGAGGAAGTGATGGCGCGGATGGAGGCCGCGGAGCGTATCCACTCTCGGCTCCGATTCGCAGCCGTCAGGATTGGGGAATCCTGCCGCTCGAACATAAAAGGACCCTGGCGACGGTAGCGAACTGCCAAGTGTTCGAGGCAGTCCCCTGCGAGTAGAAGAACAGGGTGAACTATTTCCACCCGGGACTCTGGGAGGGTCCAGTCCGTGCAAACGGACGGCACCGGTAAGTTCACAGAAGTTTACCTCCCGGAGTTTTAGTGGGTAGGCATTGCAACTGTTGGACAGACATGTCGCTTCTCACCAGGCGCACGACTTATTTGTCCCATCACTTGTTATCATAAAAAACTTACGGAACTATCGTGCTTGATGTGTTATCGTTAATTTGGTTTCGAGTTGTTAACTTACAGATTTATTGAAATTTTGAGGGACAATGTTTTGTATTGAGGGTGTTCACTTTTTAAACTTCCATATAAATATAAAAATAAGTGGAAAATAGTACGAGAGGGAAGTGAAATATTAACTATACTGTTAGTGTGCCACAGCCGCAGAATGACAGCACAGTATCGAGTTATATAGTACAAAACACAGTAGTTGTTTAAATGTTTGCCACGCAATTTTGTGTTTGGTTTTACCCGACAGCGGGAGGGTTACATTTTTCAAGTGTGTGTTTATGTATGTCCATTCCTTTTTTACGCTGTACAGCAGCTTAAACGTCTTGATGGATTTTGACACATCGCACTGCCATTACAATAGTGTGGTAACTCAAAATATGTGAAATTCAATATTATAATCAATATTGAACGTAAAACTTGATTCTGTACACGTCAATATAACCGTCGTTAGAATATTGTAAGAAACATTAGAAGATATCTCAAAATGAGACACACTTTGTGAGCAAGTTCTGGTCAAAACAGTCCTTATTCGAAAATATGAAACTATTTTTTCCCTTTTTATTTTTAAATGTGTTTGGCAAGTAGGAAATTCTTTAAATGTCCGTAATAAACTATAACCTAAACGTAACTTTTAATGCTCTTTCACAGGAAGTGAGTATGTTTTTCATCGATACTGAGAAAATACACTTTTTGAGTTAATACAGTATTGTACTAACAGTGCGATATGAGGTGTCGTTAGATTTGTCTTGATTGTGGGAGTTCATAAGCTATAAAAAATAATCAAAACAATGAGGGGGCAAATTTTCTTTTTTATCTTTCCAGCTAAATATTTTTGCACTTGGTTTTTTGTTTTTTGTAAATATTTTTTAGACTTGTCTGTTTTATTTATATCACTTGCATTTCCATTTATATTTCTATATTTTCGAGTCACAAAACTTGTATTTTTTTGTAATAACTTGGCATTTTCAATTTGAAAGCATTGACGAACATGAAAAAAGAAACGAAGCAAAACAGCAATAGTACATTAGTGTACATAAAAGATAAATATCCAGGGTCCTAACACGAACCGATGGAATTAAAATCGAATCGTAATCCGGCAATTTCGCAGAAAGGCGATAAAACCGTGGGTGCAGGCTTTATTTGCGTTAAGCGATACATCCGTCCCGACAGTCCATTAGCCAACGTCGCGATAAGTGTCCCCTTTCGCCAAGAAAACGATAATTTGGCGATACGTCGGCTCGATTTCGGTAGGTGATTTTTAGGGAGTGCTTTGTTTTTTTAAACCATGTTATTTGGTTTTTGTTCTTTGGTTGGTAAGGCAATAGGATAAAATCATCAACCTTTAAGTTAATCAACTACGTCCAACAGCTGGGCATGAGTCTCATAGTCAATGAGGAGAGGGAGATCATAGTCAATGAATCTTCTTCAACGTGCAAGAAGTGTTGCTAGTAAATACACAAAAATGTACGTAACTTAGGTAAGTACCTACTATTTGTTTGTACAATACTTTTAACCGACTTCAAAAAAGGAGGATGTTCTCATTTCAACTTTATTTTGTTTTGTGTATGTTACGTAATTACTCCGGCATTTGTGAACCGATTTTGATGTTTTTTTTTGTAAGAGGGTATTCTTTTTTATAAAGTAACTTTTTTTTTCAGACTTCTGAAGGTGGTCCATACAAAAGTGTTAGCAAAACAAAATTAAAATCTTAAGGAACTAAGTGTTACTAAACAACAAAAATCTAAAATATTTATTATATGTAATAAAAAAGTTATAGTTATAATTAAGGTAATAATAGATTCCAATATTGAAAAGGTAAAACCTTTTAACCATAAAAGCAAAATAAAAAATAAATAAAAAATAAACAAAATAAAAATGTGCTAGAAATGAACAAAATATTTATAAATGGAAAACAAAACAAATGCTGCAAGGGTTTATGAGTAAGATACGGATTACTCTAGAGTACCTACATATAATAGTAATAGTTAGCATGTGTATAATCCCAATACTTTGAAAGGCTTCCTCTCCAGATTCATTCACCGAAAAGCTTCAGTGCAGGGCCGGATCCGAACGCACGACTCTCTCCTGAGAGACGACAGATCAATCCGTTAGACTACCACGGTTAGTCTGAAGACCACAGCTCTAGCTAATATATCACTATAGCACGTGTTGATTGAGAATATCATAAATTAAGAAACACACACACACCTGGCGGAAGGCCGCCAGGTGTGTGTGTGTTTCTTAATCTCTTACAGCCTCTTAAAACAATATTAGTTTAACCTTACATTGACTTTTCGTACCACAACGCGTTTAAAGTAAGCTTATTATAATGTTAAAACTATGATGTTTTATTGGCAGCTTTGTGACTATTCATTCACTCAGTTCGTACTATGATGCGACTTTAACATTAAAGTAATATTGCTCTTATGTCAAATGTAGCAATCTTAAAATAGTTACACGGATGCCATGGAAACAATATTATTGTCAGTTTTATTGTCTTAATATTGATTTGTAACGATTAAAAGTTAAGTTGAACTTATTTATTTACATATATCTCTTCAACATTTTGTTTATTTTTTATTTAATAGCACATAGGAAATAATTTCTCGATAAATAAAAATACGCGTTGTTTATTTCGTAAAATTATGACAGCGCCATCTAATGCTCCTTGGTAAAACTAACAGTTGACACTAGACTATAATTCCGAATTGAAAACGTGACTATCAAGATTCAGGTTGTTTTCTTTATTTTTCTTCATGAAAATGCGGAAAAATAATCGAAAACAACGTAATTTTATTATAATATTATATTTAGATTTTATTATTACATACTTATTATATTATACTGCGATAACACGATTCGGAACATCAAAAAAGAAAGAGATGGCATTACATAGTTCGTATAGCGTTATTTCTTTCCTATTTTTAGTAAGGAATAGACAATATCGGGAAATCATTCGTTATTTCAATCACTTTAGCAATAATACATTACTTGGTTGACAGGTTTGTCATGGTACGAATATGAGTAATATTATAATAAGCTTATTTTAAGCTTAAATTGATATAAGATTGATTTTGGAAAGGTCATGGTAGGCCCCCTGAGATAAAATATGAATCTAAAATATTCAAGAGAAACACATCGCATAAGGTACACATTTATTTACTTATTATTTATTTTGGGCATAGCTACAGAACACAAACTGTGAAGAAGCCTAAAGTGAACATGCATTACAATAGGAGTAAATTTGTATTCCTATGACAACCACGCACGGCATTTGCGAAATAAGTAAAGTACTCAGAAAAAATTCCTTCGATCCGGTCGGATTCGAACCGACGTCTTCTTGCATACCGTGCCAGACGCTATACCAACTAAGCCACGGAACGAACCAACGGACCTCACGAATTTTTCTATGTGCTTGCGTCGTGTCTTTGTGCTTGGTCTTTCAACGACTTTTTAGTCGTAGCGCCATCTATGAGAAATCTATGACAGATTTATCACCCAGTTAGTACCTTTACAGCTACCAGTCCTGGCGAGAAATGTCGCTATTCACTGTATTAATTAAATTTTTATTGAATTGATATTCAATTATTTTTTGTGAAATTACTCCACTATATGGTATGCAAGAAGACGTCGGTTCGAATCCGACCGGATCGAAGGAATTTTTTCTGAGTGTTCGATCTTTGTATTAATAATTATAACAAACTAATGGAGTAATTTCACAAAAAATAATTGAATATAAATTCAATAAAAATTTAATTAAGTAAAGTACTTACAAATTAACAGACTATTGAACATAATAAATAAGTTGCACTTAAAAACAATAGCAAAAAATCATATTACACATACATAAAAATAATGACATTCTTGAATATCCAACATATTCAGCTTCTCCTTAATAAAAATAATACGAATAACCGCCCGCAATGTTGCTTAAAAAACCTTTGACTTTTGGAATACTTTTGAAAAACCATAAAATACGTATTTGTTTATAGACTTATTCACAACATGTTTCAGGTTAATAGACTCAGGGAATACGACTTCCCCATGCAAATATTACCGCACCGCTTTTTCTCTCCAAGTGGCAGATTTCAAAACCAAAAAATTCGTGCTCTAATATTTGCTTTGTAGAACGAGTATTCACGCCTAGTTTCAGGTTAATATGATCGGGGAATATGTACAAAATATTATTCAGTTAAAGGTATTCACGCGGGAAATTTATACAATAACGTAGAAATAAATATTTCAAAACGTTAAGGAAACTTCGTCAGAAGTATCAAAGCCAACCCAAACGCAATTACGAATACCATGTAACGCATACATGAACATATTTAGAAGTGTGTGGCATATGTAAACGAGAGAGAAATTTATTTGGCTGTTTGGCCCGAAATGGAATAACACAAAGTACTGTAAGCATCACGGTACAAAATTATAAATAGACTAAATAGAAAAACAAGACAATGCGACTAAGTCTATACATGACATTTTTATAATTCTACATATTGCTAGAATGGCAGCCGGGAAAACATTTTTTTTCCGTGGGAGCATATACTTAAGGCTTTAATTACTCAGCATTACCTCCCGGTAATGATGAAGGAAAATGTAACGTAGAAATAAGCATCTCAAATGTGGTTCACAACTCTTGGAAGACTTGTGAAGTTTCCAACCCGCAAAGGGCCATTGGCTGGTTACGGCCTAAACTACACACATCAAAAGCAAGCTTTTGTTAATTACTGAAAATTAGAACATTTAATGATTTTTTTAACACCAATGGTTGTTTTTGGTCAATTTCATTATCAAATTCAAAGAAATTGACCAAAAAAATATTCGTCGGTGTTTAAAAAAAATTAAAAAACTGATTTACAGTAACTGGTAGAAACGTGCTTGATCTCTAGACACTTTCTGCGTGTGTACTTCGTAGAAGACTCGAGCACAATAGTGAGAGTTGCCTCTTTTTTACATCGAAATTTGTAATAAGTACAGAATTATATCAAATTCCGTATTCGTTCCTGCACACAATTCTGGACAGAAATGGCTAAAAACCCGAGCGGGTTAATTGGGTTTTAACCCACACCATCATCACATCACACGTCCACTCTGACGAGTAAACACTGCATGGTTACCATAGCGCTTATAATTTAGTATCTACATATTATATAGGTAAATAATGCACACATGTAATTGCACCTTCTTCGAAATACAGGTTACATTACGATATATTTTTGCGTCACTGTTAGCTTAAAATGTAACTAAACATTCACGTGTATTATGTAGCTTAGACATTAAAGGTACATTCCGTCAACGTACGTCGAAACGTCGTTGCAACTTTGAAATAAACTCAATGAAACATATTTTTAACCTGATTCCAACACAGATTAACGAGGGACACCCTTATTATACAAACGTAGAAATGTGACCCCGCAATGTAACCTCCACGTGGAGTCGTATAAACTTAATAATAGGGGTTCGTGATTTAATATTGATGAGTTTGAGCTTCCTTTTAGTTATGCGAGTCTTTGGGGAAATTTGGTATTTACGTCATGTGCTCCGTAGCCTATGTTCTTTATTTACCTTTACACACCTAGAGAAAAATTACACGGTTGATATTAACCGAGTAAACTTTGCGAAAACAATGGAAACGAAATGTAAATTGTCTACCACGAGCGGAGCAAAGAAGAATCATCATCATCATCATCAGTGATAGGTATAGTTACCAAAATGACAAAAGAAAGTTAGTTTCCATAACCGCTCACGCGATACATGCAGCCGTAGACGCATACCACACCTAAAGATGCCGGTGATGATTTTATACCGATTTATCGGATATCGAAGTTATAACAGGTAAAAGAAGTAATATTAATTGCTATTTCGGTAACTACTCTAGCAAACCATAAAGTTTTTAATGCCTGGGTCTGTCTTTTAAAAAAAATAAACAACTTCAAAAATACGTCACGATAATCGTGAGTGTTATTGTTTGGGCTGGTGATTTTGGTGTTTATTTATTGAAAACACACCGTAAGTAGCATTTTTTAAGTTTACCCTGAATATAAATGTT
>NW_020653424.1:1549032-1589134 GCF_003589595.1 Hyposmocoma kahamanoa
ATTAGTGCTTTTTAAGTGCAGGATTTGCGGTGTATTACTGTATTTTATTTGAAATGTTTTTGTTGGTAGTACAAAGGGTATTTATTTAGCAATGCAGAATAATAATTTTTATTTATAAAAACTTGTATTTAAACTGAATGCATTTCTAATTTGCGCAACCAAATAGCCGCCATAGCGGTAGGAGGAGCGCATCGCGTGAGCGGATAGTCTAAGGTCGTCATAGTCATCGTAAATGAGTGGCTTTTGTTTTTTAACAGGACAACTGACACATATATAAGGGTGAGAACAGACAAGCGTAATTTTGTTAGTTGCTTTTTTTGAGTTGCCAGTTTGTGCTACGTATTTTATTCAGTTGCTTTTATCTGTTTATACGGGGTGTTTGTGTCGTAATAGTGTAAAAGTTCGTGGAATTACATATAATTACCAAGTTTTATTGAAATCGGTTACAGGAAAGTGCGCAAACCCGGATTCATCCCTTAGTTCGCCACTACACGGGACTTGACACAGGAGATAATAAAAAATCGGTTCTCACTACTCAAAGTGTGTTGAGAGAAAAACGCCTTGAATTAAATAAAATAATTGCTAATTATACTAAAATTTAGGCGATATTTAAATAAAATGAATCTTCATGCATGGACAGCCACCCTTAGAGGTCCGTATTTTCTTCAATATTAAATGGGACCACTATGGAGGTATTATTACCAAGAAAAAAAGAATCATGAAAATCGGTTCACAAATACCGGAGTTATCGCGTAACATACATACAAAAAAAAACCAACAGACGAATTGAGAACCTCCTCCTTTTTTTGGAAATCGGTTAACAATAGTAGCATTTATGAAGCATTACAAGACGATAAAGCAACTGGGTACATCCACTCAATATGCAACGATTAAAGTGTGGACAGTTTCAAATATTATATACAAGTTTATGAGACCATCCATATCAATTTATTAAGTAAGCCAATAAATGTTTTTCAAGAATTATTAAGCCTAGTGAAACCTTTTTTTACTAAGTTAGATACAAATATGAGACAAGCCATCGGTCCAGAGGAAAGACCAATAATAACAATCAAGTAAGTTGTTCAATTATTTATATCTCAAAATTTTCTTTTCAAAGACGTTTCTTGCGAAAATTTTCGCAAGAAACGTCTATACTCACGCGCATCCTATACCAAAGTGACGCCTTCCCACACCCTACCTTCATCCGCGCCAGCCCCTCGCACGATGCGGCCGAAAGTCAGTCGTCATTACGCCCGTGAGTCGGCAGATAACTCATTTGCGTCGTCGTGTGAAACAAACCGTACTTTTATATGAAACCGAATGCAGCGCAAACTACGCCCGTCACCCTGAGATGTGAATTGACAAGTCCTATATGCCTGTAATTTTATCAGCACCCTTGACTTTCAAAACCGGAACGTAGTAATGCTTACATTCACGGTCTAATCACTATGAACCCTTTTGCTTTGTATGTACATGAAGACATAAAAATAGTTACTTCGTTTATCAATAGATGGCGATGCTATCCCCTATTTAAAGACCATACAATTTTTATATAATTCTTCAGAACCCGAAATATATTTCATAAAGGCAGAAATTTACTTCAAACATATTTTTATTTTTATATAAATTTTTTATATTTGCATTTATTTTTATATTTGCATTAAAATAATAAAGACTTAGATTAAATTGTTGCAACACATAATAAAATGGTGTCCACTAAGTTTCATGTGACGCATTTACATACTTTGTTCTTCATTAAGATTGTACATTGCATATTACCACTATCACGACAGAAAAAAAAACAAAAACAATAATTTTGTTATCGCCAAACACATTGGAGCGTATGATATCATTCATATTAATAATAACGGAGCTTCGTACTGGACAGAACGGAGGTACCCAGGTCCTTGCAAAAGAAGTCCGTTATCTACCCAGGATGCTGCGAGAGGCCATTGAAATTAAAAAACATCCTAATTTCAACAGGGCAGATGGTTTCTCAGTACCACCAGTTTGGGATCCAGTATTCCTCTAATGAAAAATCCCAAACAGACATAAGACTGCAGTAATAATTAATATGTTTTAGTTTATTCTAATTTCTATTAATAATTAATAATAAATTGAACTTAATAAAAATTCATTCAATAAAATAATTTGTAAAACTTAATGTAGCGTAAATTGGAATGTTTTCTTTGTAAAATTAAAAATAAGGTATTTAATTAATAACTATTGTAACTATAGTGAAAAAATAACGTGGTTTGCATCAATATTAGACATAACTGGTTGAAGACTGTACCACCTCAGTCAACCGTGACCATGGGACCTGTAAAGGGCTCGAAACGTCGGTTTGTTTGAAAAAACAAATATACGCGATTTAAATCCGGAAAAAAAGTTTAATTTCCTATGTGTAACAATAACGAAAACCTAAGAACTCGATATCCTTGCTCATTGTTACCATTTCTTGTTCACCCGACATTAAATAAATTTGTCTGTTTTACTGCCGTGAACCTGGTCACGACTTGTTAGGATTACAACCTCCGGCATTTGTAAACCGATTTTGATGATTTTTTTTTGTTGGAAAGAGGGTACCTTACCCTATACCTATTTACTTTTCGCGATGTTCCATAAACCATCAAGTCCGTTTTCAAATAAGCCGTGACTATGAGATCTGTAAAAAGTCCGAAAAATTTTTTCCGAAAAAACGAACAAATATGTGACTATGTTTGTTTGTTTTTCGGACCAAACTTTTCGGACTTATGTTTTGGCGCTTTGAAATGATCTTGTTGTGAAAAACACAGTACTTCTTCCTCTGGTGACAATACAATCAAAAAGTTTTGGAGAAATTACAGACACATGGGACTTATCAACTTATGTCTCAGGGTGACGGGTGCAGTGGCCGTGCCATTAAGATCTTTGCAATTTAAAGCTCTGAGTGGCACTGCAACTGTCATGGACAGGCGTGTCGCTTACCATCAGACGCACGACTTACTCGTTCCATCACTTGGTATCAAAAGAAAATGCTTCAAACTTATCGTCAAATGTTAACTGAAGAACAGCAATACAAATCAAATTTAGAGTCAAATTTTTAATTATAAACAACCGTTTTCTTAAAAAAACACAGTCAATGAAACTTTCCCCAAACTGTAAAGACACGAATTAAGCAAGATATTTCAAAAGACTCTAATTTCAGGTACGTACGTTTCCGTGTTATGAAATTAAAATTATTGGTTTTATTAGAAAAATTTCGAGTTTTGATAAATTTTTTGTGCGAGGTTTTCTTTTTTTTTTCTGATGCAGACTATTTTCCTGTTTGGCCGCATTAGTTTTAATGGAAATAAAGGTAAAACCCTTTTAATTATATATTAAATTGTCGTATTCCAGAACTCTACTCAATGCTCAAGTCAGTCACTTGAGTACGATTTCAAGCACTGAAAATACGACCTTAATAGCAAGAACTTGAATATGATTTCTAGTGCTTTAAATCATACTCAAGTCCTGACTTGAGTAGAGTACTGGAATACGCCCCTTATTCCGACTCTTGTATTTACCTGTGCGTTGCAAATTTGTCATCTGATTAGGCAACTTCAAGTGATACACATAGAGTGAGGAATACCTATCTCTGAAATAAAAATAACGTAATCGTTATACATTTCCTTAACAAAATACAATGATTCCAGGAATTCAGAAGGAGGTATTGTCCATTCCATAATATATCCTTTAAAGCTTAGGTAAATGTACTGTGCTCCCTTTTTTTTATTAACTCATTATTTCGGTCTCTGCCAATATTATTAATTTAATTAATTTAAAAATTTAATTAATGTTTAGATGTTGTATCTATTTGGGTTCTATTCATTGGTTTCAAATAAAGCCTCGTGAGCTGCTTTGAACTTCGAAATAATGAAATTAATTAGCACCTCGTTCAAAAGAAATAAATTTATAATTGCTGATTTTATCGAAAATCGTCTCAGGGTAATGAGATATTTATAATTTATCTTAATGCATAAAAAAGCTGCTTCAAATTAATTGAATTTATTGGAATTTTTAAAGACAATCTTTGTTGAAATAACTATAGACATTTTTTTTCTAAATAATAATATATAACAGTCGGATACAGAACAATAATATAGCAATTATTTGCTTAAAAATAACTTAAAGCTGAATAACCCTCATTGACATTCTCATGACAATTTTGTACATAAACATTATGTAAGATTATCAACTTTATTTGCTTACCATTAAGGAACTCGAGGTCCAATCACTGTCACAGTTAATAAATATCCTAATACACACACAAAAACTGTACACATCACTTCACAGCTCACTTTTAATTAGACACGAAATTCGTACATCGTATACATGTTAAAAGTTGTAACTTAAGAATTGCAATTTTACAGGTAAGCACAATTACGAAATTAAATCAGGTATTGATGCGTTCTAAATTTAAGATTTGAATCCGCGAGGGCGCGGCTATCGGAGCGGCCGAGCGCGCCGGTTCACTGGCGGCGTTTGACGGGGAGGCGCTACTGCGCATGCCTGGCCGCGCAGCTTCGGCGAAAAGAGATGAAAGCTGTCGTAGCGACGTACGCCGATTTGTGACGAATCTTCAGCATGACGCAGCCTCGTTAACCGTTTTCTACGGCTGACGATAAATCGCAGTTAATACTGTTATTGTGAAAGGATTTGCGGTAATGTTGGCTTATTTTGAATTAATTGCTTTTCACTTAACTTTTATTATTCCACTTTTAATACCGCCTCTGTGTATACTTCTTATTTCATTTGCCATATTAAAGAGCATTACGGTTACCATGTTGAATACTTGAAAATTTCTTACATATTTATGAACGACTTGTTCTACGAACTTAATAAAGAAACAAACTTTACAATACACGAATTTCACTGAAACTTGAATGTAAATAAAACAATATTACCGTGAAAGTCCCGCGAGGGTGCTGACTTACTTACAAAACGTTCGGAGCCACTCGACAATCTTCGTCAATCATCGGCACGTCGTAAATCCAACGCTACTTTTATGGCTATGTAGTTACACACTTGTACCAGCCGGCTCTTAGACCTTATGCTGAAGGAAATATAGAAGTATTTTACGAGAAAATGGTCTGTGTGAAAAATCCGTGCATTATAGTCTTTTCCGAGTTTTTCCGGCTATCTGTCTTGGAGTAACATACAGGATAAAACATGTGTATTCCTGAGACAACGACTAGTTTCGTGGTGTCCTTATTTCTCAGGTTTTCCAAAGCATTTATCGTTTTATATTATGAAAATTGTGAATAGTCGCATTCTT
The DNA here is from genome assembly GCF_003589595.1 of Hyposmocoma kahamanoa. Classification (NCBI taxonomy): domain Eukaryota; kingdom Metazoa; phylum Arthropoda; class Insecta; order Lepidoptera; family Cosmopterigidae; genus Hyposmocoma; species Hyposmocoma kahamanoa. The sequence continues at coordinate 1,554,329 of NW_020653424.1, forward strand.
ATGATAATCAGAGATCAAAAAGTGTACATTAGGCCTACCATAACCTTTCCAAAATAATCTTATTTCAATTTAAGCTTAAAATAAGCTTATTATAATATTACTCATATTCGTACCATGACAAACCTGTCAACCAAGTAATGTATTATTACTAAAATGATTGAAAGTACGAATGATTTCCCAATATTGTCTATTTCTTACTAAAAATAGTAAAGAAATATGAACTATATATTGCCATCTCCTTCTTTTTTGGTGTTCCGAATCGCCTTATTGTAGCATAATGTTTAAGTATTTAATGTTATTTACATTCAGAGAATTTTAATGTTAAAGAAAGAAAAGTATGTAATAGTAAAATCTATTGAAATTACGTTGTTTTCAATTATTTTTCCGCATTTTCATGAAGAAAAATAAACGACACAAGCTGAGTCTTGATAGTTACGTTGTGAATTCGGAATTATAGTCTAGTTTCAACTGTTAGTGTCGTCAAGGAGCATATAGATGTCGCTGTCATAATTTTACGAAATACACATCGCGTATTTGTGTTTGACGACAAATCATTTCCTATGTACTATTAAATAAAAAAAATAAACGAAATATTGAAGAGGAGTATATGTAAATAAATAAGTTCAACTTAACTTACAATCATTACAAATCAATGTACGACAATAAAACTGAAAATAATATTGTTTTCATTGCATTCATGTAATTATTTTAAGATTGCTAAATTTGACATATCAAAAATCATATATCATCGAAATATACCATCAGGTGCACGACTTGTTCTTCCCGTCACTCAGTCATTGTAAAAAAAATTGTTTAACCCCCGATACAAAAAGAGAGGAGTTGTAACTGGATGCTAATAAGCAATTATATTTCGTCGCTTCATTCTCGATATAATATTTAACCAGGTAGTTTCCTTAAATTGCTAGGCAACACTGCACGGTTTTTAGAGTTAAAAAAATTTTATGACGTTGTCCCTACTAAGCATCAACCGCCATTTTCTGTCCTTGTTCCTTTTTCGTGCGTGGCAACAAGCACACCTCCACAGCTCTGTTAAAATGTCAACGCGAACAAACTTAGAAAAAATCGAATATTATATAAGTAAACTTAAATACTTGGGAAATACAGATCGTCGGCAATATAGGATCATAATATCATCAGACGAGTCGGACATTGATCAATGCTAAGTGCAAAAAGTGCACCTCACTAACATCCGAGGTCTGCACTAAAATCTCGATTCGGTCCACTACCACCTTGAAACCGACAAAACGCAGCTGCTGTTCCTCACAGAGATGCAGATTAAATGTCCGACTGACGCAGCGTACCTCAGCTACCCCGGGTATACTCTGGAGCACAGATTCGTACCTCGTGCCGGAGTCTGTCTGTACGTTCGCGATGACATCTGTGTCAAGCGTCTCAAAAACCTTGAGGCACCGAGTTTGTCCATTTTGTGGCTTCTGGTGGACACAGGAGTATACAAATAGTGTACTCCTATGTTTATCGATCGCACAATGGAGATCAGGAGAGGACCAAGCTGTTCCAATATCTGAGCGATACGTCTGATGAGATTCAGCATAGGTACCCAGCGGCGCAACTAGTCATTCTCGGGGACTTTAATGCACACTATCAAGAATGGTTGTTCCTATACCAGATGACCGATCATGCTGGGAGAGAGACGCGTATACTTGCGTTAACGCTAAGCTTATCCCAGCTTGTCAGTGGCGCCACTAGGATACCAGATGTTGAATCTCATACGGCTAATTGCTGGGACCTTCTGCTGACAACTGATCCGGACCGATACTCTGTGGTTGTGGATAAACTAGGTACTTCCGACCATTGTCTGGTGAAAACTGTGTCCGTATACTCCTCACCCGATCAAGGCCGTAGTGGTATGAGACGGGTGTGGCGATAGAAGTTAGCAGATTGGGACGAAATGCGCCATTTCTTTGCGTCATTTCCCTGGCAGGCGTGCTTTACTTCAGGAGACTCGTCGAGCTGTGCTGATGCTGTAGTCGAGGTCTTGCGTTTGGGTATGGAGTATTACTTAATATACTATGATGTACCCAATGGACCCCTGGCTCGTCCATGGCTTAACGCTGATTGTAGTTGTGCTGAAGCACATAAACAGTCCACGTACCAAGCTTGGACAGATGCTCGATTACGCAAAGCTCCGAGTACTCAGAATTTGAAGAAAGCTTTTAATAAGGCTGCCAATACGTGCAAAAGCATATTACGTAGGGCCAAGTTCGACCATGTGCGCCGCATAGAGGCCAAGCTTGCCTCTTATCCAGCAGGCCGCAAATCCTTTTGGTCCCTGGCCAAAGCTGTCGAATCTAACTTTTGTCGCCCATCTTTGCCACCTCTGCTGAGGCCAGATAGCTCGCTGGCTCATACAGTGAAAGAGAAGGCGAATCTCTTTGCCTCACTCTTTGCAGAGAGTTCGCGTCTGGATGCCGTAGGGACCCTACCACCTACTTTACCTCAGGCTGGCTGCACTATGGCGCCAGTTCGCATACGCCAGAAAGAGGTGCTTAGAACTCTCCGAAATCTAGACGTGAATAAAACTAGCGGGCCAGATGGAATTCTAGCAATAGTCCTGCGTAACTGTGCGCCTGAGTTGTCTACTGTTCTCACACGCCTGTACCGCCTCTCACTTGAGACTGGTGTAGTTCCCAGGTTGTGGAAGCTTACAAACGTGCAAACTGTGCCAAAAAATGGGAAGTAGCGCTGACCCTGTCAACTATAGACCTATCTCAGTCACTTCCATACTCTGCAAGACTATGGAACGTGTACTCAATAACCGTCTCCTATCGTACCTTGAAGACAACGACCTCCTCAGTGATCGCCAGTACGGATTCCGACGAGAGCGATCTACTGGGGATCTTCATGTGTATGCCTGTCACATATGGAGCGAGGTTATAGAAAAGCAAGGCGAAGCACTTGCAGTGTCTTTGGACATTTCTAAAGCCTTTGACAGGGTCGGGCACGCAAGCCTTTTAAGTAAGCTTCCCTCTTATGGGCTTCCAACCGACTTTTGCAATTGGGTCTCGGATTTCTTGAGCGAACGTTCGATTCGAGTGGTCTTAGAAGGCTACTCTTCCGAACATATGGAGATAGATGCCGAGAGAGTTCCTCAGGGTTCCATACTGTCTGCAACTTCTCTTTCTGCTGCATATCAATGATATGTTAATTGCTTCGCGTATGCTGATGACAGCACAGTTCTACAACTGTGCTGTCATCAGCATAGTACCTATCTACATAGGTACTTGACTTATGCAAGGGTCAGTGGAGAGGAAATCTAGTCTTGTCGAGAGTCCATAGTTAGCCGTTTAGATTTGACACTTCAGGCAGTCTCCGATTGGGGCAATGCCAATTTTGTCAAATTTAACGCTACCAAAAGGCAGGCGTATCTGTTCTCTACAAAACGGAGTCCCTTTGAGCTGACTCCGACTTTTCTTGATATATCCATACCGATAGCCGAATTTCTCCAGCTACTTGGATTGGACCTGTCGTCCAATTTAAACTTCGGCACGTACATTGAATCCATGGCCAAAAACGCAGCCAGGAAGCCTTCCGGGAAAGAAGGGATCCTTTTCGGGGTGAGGCGTTACTTTACACCGGGATCGTTGCTTCAGCTGTACCAAGCGCACGTCCGATCGTGCATGGAGTACTGCTGCCACCTCTGGGATGGCTCTGCTACATATCAACTGGCCACTTTGGATTCAATTGACAACCGTGCCAAGAGGCTAGTAGCAGTAGAGCTCCTTGTGAAAGAGTTCGTCCAGGGAAGTACTGCCACCTTACCTATTTCTGCCGCCAAGCAGTAATGTCGGCATTACTGTGTTCCGGTTTTGAAGGGTAAGGGTGCTGGTGAAATTACAGGTACATGGGACTTGTCAACTTATGTCTCAGGGTGACGGGCGCAGTGTAGTGCCCCTCAGATTGCAGATTGCAATTTAAAGCTATGAGTAGCACTGTAACTGTTATGGACAGGCGTGTAGCTTACAATCAGGCACACGACTTGTTCGTCCCGTCACTTGGTGTTATAAAAAAAAAAGATTATAGGCGACTCGGAATTAGTGGAGGCGAAGCTGCAAAGCCTTGAACACCGCCGTAAAGTTGCCTTCTTATCGGTATTTTACAGGATATATCACGGAGAGTGTGCGATGGAATTACACGATTTAATTCCGCCTTCCCTTTTCCATCACCGGGGGACTAGGCGTAGGCTTGGGTTCCACCCCTATGTTGTGGATATTCCAAAGATTCGCACAAGGCGTTACGCTTCCACATTTATATGACGAATGGCTATGGAGTGGAATTCCCTGCCTGCATACTTGTTCCCTGAACGTTATAACTAGGGTCTTTTCAAGGCGAGAGTGAATAGGCATTATCGTCACTTTCCATCAGGTGAGATGGAAGTCAAATGCGCACCTATATTTATACATAAAAAAAAAGAATTTTACTTAACTTCAAGCTACCTAAACAAAGACTAAGTTATAGTAAAGTTAGGTAATTAAGATCGATCGTGTAACAACACAATAGAGGGCTAAATTAGCCTTGTATGCGGCAAATGCAAATGGAGGACTCTAGTTTCGAATCAAGTGGTTTGTTTATTAAACAACTCACTGATAATTATGTACAATTGTGTGATCGTTCAACAACCCAAACATTTTCCACAATTTAGTAAGCTACGTTTTTTGAATATCAACATGATTAATGGATAAACCTTTTAATAATAACGCATAGAATGATAGTTTCATATCAAACGAACTGTCACAAGTGAGGCAAAAATCAAATTCATGTAGGCTAGTTTTAGTAGTAGGTTAATTTTAGGTTTTAGTGAATATTTATATAAAAATACAAGTTGAAACGCGTTACTTCCTTGTGGAATGTGATGTTAGTATCTATTTTATGTTTGCCTGACGTATTTTTACACTCATTCACCGCACATTTCGTCATTTTTAGCTAAAATTCTTGATCTGTTCGCGGTGCAAGTTGACCTTGAGCACTGAAGGCCCGCTCGCTCGTGCAGGCCCATTGGGCGCGCTTCGATTTGCCTCACTCGCCTCACTCAGCGTGTGCGGACTAGATTTCTATGCGTTATTATTGTAAGGGATAAACCTTCTATGTGCAGTTTTCATACTGACGTTTTCTTCAGCGATAAACAACACACTTACAAGTTACAGATGAGTTCTATCAACAACTTTTTAAAAGACTTTGAATGCAGTATTACTTAGTTTTAAAAATAATATAGCGTCTCCATGTTTTTTATACACAATATTTGGGTGCTGGTGAAATTACAGGCGCTTGGGACTTATCAACTTATGTGTCAGAATGGCGGGCCCTTCAGATCTTTGAGATAAAAAGCTCTGAGTGGCGCTGCAACTGTTAGGGACAGGCCTGACGCTTTCTACCAGGCACACGACTAGTTCGTACCGTCATTTAGTATTATATAAAAAAAAATTAAAGTCCTTTCTCTCCATGTTCCACAGCACAGGGACGGCTTGTATATTTAAATATAAAATCTTAAATCATATATTCTTCTTTCTGGTTTCTTCAGCTCGTGTTCACCCTTTGACTATTGCAGCCGCGATTATTGTTGAGATTGTATGTAACATTTTAATGTTACGAATTATTCACATTTTAGTGGCAGTAGAACTCCGTGTGCAAGAGTTCGTCCAAGGTAGTACTGCCATCTTACCTATTTTTGCCGCCAAGCAGTAATCTCAGCGTTACTGTGTTCCGGTTTTGAAGGGTAATGGTGCTGGTAAAATTACAGGCACATGAGACTTGTCAACATATATCTCAGGGCGAAAACTCTGAGTTGCACTGCAACTGTTATAGACAGGCGTGTCGCTTATCATCAGGCACACGACTTATTCGTCCCTTCACTTGGCATCATAAAAAAACATAATTACTTTTTTTCACATCAAGTAACAGGATGAGTAAGTCGTAAAACTGGTGGTAAGCGACTCGCCTACTTTTAAAAGTAACAGTGGCACTCAGACCTTTAAATTACAAAGATGCCTGTTACCGTGAGGTATAAGTTGACAAGTCAAATTCATTTAAGGGACAATGTTAACGCTTCTCTAATAAGAATCCGATTGGTTTAAAACTATAGTGCAACAAAAACTTTATACTAAACGTCAATCCGTGGTAGTGACCCGTTTAGTTCTTGCAGGTAGTCTCGACCTAAGATGTTTAAATTCCGCCGGAGGGGAGGACTTCGAGAGGACCATCCGGCTCGCTGAGCTCGGGGTTTCTCGCGTCGTCGAAAAAATCAATGAGCTGGGTTTGCGAGTAGCGCCTCAGAAAACTGAGGCGCTGTGGTTCCACAAACTCCCGCGAGGGAGGGAACCGCCCAGCTTCTCGATTCGCGTTGGTGACGTCGACGTCCAGGTGGGGCAGTACTTAAAATACTTGGGCCTCATCTTGGACGGTCGCTGGGATTTCGAGGAGCACTTCCGGCGCCTGGTACCCCGGATTGATAGGGTGGCGGGTGCATTGCACCGGTTGCTGCCCAACCTGGGGGGCCCTTCGGAGGGAGTTCGCCGTTTATACGGTGGGGTGGTGCGATCCGTGACCCTGTATGGGGCACCCGTCTGGTCACACCGACTGACGGGCGTCCGGCGTTGCAGAGCCATGCTCAATGGCGTGCAGCGCCGCATGGCCATAAGGATCGCACGAGGATACCGCACCGTATCCTTTGACGCGGCGACTGTCCTGGCGCGGTTTCCCCCGCTGGACATTCTGGCGGAGATGGACGCGCGTATTTACACGCGCCTCCGCCAGGCGGAAGAAGCTGCGCCGCCGGAAGTGCGGCGGCAGGAGCGCCGACGGGCGTTCGAGAAGTGGCGCGAGAGGCTGGAACAGCCGTGGATCTCGCGCCAGCGCGCCGTCGGCGCGATCCTGCCCAACCTCGAAGTCTGGTTGAGCCAGCGAAAGTGCGTCACCACGTTCCGACTGACACAGATACTCACCGGGCACGGATGCTTCGGTGAGTATCTGAATCGGATCGGACGCGAGTCGACGACGCAGTGCCACCACTGTGGGAGGGACCAGGATTCCGCCCAGCACACGCTGGAGGAGTGCCCCGCATGGGCCTCCGAGCGGAACATCCTGGTTGCCCGGATCGGGCGAGATCTCTCTCCGCCAGGCATAGTAGCGGCTATGTTGGCGGATCAAGAGTCCCATGAGGCAGTGGTCTCCTTCTGTGAAGCGGTGATGCTTCAGAAGGAGGTCGCCGAGCGTGATCGGGAGAGGGCCGATCCCGCTCGGCGGCGGCGTACCTTCGCGGCTGCGGGCGATCGGAGCGGGGGCTCCGTTCGCCAGTAAGTTAGGCAGCCGCGAGGAGGACGACGGGGCGGTGTGGCCCGCTTCGTCGTGAGGAGAGGAGGGGGAGGACGTAGCTCCTCCAAGGTGCTGGGGGGGTTCCGGTGCGCAAAGTCGATCCCGGATCCTTCCCACTAGAGCACCCGAGAAGGCCACCGTGGGGTTTTAGCCGGTAGAAGTCCGGCATAACCTCCCGCTGCCCCCGCGGCGGAGAGGTATCCTAGGAGGATTTCCCCACGCAAAAAAAAAAAAAAAACAAAAAAAAGATGTTTAAATTAAATATCGTAATGATAAACGTGTTCAAACGTATGTTTACAAAGAGCAACCCTAGAGTTTCTTGCTCATTCTTGTCAGTGGTCTCGGCGATACGAATGAGCAGTAGAGTTTAATCAGTATGAGCATTTCAAGTGTAATTTGCTTACTTATGAAATAAAGGTTATTTGAGTTTGACTTGCTCAAATGTAATTTCACCGGTATTCAGACACTGTAAAACCAGAACGCAGGAACGCTCACGTTACTGCTTGACTTGCCTGTACTTGTCTGGAGATTTACTGCTACTAAAACTTGAAGAATCATCATAATATGCAAAGCTGGGTGAAGAAGAAATTCAGTAACCAATAACACTTACCTCCTCCTGTAAGGGGAAGTGTCTCAATCGTTATCACCATTTTCACGAAATTGCTCACAATGGCTATTTGACAAGCAATCCTAGGAAGCAGTTCAATTTGTGCCTCAAGTTCTGTATTTTAAAGTGAATGTTCTGGAATTTTGATTATATTTTAATTAAACAGTTGTATATTATACTGAGTGTATATTCAAAAGTTGCTACCTATGATAATAATATATATTCTAAGCAATTTGAAAAAAAAAAAAACAGTTCACTAGTTGAAAGTCCACACGAACAAAGTTGCGGACGAAAGCTATTTACTAATAAGCAGTTGTTTCTTTCAGGTTTCTTAGGGTCCACTGAAAATCCGGGATCCGGGAAAACAGCCTTTTCCCGGCGGTGACATTAGCTGAGTGGATCCTATTACATACGCCACAGCCGCACACATGTTATCTACTTAGTACAACAATAGCGTTGACTAGCTTTGTGGTCGCATAATTATTTTTTTTTACTCTTTTATTTAAAATTAATGTTATTTAGTTTTCTTTTTTGTTATTCTATTTTCTGTTTGTTTTAATTTAGTTTGTTTTAGTTTTAATTTCGTTCTGTTTTATTTTTATTATTTGTTTTACTTTTTATTTTTTACTGTTTATTATTGTGTTGTGGTGTTATGTAATAAATTGATTATATTCTATTCTATTCTAATTTACTCCCTATTGTCGACGCCTGCCGCTTATACATGACGATGTAGAACTAATAACTGTTGCTTATATAATTTTATCAGGCACTTCTTCATAAAATGTTTAATCTGTACTATTCTGTTAACCCTTGTAGACACGAAACTGAAACTTTTATACGTGAAACTAACAAATTATAGCATTGATAATACATAGTTACTTCTGGAAAATCTGCGCCTTTCATGCTGAACAAAGTGGAAAATATCTTAGGTTGCAAATAATTAGGAAAGGTGGCATATACTAGCAAATAAGTAGCAGACGCCACAGACAACCAGCCATTCTGACGGACACAGAATTTTTACAAAAACTTATATAACATAATATTAGGAATCGAACTATGTAAACAGAGTTGTTCCGTTCAAATTGTAATTTACGTTCGCGATAAAAGAGACAATATGACACGAGCGCTGTTCCATGACAGAAGTTAAAGGGATTTTTTCCGTCCCAATGACAGCACTAACCAGGAAATACGATGTCACTCCACGGTTTTACCTTAGTTACCAAGTAACGGGTTGCTTACGAAACAATCCGTAACAAACGAAAGTATTCTAAACTATGATTTTTTTAACGATCACCCTTTTTAGTGTGAAGGTATTACGGTTAGGTAAAGTAAAGCGTATCATTACATTAAGACGGTATCTAATCTACATGTTACTTCGGGGTCACACAAGAATATAATACAATACGTATGTGGAACCTTCTCCCAGTCCAATTCAGATAGTCACTTTCGGTTCGGGCATTCAGAGGTGCCCTTTTGAAATTTTGGAATTATTCAGACTCCTCATGTTAGAGCTTACAAAATATTTATCTACATTTCATATATTTATATAGTCTTATTTTATAAGTACATTATTTTTATATCTATTAGTGTATCAACATTATTTACTTAATTTGTATGTATTCTTATGTACGTGATATAATAAATTTCTCATTTTAATTATTGGGTAAATATGTATCATTCAATTTAAAAATTTATTAAATTTTATTGCCAACTTCTATCTAACTTACTAAAGGTTATATGGAAGAAATTGTTTTAAGGGATGAGCTCGCCTTTATATACTAACGTTTTAAATTCTTTGTTAATATTTGTAATTTGTTTTTTTGTACAATAAAATGGTTACTTACATATATGCATACAATAAGGACAGAAAAATATATACAAAACAGAAATTAAAATTATGGAGTACTTAATATTTTGCGATTGTTACACATTTGAAATGGAAATCGATCCGCTTAAGTATGTAATAGTTATTTTTGATACAAGTGCGGAAAGTTAGTCATTGTTCACGAGTCTCGAGGCATGTGAAATGCAAGTGAAAATGACAAATCCGCACGTGTATCAAACGACGTTTTTTAATACATTTGCGAAAAACCTACATTGAAAGTAAAATAAAACAGTATTTAAAAAAAAAACTCATTTTATTCCTTTGTCAATAACAAAATCAAATCGTAAAAAAGTTAATAAAAAAGGCGGGAATGTAAACGATGAAAAAAATTAGTACTCTTTTTGGCCGACTTTTTTCAATATGGCAACTGTTGCCAGTATTCAGCCACATTAAAATTACTATTTTGTATTACTTTATTTTCTACATAATCGCTACTAAGGAGCATTTACTTCATAGGTGTAAAAATGCGGTCTCTCCATAGATATAGTATAGTAATGACGAATGACTTACGTCACAAAGCACATAAATATGGAATAAATATACAATCTCTTTAGTTCTATGTTTAAGACTTAAAACAACAGTAAATTTAAAAAAAACTGGAAAAGTAAAAAGCACTAGTGCGAGAAATCCAACTTTCCGCACGATTTGTAGTGCGAAAAATACCACGTTTTGAGCAACTGTATTAAAAATTAATTTAATTTTAATTGTAAAATTCCCGTAGTTGTTGCAAAAATATTTATTTTGTCATGTTGTTGTCTAACATAAAGTTTTACGTTCCACTATAATATTTTGCTTCAATAAAAAAGTTTTACGTAACGACTGCGCGTCTTCTTATTCCCTACCAGCTATTCCTTTTTGGGGCAAAGGAAACCCATAAAAATCATCTGACCTAATATGGAGATTGCCGTCTTTCAAATTTTAGGGTTTGTTTGTCGATTACGACGATAGGATTTGTTTTTCTTCGTTGAGATTTAAGTTAAAAGCAAATGTCGCTTCTATTGCGACGACGCTAAGGCTTCAAATCTTCGTTGTACCAGGATGCGTAGTCGAATTACTTTATGCGTAGTACAGTAGCTCCTGATTTGTAGAACTAATCTTAATCAACATATGTATTACATAATTACACATAGCTTAAAAAACTGTAGATATTAACCCTACCATCAATGTATATTTATGAGACCTGTGTATTTGTCAAACAAAATCTAGGCAACTTTAATTTAGTCAAAACTAAATAACCTAGAAACATTAGCCGCAGTAGATCTCCCTGTGAAAGAATTCCTCACGGGACGAACTGTTACCTTACCTATTTCTGTTGTCAAGCAGTAATGCAAGCAAGTAAGCATTGTACTGGTGAAATCCCAACCACATGGGACTAATCAACTTATGTCTCAGGGTGACTGGCGCAGTGGCACTGCCCCTAAGATCTTTGCAATTGAGTGGCACTGTTATGGACAGGCGTGTCGCTTACCACCAGGCGCACTACTTGTTCGTCCCGTCACTTGGCGTTATAAAAAAATAAAATCGAAATACAGCCAAAACAACGCCGTAATTTGGAATTTTACAATAGAGCTGTGTTTGTAATAGCTTTCAAATTATTTAATAAACTACCGTATGCTGTAAAAGATTTAAACTGTAGACGATTTAAAATGGAATTGCATAATTTGTTACTTACTCAATGGTACTACAATATTTTGATTTTTTATTTGATACCATAAAATGCAAATTGAACTAAAGTTAGTTATATTTTTTACTTCTTATTTTTATAATTTATAACTAAATTGTAATTGTTATTAATGCTATTGTCTAAATTTAACTTTAAATGCATGTTATACCTTCATCAAAAAGAAATTAAGGAATGTGTATAATATTCGCATGCCAAGTTTTGGCGAAATGTGCGATCGTATATAATTATACTACAACACCATCTGTCTGTTATTCTGATCGAGTATATAACCAGTAATAGAGGCGAAGTGTCTTCTAATTTGTTTGAAAACTATTCTGCCATATCATTACTGTGACAACTGCGCTCCGATTGGCCAGCCCGAGTTTGAAACAATTGACGGGTGTCGTCAATGGGTGCCGTCAATTGTTTCACTTCAAATCGACCAGGTAACATGAGCTTTGCTGTAATGGACGTAAATTGCAAAATTACATATTTAATGTTTAATTACCGATGAAATGTGATTCCGTTCGTTTTGTAATAAGATGTTTTTCTGTTTTTCCCACACCACCGAATACAACAGCATGGCATTATTAGAGATATTATCTTTATTACAATAAATACGGAATATTTTTTGTAATATACGGAGACGTACACACAGGTTAGTTGTTGGCCTATTATAAGAGCTGTATCGCTAATGTGTTACCAGGAATATATGGCCCTTATTTCGTCTCTGTTTCTGGTTATATACTCGATGGTTATTCTCTATCATTCATCTATCTGTTTATTACATTTTTCAGCGAATTAATATCTTGTGTATTCTTGTACTCCAATTATGTTCTTCTTATAACCGCTCACGCGATACATGCAGCTGTAGACGCATACCACACCTAGAGGTGCCGGTGATGATTTTATACTGATTTATCGGATATCGAAGTTATAACAGGTAAAAGAACTAATATTAATTGCTATTCCGGTAACTACTCTAGCAAACCATAAAGTTTTTAATGCCTGGGTCTGTCATTTAAAAAAATAAACAACTTCAAAAATACGTCACGACAATCGTGTGTGTTATTGTTTGGGCTGGTGATTTTGGTATTTATTCATTGAAAACATACCATAAGTAGCGTTTTTTAAGTTTGCCCTGAGTATAAATGTTTGTAAACTATACTTTAAGGAGTAATTTCATGGTAAACGTTAGAACCACTCAAACGGAATATTATCATATTTATCCACCAAAAGTACACCAAAAATTTCATTAGTGCTTTTTAAGTGCAGGATTTGCGGTGTATTACTGCATTTTATTTGAGATGTTTTTGCTGGTATTACGGAGGGTATTTATTTAGCAATGCAGAATAATAATTTTTATTTATAGAAACTTGTATTTAAACTGAATGCTTTTCTAATTTGCGAAACCAAATAGCCGCCATTTTGCGGTAGGAGGAGCGCATCGCGTGAGCGGTTAAAAGAGTCCATTACTGTGTAGTTAATAAAATTAAAATTATTTTATTAAAATTCTATCTTAAAATGTTATATAACGAGTACAAAGGCGTAACGATTTGATAAAAAAGAACTATTTGAAAATAATACAAAATGTCAATGATGCTATTCAAAAGCTCTACTGCCTCCTGATTGGTTCAAAATATAAGCGGTCCTTGGCCAATCAGAGACACTCCTATTCTATCTCTTTGGTTTTTTGTTTTGTAGCGTTTGTTTGGCTTTCCTTTGATCTTGTTGTCGTGGATTATTAAAAAATATCACTCTAAGGGCCAAGTGGAAGTGGGCAAGTCACATAGCCAGATACAGAGATAAAAGTTGGACAACGACTAATGTCAAGTGGGATGGTCCACGCGGGGCTCGAGCAAAAGGTCAGCCGTGCGCCAGATGGGCCGACCAGCTGATGAAGACGGCAGGCAGAGCCTGGTTGTGTGTCGCGGAGAACCGAGAGCATTGGGGGTCATTGGAAGAGTCTTTTACTCGAAGGGTCAAAACAAACATCGTGAATGGTTCGTTTAAAAAAAAAACATTCTTTAATCATATAATTTTAGCTTTCAATAATATAAAATTAATATTGTAAATATAATTTGAATTCAACTAAAGTTTTATTACTATTATTATTGGTTATATTTCCTTATTTAATTTTTTTTTAATAAATATAAGTATTACACAATATCTCATACGTTGCTCTGATCCCAAAGTAGCTAAAGCACTTGTGTTATGGAAATTGGAAACAACGACGGTACCAAAAACACCCAGACCCGAGACAATATAGAAAAGTTAGTTTTCTACACTGACTCGGCCGGGGATCGAACCCGGGACCTCAGAGATGGCGATACCATGAAAACGGTTACCCATCAGAATCCCGAAATGATATTTTCCAGAAATAATATTTGATCGAATTTTCATAATCTCTAAAGAAATTTTGAGAGGAAAATGTTTTTTCTTTTGAATCTAACTTAACCCAACCTAACGGAACCTAATCTAAATAATGTCTTTGCGATAAACGTAAAACATATCCTGAAAGAACAACGGTTTCATTATAATTCGGATTTCGGGGTAGTGAAAATTCGGACAAACGTCATTTCCAAAAAAATAAATTCAATTATTATTACGTACATATCATTATGCAACGATTGCATAAAATACTATTCTAAGTCAATAAAGAAGTTTTTAGCAATTTCAAGATATGGACGGTAGCGATTTGTCAGATAGCGTTCGATAGATACCGATGTAGACTCCTATCGCATTCTAAGTGAGGGTCGTTGTCACTCGATTTACGGTAGACAATCTGTCTTCAACCATTTCGGGTCATTTGTGTCAATAAACATTCTGGTGCAATTTAGTGGCGTGGTGGAAACAACCGATGTTTCTTGTGTGCAATCGTCACATCGCACCTTTACTAGTCTACTTGGTCTTCTTCTTGTTCTTGTCCTTATCCCACGCTAGGTGGGGTCAGCACAACATGTATTTTTCTTCCACTCTCCCCTATCAGCCCTTATTTTTATACTCACACCTTTCTTCCTAGTCCACTTCCACATACGCATGCACCTTTCATTTAAGTTTTAAAGTACCAGCCAGCACATTGAAGTGTTTATACATGGCATTGGTTGACTCCATATTAAGTTATCCTTTAGACTGTTATGGACTTCCATTTAAATTATACATAGACAGATTTGAGAATATGCAAGTTAGATTTTTGAAACTTTTAGTGAATTGTGAAACAAAAGATAAATGTAATGGAGAATATAATAAATTGTTTAAAATTTGTAAAATTCTGCCAGTTTCCATAAAGCACAAATATCTTGTAGCTGTTAATAACTTTGAAACACAGGAGCGTGGCTCATAATTGTGTCCTGTTAATAATGACTGTAACACGAGATCAATGACCTCGAGTAAATATGTAATACCAAAGGTTAAAAATTATTATAGAGATAGAACAGATACTGAATAGTTTCCCTGAGGTTATTAGACGTGAACATAAGAAAAATAAATTTAAACGTCTTTTATTTCAGCACTTGTTGACTAGTTTAGATTAATTATTAATAGTGTAATAGCGAGATTCATGTTTTGATCCCGCAGTCAAACTGAATAATTCAGTTTTGTGGGACTATGTTCTAGAGTAAGAGAATGTTTTTTGTAATTAATAAATAAATAAAAAAAAACAAAAAAAAACCTTTACTAATAAAGTGTTTAAATTCAAAAAGTAATTTTTTGGGAAACAAAAAGACTTTAAAATATGTACGTGACAGCCTCGTATAAGCCATATGGCCAATGCATATTATGATAAAGTTCTGTTTGGCATGAAAAACGATGTAATAGTTTTTTAGTTAACAATAAGAGATAATAAAAGGTTATTTAAAGGATTTGGCACCTTCGGTAGCCGAACTGTTTGCACTGTGGGCGCTAAATGAGGAGGTCCTGGTTTCGATTCCCGGTAAGACGAATATGAAAAATGAACTTTTTTAAACTCTTTCTGCTCTGATTGCTTTATGGCTGTCTGACACTATTAATTTTTCTAACAAACTACCTACAATAATTAAACTAGGTGATATTCTCTCCTGTTACTTTCCGAAATTAGTCCCTTTAAAATTAAGGGTACAATTACATACAGGACCACGCCGCTTTGAACGACGCCGGTAGGTACTGTTCTGCTTTTTCGCGAATTCTTAATTTCAAAATTGGTTACACACAGCTATATAGTGAAGTGGTCTATCTCAAAAACATCTGATTCATCAGGACCAAGGTATCAAAAAAAGCTTAGACGTACCTTGCTGCGCAAAGCCGATACGCCGTCTGCCGGCCGAATGTTGTTAAGCGATTGTTTTGTCGGTACTTTTTCGATCTCTTATTTACAATAAAATTTAG
Organism: Hyposmocoma kahamanoa; assembly: GCF_003589595.1. Taxonomy (NCBI): domain Eukaryota; kingdom Metazoa; phylum Arthropoda; class Insecta; order Lepidoptera; family Cosmopterigidae; genus Hyposmocoma; species Hyposmocoma kahamanoa. The sequence continues at coordinate 1,570,193 of NW_020653424.1, forward strand.
CACATTCTAAATACAGCCCTGTAATAAGTAATAAGTGAACTGATTCAGGTTAAGCCACTATTCCTGAAAAGCAGCGATACGATCACTGATGTAATTTTGGTCACAGGATTTCGGAGATTCGCTCGGCTGTGGTTTCTTTTGGTATGGCTTACTTTGATTCAATCTTAGTTTACAGTAGGAGTCGTCTTGAAATATTTGGTATAATTTCCGATTCATACCGGTTTTTACGGTGCTCTGCGATCCTGGGTTCGATTACCAGCCATGTCAATGTAGAAACTAACTTTTCTGTTATTGTTTGTGGTGTTTGTGGTACCGTCGTTGTTTCCGATTTCCATAACACAAGTGCTTTAGCTACTTACCTTGGGATCAGAGCAACGCATGTGATGTTGGCTAATATTTTTGGTTTTTTTTTGTAAGAACATATACCCAACCTAACTCAAAATTACAGAGATGAGTCTTTTTATATAAGAAATACCTAGTAATGCTAATATTACTGTAGATACTACATTAATTGTAGTTGTAGTAGAGCTCCTTGTGAAAGGGTTCATCCATGGAAGTACTGCCACCTTACCTATTTCTGCCGTCAGTAGTAATGTAAACATGTTCCGGTTTTGAAGGGCAAGGGTGCTGGTGAAATTACAGGCACATGGGACTTTTCAACTTATGTCTCAGGGTTCCAGTGACAGGGCCTCTCAGATCTTTATGACTTAAACCTCTGAGTGTCATTGCAACTGTTACAGACAGGCGTGTCGTTTATCATCAAAGGCACGGCTTGTTTGTCCCGTCACTTTGTTGATGACTTTACCATCTCCGTGAGCCTTGACCCGAAACGTTGGTTTATTTGAAAAAAAAAACAGTCAGACGCGATTTAGATCCGGCAGAAATTATCTTATTTCCACTATGTACAGTTGGTGCCCCAAGATACTTTACTCTTTAATCGACCATTTGGTTCTAAGTAGATACATGTAAACCAAGTCAACCTTCCATATTAAAGCAGCAGTGAATAATATTTTGAGAAACTTTTAAAGCCAATTTGATCTATGCAAATTTGTACCAGAGAGCTGGAATTTCTTTACACTGTTCTTTAGAATGCGTAAGAAAGGTTCTGAGAACCAAAAGGTCAGATAGGGGTCTAGTATCTTAGGGCACCGACTGTACTGTATTTTATTTCAAACCTTCATGAACGCCGCAGTTAGTTTAGTAGTAATAGAGCTTATTGCGAAAGAGCCTTGCAGAGAAGTACTGTCACGTTACTTATTTCTGCCGCCAAGCAGTAATGTGAGCATTACTGCTTTCCGGTTATGAAGGGTAAGGGTGAAATTACAGGCACGTGGGACTTGTCCGCTTATGTCTTAGGGTGACGGGCGAAATGGCAGTGCTCCTCCGATCTTTGCGATTTAAAGTTGAAGGACCAAAATGTTAAGAAATTGTGGGAAAATCAGTCTCAAAGAAAAGCGATACAAAATTTAATTTTAAGGAAAACTAGCTCTAAATAGAAAAGCAGAAACGAACGAACTATAGACAAAAAATACATTGACAAAGTGTAATACAAAATATAAAAAAAGTTGTTGGGACCCGGCTGAACATTTTCAAAACGGACCAGATTTCAATTCAGTAAAACTCGAAATCTTCCGTTTATTGAAGGTCTTTTTCTTAAGTGGACTACTACACTTCTATTCTGGAACGAACACCTTATCCTAAGAATCGTGATCTATGTCTATCTGACTTAGTTCCGTAATCTGACAAGTCACAAATATGAATGAACTCAAATCAATACATTATTACAAAATTCTCTTATATAATGAACCGACACGCTGTCTCCCACACCGTACCTATCAATGCGCCGCGGACGCCACCCGGCCAATCAGAGCCTGAATTATTTGCGTAATTCTACTATATTTGCTTTGACGGGCCAGGCGTCAAAAGTATTTACATCTGCCCCGTCTACAGGCCGGTCCGCAACATTTAGTTCTGAATGGAACTGCCACAGACCACATAAATACTAGAACTGCAATGGTTACGAACAGACGTGTCGCTTACCTCGAGGCGCTTGTTTATCCCGTCACATGGTTATAACAAAAAAAACGCTAAATTCACTTTTTGTATTTTTTTACAGGACATATCCCTTGTATAAAGCAGGGTTATACTGTATTGTTATAAATTATAGCAAACAATAGATACTGTTCACAAACAAAACTAAATAGGTATCAAGTACAAAACATAAGACCAAACTCGAAAACAAGTAACTGTTAATGCTTTGCCTACCCCCACATGACTTGGTGCCCCGTCGTCAACCCTAGAGATGTCTCATGTTGTTTTTGTTCGATATCTCAAAGATTTCTATTCGAAGAACATTTTGCCTTGAATACAATGATTCTTAATGTTTTCACAGCCACTTTTCATCACATTACATGCAAATAAATTACATTCTCCTTGGAACTGATACTATTTTTAACCGACTTTAAAAAAAAAGGTTCTTAACTCGATCAATTTCTTGTGTGTTGATTACGGAATTACTCCGGTATTTGTGAACCGAATTTGATGATTCTTTTTTTGATGGAAACAGGGCACTTCGGTATTGGTCCCATTTAAATTTGAAGAAAATATAGCACCTCTAAGGGTGGCAAACTAGGGGATGGTTCCGGTAATCGATTTCAATAAAACTTGGCAAATAGATGTAATTCCACTAAGTTTTAAGGTCGGTGTTTTTTAAATGGCTTACTTATAGTTCAATCTTTTTTAACATCAAAAGAGACATAATGATTCATTATTCATCATCAACTCATTTATACGTTCCACTGCTAAGCATGGGTCTCCTCTCAGGCAAACACGAGCAGGTTTCATCGCGAAGATTTCCTTCACCGAAAAAGTTCGCACATAAATTTCGAGAAACTCAGAGATTTCCGGATTCGAACCCGCGGCCTCTGTTTGACAGGCGGTATGTCCAACCATTAGGCTACATACACAGCTGACTTTTTAACGTTAAAGATAATATCATTTTGCATAAAATAAAATTTAAAAAGCAAACTTTACAGCAATCAAAGTATGCCAATATAACAACGACAATTTATATGAATATTACAAACACGCGTGTACATTGTATTAACTTTTTCGATCAGGTTTCTAAACTTTTTCATAAAGGAATGCAAAAATGCCTACATAAAATATGCTTTTACAAACAGAACTGTATCAAAATTGATACAGTTTTTATCATAAATATTATGAAATTATGTTATTTTAAAAATGAAAATAAAAATATGTGTAAAAAGTACATGACATTTTTTTATTGGTTTCCACTTTCACAGTTCTCGTTTTTAAGATTTTTATTTATCTCATTTTTAAGATTTAATCGTCACAGTTCACGACTTAAACCATCTCGTTGTAAGAAACCCATGGCTTGCAGTGGGACGTACACAGTACAATAGAGTATACATACATACACCTTGAGGCAAATAAAAAATGTTAAATTAGTTGAACAATCTCTCTTAACTTCTACTCTACAATATTTTAGTTGCAGTAGAGTTCCTTGTGAAAGAGTGCGTCCAGGGTCGTACTACCAGCTTACCAGTGACGGGTGCAGTGGCAGTGACCCCTCAGATCTTTGCGATTTAAAGCTCTGAGTGGTATTGCGACTGTTATGGACAGGCGTGTAGCTTAACATCAGGCGCACGACTTGTTCGTCCTGTCACTTGATATTATTAAAAAAATATGTCTAAATATCATAAAAAGGAAGGGCAAATTCTTTACGTAGGTGGTTTGATCTAAGACAATTACTGTGTTCGACCACCTTAGGACCATGTTTGCTTCCTTTCTAACTAAATCTCGTTTTACATACTGTCTGACGACAGTCATCCGAGAGCTTAGCCAAATTAGACTGGCCTCAGCCACAACCAGCTTACTACGTAGAGACGGACCTTCCAACGTATTGATTTCGAACCGGTCTTATATACGGCCGGGAGGGAAAACTTTGCTTGCGCGTTTTAGGACTGCTGTTAATATAGCGAAACATTGAGTACATTTCCAGTATTTTTTTGTTTCATTTGCCTAAATATGTCATAACAAATGATTTCTTAACCAAAATATCTTGACTTTACAAATCGAGGTGTTTGAGGTTACAATAATTATATAAATGTAAGGCAATTGTCTTTGATTACAACCTAAGATCCCTTATTGAGGAGACCTATGCTTAGTTGAGGGTTGACTATATGAATATACATAGTATAGTACGTACCGCAGTAATTGCAAAGAAAGCCAAATATTTAATATTTTTTTGTCACTCCAGCGCTTTAGCTTTCAAATTACAACGAGGGAAAAGGAAAGCTGAATAAGTCATTCGTCTTGCAGTAAGCGTCACGCCTACACTTAACAGTTGCAAGGCCACTAGAAGCTTTAAATAACAAACTATATCTGAGAGACGCTGCCACTGCACCCGTCACGCTGATACACATAACAGACTCCTGAAACTGGAACGCAGTTACGTATGGTGTCAGTACTTCTCTGGATAAATTCTGGCGCAAGGAGCTCTAGTGCAACTAAAATTATTATTTATCGTTCGTTCCGTGGCTTAGTTTGTATAGCGTCTGGCACGGTATGCAAGAAGACGTCGGTTCGAATCCGACCGGATCGAAGGAATTTTTTCTGAGTGTTTTTTCTAAGTGTTCGATCTTTGTATTAATAATTATAACAAACTAGTGGAGTAATTTCACAAAAAATAATTGAATATCAATTCAATAAAAATTTAATTAAAATTATTATATTTATCACACCAAAGCTAAGCTGCGTTTGGAATATTTGTGTCTTTTGTGTTTGTCGTCTGCTCTGGCAATGCAGCCTTACTTCGAATGTGTGGACGTGGAAGAGGGTTCACACATCCACGTCCACACCTGTATTCCTAGTTTATATTAACATTAGTTTCATGTTTCAAAGAGGGTACCTCAGTATCCGTCTGATTTAAATTTAAGAAGATATTCCACTTCTAAGGGTGGCAAACTAGGGGATGAACCTGGTTTTGCGCACTTTCCGTTTAACCGATTTCAATAAAACTTAACAAACAGAATTACATCTGTTTCATCGCGAAATTTTTAGGCCGGTTTTTTTTTTTGTAAAAAAAGTTATTTTATTTTTCACTTCTATATTACGTGACACAATAACTTGCTGTTACTTAAAGCATGTATAAATCCATTTATGTTATTAGACTTACTTTAGATATATAACAATATCTAAATTTCTAATGTAATAATATTTAAATTTGCATGCCAATAATGGTTACCGAACATAAATAAATATACACCACCTTTAGTAAACCATCATTAAAATAAATATAATTTACTCATTCATTGTGTTAAAAAAAGCTATATAATCAATTATTTAATTTAAAATGCCCATTACTACTTGCAATAACCATTAGATTTTTTTAAATAAGCACCGGTTCGATTCGGGTAGGGTAAAACCGGGATACCGCAGTGGGATAGGTGCCTCGTTTTTCAAAAAACCTAACTTCCCCATATCGCAACAAAGAATAATTAGTTTAAATAAGAAGTATAGATACTACTCATCAAAGTTCCTGCAGGACTTCTACTGGAATAGACGCGTTTGGCTTGTGCATGCGTTTATCTCCGCGACGAACACGATAAACGGTTCAAAATTTCAGACGCAAGTATTTACTGTCGCATAACTTTGTAAGTTATAATAAATTGCGTTTTATTTTTGTTATAAGTGTATATACTGGTACATTAACCGAGCACCTAGGTGTCAATAATCGCTCTTTTGTATATAACTTAGTTGTGTAATAAAAGGGCATCTATCCATATCAAATAGGATAGTCGCCTCGATTTATCGCGGTATAGTTTAGGGGCAAAGGACAAGACAAGAAAATTAGGAAGAGAAAATAAAAAAAATACATTATTTTAGTGAAAAAGACATGTAATTGATAATAGTTTAAAAGTAAATAAAAGTACCGAAGAGACAAATTATTCACAGTTCGAACAGCGAACATTTTTGTATAGAATGTTTTGATAGCCACAAAAATACGAAGTGAAGTAGGTAGTAACTTTAAATACGTATATATTTATTATTAAAGATGTAATATATATATGTATATATACAATATATTAAAGATTACAAATAAAACATTTTATTATGAATTTTACTATTTTATTCTAAAGGGCATCTATCCTTCTTAATATTTTCATTGTGTGGCATCTATCCTCAAAAAAATAGGCTTGCATTTCTTCAAAATCAGTAAATGTTAGATCAATATAATCAAGTATTAATGTGATGTAAAAGATTAAACTAGTTATATCCATAGGAATTATTCATTCAACTAATAATTTTTAAATTAGGAGACCCTTTCAAAAAGTGAGGCATCTATCCCAGTTTTACCCTATAACTAAAAAAAAAGATGATAACAAATGAAAGTGAATTAACGGACGAAAAGTGGATTTCCTGAAAGGATGTATGTTTTTACGGGTATTAAGGGATTATATACCGTATTAAGAAATATTATGCATAATGTTATGCTTATAATTCATTCAAATATCATTCATTACAATCTTTTATTCGAATACCTTGAACCTGTATTCCTCTTCAAGGCGAACTCTAGCAAACGCTTTCATGCGCCGTTGAACTTATATGATTTAATGCACAAATATTGCTGTACGCTTGGCGAACACTGCATGGCTACTGCTTTGTTTCTCCTTTTATTTTCTTCCTATTCGATAGTATTGTTCGGGAATTGGAAAATGTTTTTGTGTTTAGTCATGGAAATAAACTAGGTACGTATATAAGTATCTTTGGATTTATTTATATAATATTCTATGTAATAAAAGAATCGAAGAATCGGAATTGGCAAACACGCGACTGCGTTGATACAAACGCACGATTGCACTGATGCTATTCTTGGTGAGGACTATTATTTCATAGAGAAAAAAAATGATTGACCAAAACTACAATATATAATAGACTATAAAGATAACAAAGAAAATATAATATACATAGTTCAAAAAGAATAGTGCTGTCGCTGTAGTGGCTGTTAAAAGCCGCCGTGAGTAACCACTCTAAAGTACATTTATCTAAGCTTCAGAGGTTAACAAAAAACAAAACATAAATCGGATCTAAGTCATACATTTGTTTTCTTATTAAATAAACACTAAACAACAACATTTAGCTACATTAGCTCATCCCGCCCGCCCCCTTTCGCCATCGGATATCCAGACGTACGGCGGGATATCATCCTTACTTGGTGGAAATTACCTTCAGGCGTACTTTTCGTCATCTTTGAGAATGGAATTCTTTGCCTGCAACTGTGTTTCCGCACATACAATCGGTGCGACTGAATAGGCATCTCCTGGGCGAGCTCGTTCTATCATAGATCCTATCAACCCCGACAACCGAAGGACTCGAAAGTTATAATTGGAAATGAAACTATTCATTCAAATCTAAATCGCGTGCGTTTTCAATAAAACCGAAACGACGCTTTCACTATGGTACCTATAAAGTACCTGAAACGTCGGTTTTGTTTGATAAAATATACACGACTTATATCTGAAAAAATAGTTTAATTTTGAATGTGTAATAATTGCGAAAACCTGAGATTTACAATTACAAAACTTTCCTTCTAAGTACATAATCGTCGTAAAGTAATTGCCGGTTACACATTCATATTGTATAGAACAAAGTACAATATAACCATTCCGGGAATTTGTGTGAGGTATCATCCCGACTATGTGTCTCCTTTTCAGTTTAGGTAAACATACACTGTTTATACACTGGTTCCGCCACGAGGCGTTTACATACCAATTGTTTTAGCGTGTTTTCTGTAATTAATGTGCCAGACAACCTCACCGATTGCCTGGTCTAAATCTAGGGTTTTTTTATGTTACCATATAACGGGACGAATAAGTCGTGCGCCTGATGGTTAGCGATACGCCTGTCCAAAATAAAAATGACAATAATCTTTATTTCATAGGTAAGCATTATTACACTTGAAATCGTCACATTGGTTAAACTCTACCGCTCATTCGTAAGGCAGATTCCCCTGAGAAGAATGAGCAAGAAACTCTAGGGGTTGCTCTTTGTAAATAACATTTGTACACATTCAACATTTACAATATATATATTTTTTTGTTTTGAAACATCAGAGATCGAGACTATCTCCATGAGCTAAACGGGTTACTACCACACAAATTGTCACCAAGTCTTTGTTTCACTATAGTTTTAAACCTCGTGAATAGCAAGTTTTGTATATCAACCGGAATCTTAAATCTTAAATGAATTTGTCACTTTGTGAACACGACTATCAAGAAGAGCTAGTTTATTATCGTATTAATGTTATGTCTGTCACTATTTTTCATAAAGAAATTACTATTCCTCTTAACATAAATTAAATTTTCATAAATGTACTGTGGCGCTAGTGTAAGAATGTTAATTCCCTTAAACTTATCTCTCAAAGATACTCTAGGGGCCAGATTGTAAAACGCCCGCACATTTCTGCACGACAAAGATTCTATTGATATTAGTTGCAGTGCCACTCACAGCTTTAAAATACAAAGATCTGAAGGGTACAACCACTGCGTACGTCGCCCTGATACATAAGTTGATAAGTCTCATCATCATCAGCTTACACGCATCCGCTGCTGAACATAAGCCTACACTTGAGCACGTCATCTCTCCCGGTCTTATACCGCCCGCATCCAGCCGCTTCCGGTCACCTTGCCAGGTCGTCCATCCATCTTGCCGCAGGGTGTCCCACACTACGTTTTCCTTGACGTGGTCGCTATTACACAACAAGTCTGCTCCATCGGCGATCAACCCTCTTGCAGACATACTCGACCCACTGCCACTTAAGCTTACTGATTTTACGAGCTATGTCGGTCACTTTAGTTCTCTGACGTATGACCTCGTTAGGGATTCGGTCCATCAGAGAAACCAAAGAAAGAGATAGGTCTCATATGTCTCCAGCACCCTTAACCTTCAAAACCGGAACGCGATAATGCTCACATTATTGCTTGGCGGCAGAAATAGCTAAGGTTTTACTTCCCTGGACGAACTTTTTACAAGACCTCCTTTATTGCAACCAAAAATCAGTCTATTAACAAATGCATTGATATAACATACTGTAAAAACACCCAGCAAGAGTAATAACAATGTGCAAAACGACACAAGAACGGAATAACAATAATGTAAACAGAGAAGAGTCGTTTGAAATGTTATGATAGGACAAGTCCATAAACGAGGTACATATTCTTATGGAACTGCTCGGCGGGTTGGAATTATGGTGCAAGTTATAAGAATTGCCAATAAAAAATCACAGAATAAAATCATTGTAAAGTAAGAGAAATGTGGTAACTTCGTACAAAGCTACAAAGCACCTTGTACGTGTGTGTGGCTGCGCGCGCTGTGTGCGTACATACATACATTCGCTTATTAATGAAAGGCGCGTTGGGACGGACGAACAGTGTTATGCAACGCAAGTGCAATGGGAGATTATGCGCCCTGTTACCTTTATATGGAGTCACCACACTTTTATTATGCTATGATAAAATTTCAAAACATAATACTACCATCGTGACTTATATAAATGTAATAATTAATATAAACCAAAACAGTATAATTAAAAAAATAATAATTAAAATGTGTCGATTACGACGACGTCAAATATAAGCGTCGGGCATAATTTATTTTTCCCTTACCTGGGTCAACATTACGTGGTAACAACAGTCATTAGGATACTTGTATAACTTTCTTATAAAAAAACCGACCTCAAAAGTTCGTGAAATTACATCTGTTTGGCAAGTTTTATTCTATCGAGTTCTTAGGTTTTCGCGATTGTTACACATAGGAAATGAAACTATTTTTCCGGATTTAAATCGCGTATATTTGTTTTTTCAAACAAACCGACGTTTCGGGCCCTTTACAGGTCCCATGGTCACGGTTGACCAGTTTTATTCTAATTGGTTATCGGAAAGTGCACGAAATTGGATTCCTCCCCTAGTTTGCCATCTTTAGAGGTGGAATATTTTCTTTAAATTTAAATGGGACCAATACCGGTTCAGAAATGCCGGTGTAACCTCGTAACACACACACAAAAAGTACTGTCGAATTGAGAACCTGCTCCTTTTTTGAAGTCGGGTAAAAAATGGCTAAGTTCATTATCCAATATAAGGAGTTTCAGTAAGGGGACTCGAGTAAAACACTTAATCGTTTGTTCCAGTTTTAAGTTTTGCGGGTTGATAGAATCTGGGACCGGTGGACAACGGATTATATTATTTTACCCGCATTTTGTAACGCGCGACCTCCACCCGTACATCAATTGTGTATAAGTTTTGACGAGTATTAACTATACAGAAATGTATTATGAAGCCGTGGTAACCTAACCGCTCACGCGATACATGCAGCCGTGAACGCATGCCGCCACAGAGCGTTGCGCGATTCATGCGTCTCTGGAAGCATACCACACCTAGAGGTGCCGGTGATGATTTTATACCGATTTATCGGATATCGAAGTTATAACAGGTAAAAGAACTAATATTAATTGCTATTTCGGTAACTACTCTAGCAAACCATAAAGTTTTTAATGCCTGGGTCTGTCATTTAAAAATAATAAACAACTTCAAAAATACGTCACGACAATCGTGTGAAAGTTATTGTTTGGGCTGGTGATTACGGTGTTTATTTATTGAAAACATACCGTAAGTAGCGATTTTTAAGTTTACCCTGAATATAAATGTTTATAAACTACACCTTAAGGACTAATGTCATGGTAAACGTTAAAACTACTCAAACGGATTATTATCATATTCATCCAAGTACACCAAAAATATCATTAGTGCTTTTTAAGTGCAGGATTTGCGGTATATTACTGCATTTTATTTGAGATGTTTTTGTTGGTAGTACGGAGGGTATTTATATGGCAATGTAGAATAATAATTTTTATTTATAAAAACTTGTAATTAAACTGAATACTTTTCTAATTTGCTAAACCAGATGGCCGCCATTTTGCGGTCGGTTTATCCTATCCTTTAAGGGCCGTGTAGGTGGGGGTAGCGCATCGCGTGAGCGGCTAAAGGTTTGACCTACAATCTTTCAAGCAGGGGTTCGCAACCGACCTCGCACCTCTGAGTGACTCGGAAAAGAAACATAAAATATGTGTGAAATTTAATTTGTAGTTTACCAACAGATTTTCAATGAAGGAAAACATTGTGAAAAAACACGTCCAAAAGTTTCACAACCCTTGGGAAACGTGTAAAATCCCCTACCCGCATTGGGACAGCATAGGGTACTATGGCCTAAATTCTCGTCTCAGAGGAAACCCGTGCCCAGCAGTGAACATCGTCACATGGTATGTTAAAAATGCTTCTGCAGAACTAAACTTTTTTTAAGATACCGTATCTATCAACCAGTGATTGCCAAGTATGCCTACCTCAATAGGTATCGCATTATAGTCTGCGCAAAAGTGTTGCCTGCTTGCAAACAGCTAGAGATTGCCGTCGATAATTATTCTATCGATTATCGACTGATTATTGGTCACGCTTATGGAATAAATAGCCGAAATGTTTCATTTCAATCATCCTCGACTAATCATTCACCCAATTACAGAGCACAGTTCATTGGAATTGTCAATTGTTGTAAGTTCATACATACATACACTGTATTTAAAACTGTTTATGAAAAATACAAAGAGGAGATATATTTTAAAGATTTTCCTTTTAATTCAATGTAGATAATCAAATCGGGTTATTCTTGTTAAAATGTACATGAATAAAAATTGATCTATATGTAGTAGGTTAACTATCAAAATAAGAATAAAGAGGGCAACATTCAAAATTCAGTAATTTTTGGTAAATTTTTGTGTTCTTTCACAATCCGTCGATAAATATTAAATTTTATGAAAACTGGCAACCCTACAAATGTCATTTTGCTTCGTCTTCAAAAAGCACAAACTATAGAAAGAAGCATTTCCTTAGCACGTATGTAGGTACTGTATTATGTTCTTCAGTTTAAATTCAAGTCTAACCTAACCTGACAATTTACATATGCTGCATAGTGAAACTACAATTGAAAAAGAAAAAGAAAAAGTTGACCATGTTGTAGAATTTATTTCTGAGAACAACATAAAAGATGTGAGCCATCGAGATAAATCCAAGGATATCAAAATTTCTCATATGTATCAAATTGATTAGATAGTTGTGTTTCTCTGAGGGAACGAATCAACACTTACAAAATACGCTGCTACAATAATTACCCTCTTTTTGTTTTCACTACGAGTCAGGTCAAAAAGAAAAAAAACAATAGGTGTAGGCTTACCAGCTAAGAATGGTCTTAGCTTAGTGAAAGAAGGTATGCGACACGTCACGCTGCAGTAAAAGAAGGTTCACAACCCTTGCGCTACGTGTGAAGTTAGTAGCAGCCAGCATAGTAGAGACCAATGCCATTCAGTGTGAACAATGAGGATGTTGAACAACAATATTTTGGTGACGCGGAGAAGAAAATGGTTATTTTGACTTCTAGCCTTGCATAGCCCTAAATTGCATTTGTTGGGAAATACGGACACCGGAAGTGTATTCCATTCTTTATGCAAAAATTATGATTCTAGCTTTATATAGCCCCAAATTATAGTTTTAGGAAACATAGATGCCGGAAGTATATTTCATTCCTTAGTGTAAAATACTATGGTTACGTGGAGCAGAATAGAATGATAACTGGTTCGTTCCGTGGCTTAGTTGGCACAATATCTGCCACGGATTACTTTTGAGACGCCGGTTCGAATCCGGCCGGATCGAAGGTATTTTTTCTAACTGTTCGATCTTTGTATTAATAATTCTAACAAACTAATGGAGTAATTTCGCAAAAAATATATGAATATAAATTCAATTTAAATTTAATCATAGAGTGGTTATTTTAACTTCTGGCCTTGATAGCCCCAGATTATCGGGATTATCGGGAAACACAGATACCGGCAATGTATTTTTTTATAAGTATTCCATTCCTTTATGTAAAGTATTAATAGTTGTCCGGCGACAAAAGAGAATGATTCTTTTAACTTGGACTCAACACTTTGCCTTCTTAATATTGGGTACAGTTTCAACTCGCTTAGAACCTATTTGGAATCCCCAGGGCTCTGAGGTTAAAGGTATTCCTACTGTCCTTTTTCTATCTAATAAAACTGTTTGATGTCTGAACTATTCGATGGAACGTAGGCAAGTTTCACTATTTGCTAAGTTTACACGAAGAGATTTTAGATGCCTCAGGATTTCATTGACCCAATCAATATTACTTTGATGTTTGGTTGTACCTAGAAGGAGAAAGGTTGTTTCTTAAATGAGATATCATTAACTCGAATCCCTGTGGTAGCATGTAAGATTTTAATGTCTAAGTTGCGTACATGTGCGAATATTTAATAGCATTTGTAATCCGCTAACCTGTCTGTGGAAGAAGGTACACTAGTGTAAAGTTGCCAGCTTTTCGGACTATGATCTGAATTTTCTTTCTATTTTATTTAGCTAATAAAACGATAACATCTTCAGTAACCTGAAAAATATTTTAGATTCCTCTAAAGGAATATTTCAAATACGTAATTTCAACTCGGATTGTAACTAGAATTAAATCTCTTCTTACCCTTTAAACATTTAACCTAAAAGGTTACACTAGTGATGTGTTCGATTTTACCTAAAGTTTATGATTGATATATCCGAAGTGGTATTGCGGTGGCAGACCAGTGGTAAGACGATTGCTTATCAACTCACAGGCCGGCGGCTCGAATCCCTGTAGAAGCAGGTATTAATCTACGACTTTAGCTTCTAATTTACTGTAGTTTTGTAGAGCAAAGTCTCCCGTTTACTCGTCACGGAAAACATCGTGCTGACATTTGCATTTCGAAAAATGGATACAATCCTAGACAAACGGTGAATTGAGACCCCTGCCCAGTAGTGAAACATATAGCATGATGATAATGACGATGATAATACACCGAACTATCTTTTAAGAAAAAAATACTATAAATGGTCAGAAATGAATTTATTGTTTCTTAAAATATTCTCCGTTAGCGTTAATGCACTTATTCATACGAATGAACCAATTTTTAAAACATTTATGCCACTCGTCCGTGACAATCCCTGAAACATATTTTTCATACTCTTCGACGGCCTCTTTAGATGATGAAAATCGTTGACCGCCTAACTGGTACTTAATTTTTGGAAATAAATAAAAGACATAAGGTGCCAGGTTGGGACTGTACTTGAGATGGCTCATAAGGTCAACGTTGTTCACCTTCAAAAATTAATTTGTCTGTTTGGCCGTGTGAAAACTGGCATTATCGTGATGTAAGATGATACGGCGTTTACGGTTATTTTCACGGAGTTTGTCAATTACTTCCGGCAAACAAATGGTCGGTAACAAACACTATTCACGGTACATCGATTCTCCAAAGCAACAGTAGGTACGTGTTCAGTTTTATTAAAAAAAGAAGCAATCATCCGCTTAGAGGCATTTTGCTCGCGCGCCACTTTGGTTGGTTTCGGCTCATCTGGAGAGACCCATACGCTCGATTGCTGCTTTGTTTTGGGATCGTAACTATAAATCTATGTTTCGTCACCTGTTACTGTGTCCCACACCAAATTTGACGTCCCTTCGTTGAATCTGGTAAGCATGGCATTGCACCAAGTGACGCGATCCGTTTATTGAGTCTCAGTCAAATTGTGTGGGATCCACCGAGAGCACAGCTTTTTCACACCCAAATGTTTGTGTAGTATTGATTGTATTTGACTCATGCCTATGTCTAATGTTGCCCGAATCTCATGGTATGTCACATGCCTGTCTGTTTTGATCATACGGCGCACAGCTACGATGTTTTTGTTGCTCACAGCAGTGGACGGGCGACCATCACAAAATTCGTCTTTTGAATTGTGTAAACCAGCTATAAATAGTCGTCTCGCATGGTGTATCATCGCCAAAAGCAGCTTAAAGTCGAGCAAAGCTCCGCTGAGCTGTTAAATTACACTAATTATATAGGGTGGCCGCAGTGGAGATGAAGTAAAGACGAGAAAATATGATGAATAACTATATTAAATTTCCACAAAGGTATTTCTTAAACTAAATAATTTTAAGAACGTCCGAAGTTAGGTACGTTAGGTCTAAAAGTACTTATACGAAAAAGATCTTAACTAAAGAAATTTAGTCTACGTCCGATGTTAGGAACGTTGGGCCGAAAAGTGTCTCATACTTATAATTAAAATGACGAGTTTTGCATCGGTCACGTTGCAATGCACGGGGCGCGCGTTCCGGGGTGCGCGAATGCAAGTGCATTGAACTGACGTTTTAGGTATGTGTGTTATGCAAATCTGGATACATAACACACTTAAGGTCGTAGATAATCATACTACGAAAATTTTCACGAGTTAAATTCATGGTGATGTAGACAACCAATTTCTAAAATGACGCCACAATGTAAAAACAAGTGACAGTTAGGTGAAACAAACTGTATTCTACAGCCAAAGAGTTCCATTTTCAAAAGTTATAGTGCGCCCTACGTGTACCAAATCAATATTTACATTTATAACGATCATATCATTCTTTGACTATTATACATATTTTAAACTGTAATATTGCGCTATTGATAATATTATGCAGCAAGTCACTATGTTGTGTTCCAGTCTAATTATTATTATGAAATATATTATATGATTATAATTTGTTACATTTGCAACTCAATAAAAACTGAGCCGTGAATGTGATAAATATATTTTAGCTTCACATCACGTTATGCAATCTCGTATCACGTGTTGTGCGTGTCAGGGTGCGTGATTACATGCTAATGCTATTTTGTTTTGAGCTGGTTTCTCGTCTATAAGTTTATTACTATTTTATTATTTCTTGATTATTCGCAAGAAATTCATAGTGATTTCCATTTGCAAAGTTTTTGTGTTCCTTGTAAGAAAACAACCGCGAGTAGGAAATGTAATTTGGGTTTAATAGACTTGCTAAATACTGTGTTTCCCAAAAATTTAAGTTTGGGGCTATTCTCTTTCTTTTCTATTCAAGGCTGGAGTAATTAGGCGTTTTTGGACAAACGCGTATCGTGGACCATATTGTTGCTTAACATCAGGTGAGATGGTAGCAAAGTGACGGGACAAGGAAGTCGTGCACCTCACAGTAAGAGACACGCCAGCCTATAACAGTTGCAATGTCACTTAGAGCTTTAATCGCAAAGATCCGAGAGACAGCCATTGCGCATGACAGGCGCAATGACACTCGCCTGAGACGTAAAGTTGATAAGTCCCATGTGACCGTTTCACCAGCGCCAATACCTTGCAAACCGGCACGTAGGGTGCCAACTGACTTTGAATAACGCTCACCTCCCGTGACTCCTGCCTTTAAGAAATTTTATAAACTACACTTTTCGCATGCTTCAAACATGAAAAAAAAAAACGTCGTGATACAACTTTCGTATCGAAGGAGTTTGCCAAAACGTGGAAAGGTCTTAATCAACTATTAAAGGTACACGAGCCCAGCAATGAGACGGACATAGGTTAATGAAATGAATCTAGCTAAAGTTACCAACATTATGATGAAATAAAACCGTCTTACCAAAAGGAGGAAGTAATATCTCAACCCAAAGAAGTACAAGGTTAAATCCATGTCCGATTAAATAAATCTGTCCCAACCCTACTATCGCCTAATCATTCCCTAAAGGGTTGAAAAGTGTCTCTCGCAAGGGATTAATTGTTTAATTCATTCAGGACACATTCTTGGGACCGCTTTTGGAAGGAAACTATTACGTCGTCTGATACCTACTTGCATATGTACTTCTACATAGCAGAATTTTTTCTTGTGAATTGTGAAATTGTGTAGGAGTAGCTAGTTTCATTGAAAATCTCGGTGGTCCAACGGTTACACTGTGAGCGCTGATAAGAAGGTCCCTGGGAACTTTTCTAAATTGGTTCTGCTCTGGGTGTTCAGCTAATGCCTCGGAGTGAACTCCGTTGCTCTGGCACTTACTCATAGTATACAAAATTCCCTAGTTTGAGACCAAATAGATGGTAGGTTGCCTGCCCGTTATCATTAACGTCTTCATTTTCTTTAATGACAAAGTTGGACACTGTAGATACGAGTTTTTTAAAATGATTACGAGTTAAATTTTACTTCTAATATTAGCCTTATATTTGAACAATTAAGGCAACATTTTTATTGATTAGCTTAGTGTTATCAAGAAAACGTCTGACAATTCCAGTTTAAATGCTACAGTGTAACCTTAACACAGATATCTTCTAAGAGAGTTTGTTTACTC
The DNA here is from genome assembly GCF_003589595.1 of Hyposmocoma kahamanoa. Taxonomy (NCBI): domain Eukaryota; kingdom Metazoa; phylum Arthropoda; class Insecta; order Lepidoptera; family Cosmopterigidae; genus Hyposmocoma; species Hyposmocoma kahamanoa. The sequence goes on from NW_020653424.1 coordinate 1,587,474, forward strand.
ATCATCATCAACTTATAAGTCCCACTGCTGGGCACGGTTCTCCTCTCAGGCGAGTGTCTAGGCCATGGTCCGTCATGCTGGCCCAATGTCGTCCCAAGGTTATAGGCCTTCTTCGACGTGCAGGTTTCATCACTTCTACCACGGTTTTTTTTGGTATTTTACTATCTTCGTAATTCTTTGGTAAACAATTACCAGGTGAGCTTATGACAACAGCATCATTGTCTGTAACCATACTCAACACAACAGTCGAGTATGTAGTATTAAAGTATTATAATTGCCAAACCCGTTTATCCGGTTAAGTCCTACCTCAAATAGTACCCTTAAACTTGAGCGAATGATGACAGAGACGGTCTCATCTAGAAGATATCTGTGTTAAAATTATTCAATGGCATTTTATTTGAATTTACTGATAACATTCTTGATAACCTTAATAAAGTTACCTTAACTATTCACATATGAGGTAATTGTTGAAAATTGCGTTGGATGTGGTTACAGAAATGTGAGATGTACCGCGGAGGGATGAATAGTCAAAATCGCGGTGGAAGGGTGAGACAAGCTCAAGGTCATGATCTATCCCGCAGTGGGCGAAGTCATGCTGAGCGTCTGGGTTCTTGCTGATGATGCTGATTTTTTACCTTAACATCAGTGGATGCTGATTTTACGTATGTACACCTTACTGAAATCATTAATTCAGAATAATCATTAATCGAGAATGAAGATAATGTGACATTTAATAAAACAAAAGAGTCATTCTTCGTGAAAACAATCAATTTGCCTAGCGTAATCAATTAGGTTATGTCACGATTCGAACATCGGCAATAAATATCAGCATCGATGAATGCGGATGCGAATACTGATATACGCAACAACCCTGCTGTGCACGATGTATAGCTGAGAGATAGTAGTCCCTCTCAGTGGAGGAATGAGGTCATACTACGCCGTGCGTTGGCAATTTGGGTTGGAGATGTTACAAGTTTTTCAAGAGTTATTGACCTTCTCCCACAAGTAGGTTTCATTATAATATTTTCACCTTTGGCGAGAGATATTGCTATTAAACGTTCACAAATATACGTAACTTACAAATTATAGTCATAGCCAGGTGCATAAACTTTTCTTCTTCTCGTGCGCCTGGTGCTTTAGCGCAAAGATTTGAGGGTCACTACCACTGCACCCGCCACTCCGTGACCATAAAGTTGTCAAATCTTTGTAGTTGCACCATCATTCTTTTCCTTTAAAACTGGAACGCGGTATTGTGAGCAGTACTTCATCTCTACGCTCTCAAAGCTCTACTGTTACTAAAATAAATCTAGCTCCCGATCTTCTATCAATAACATTTTCTGATTTCCATCAATGATTTGTTAACCCATTTCTCACTCCCAGTAAACTAAGGACTTCACTAAAGAATGAATAAAAAAGCTCGTAGCTTTCCTGAAGCATTCTCAAAAGCTCCACAGAGACTGGCATTTGAAAGCTCGACAGCCTTTGAAGCAGGGCTTAAACAATTAATCGTCTCTCCCATTCAACCTTTGCGGGTGTAGAAAAATATATCCGGTCTGTAATTAACTTCAAGTTTTGTGATCAACTTTACTTCTTCTGGCTTTATTATTTATTGTGTGAATTAATTATTTGATGTACCTGCTTGATAATTAAAGAAAAGTTTT